>NW_015548239.1:1603706-1643784 GCF_001515605.1 Sinocyclocheilus anshuiensis | reverse complement strand
TTCCTGAAGAGGAACGTCTCAGGTTACGTATGTAACCATGGTTCCTCGAGGGAACGAGACGCTGCGTCTCAGGGCCATACTTTCGGCATCTCTGCCAGTGCTTGCTTCACTCCTAGAAGCTGACGTTTGTCTCACCGCACGTGCTTTTATAGCTTCCTGGCATTACGTCACCCGCCCGTGACGTCTCGCCCATCTATTGGTCTGATTACACACGAGATTCAGAGCCGGTCACGTTGAAGGGCGTTCCCGAAGCATCCACCGACGCAGCGTCTCGTTCCCTCGAGGAACCATGGTTACATACGTAACCTGAGACGATTTCCCTCTTTTGCTTTAATGGCAGCAGCAACTCAAGCCACGTGAACTTCTCATATTTTTTGTAAAACCTGATGATTATGTTTTCCAGTATGATTTGAGATGATCCATTCAATGTAACCAAGAGCATCTGAAGAATCACATAATGTCACAAATTTACTTATTTCATATGACCTAGAAATTATTTTTGACACCATAGCATTTTTCTTTTTTCCCAAACTTTCTTTTTCTTTCCAGGTTGAAATTAGATTTTGAATCCCAGATTTTCAATGTAACTTTTAGACCCCCAGGGCTTCAACTTGTGACTCGCTCAAAAATAACTATACTACACTGCAAACATGGTTATTCCTTTCATTTGGTTCACTGTAGGTCATAATAGATCCCTTACAGTGACCAACTTTTCTGTCACTTTCGATTATTGTGAATATATAAATATACAATTCCTTTCAAAAAATAAAAAAAATTACTGACCTCCAAACTTTTGAATGGCGCTTTTCATCCTCAAAAATCTAAAAACATACACTACATAAGAGGACACATCCAAATCAAAGATCCATTTATCTGCCTGGTCCAGCTGTATGGATTAGAGCAGGAAGAGATCTGCAGATAACCTTTTGCTCATCAGAATGCATGACAGGCTTCACAGTCTGTTTACAAGAACATCAGAGCACTATTTCATACTTTTTTCTCCTTTATTAATGAAGAAGGAGTTTGTATATAAAACTTGCAGTCAGCAGGCTCATTTTTGACATATTTGTTCATTTTGAGCAAAGTGTTTTCATTACTTGTCCCTCTCAATATTTAGAATAGTGACCAGTTAATATGGTAGTGTTGGCCTTTTTTAAACGTTTACATTTGGTCCCCCTCCAGTCTTGAATATTTGGTAGCATCATGTTGATGCACTGGAGATATTTGACATTAAACCTCTCCCTTTCTAACAGCGGTCACCTACACACCCAGTACACCCACCTATAAGAGGACCCCGCCACCTGTGCCCCCTCGTTCCACCTCCAAACCTCTCATCTCCATCACAGCGCAGAGCAGCACAGAGTCCACGCAGGATGCCTACCATGAGGGGCAACTGGCCAGAGGGGGTATGTAAACCAGTGATATTTTAGTAATATTTATAAATTATTATAGTACTTACCCATATTTTGAATTCACTTGGTTTTTTGGTTTGTTTTAATTTTTATTTTAGTTTTGAGTTTTAGTATTTTTGTTATGTGGTTTTGTCATTTATATTAGTTTTTTTATATTTTATAGCTTTAATTTTTATTTCAGTTTTAGTTTTACTCATTTTAGTACTTATTAAACTTATTTATTACAGTTAGCTGCCAAAGCAACAAGTTTTTTTAAGTTTAAGTTTTTATCTAATCTTTAGATTTTATTTTATTTCAGCTTTATTTCAATTACAAAAACAATTTTAATAGTTTTAGTTAACAATAACAACACTGCTTTAAATGAAATGATATGTTTCTTCCATACTTCTGACTATGAAAACAATGACAGAACATCCCGGGTTCAATACAAGTGAAGCTCAGTCGACAACATTTGTGGTGTCACATTGATCACCACTAAAAAACAATTTCACTTATCCCTGGTTTTCTTTAAAAAATGGTTATAGTGAGGCTTTTATAGTGGAAGCAAGTGGGGCAAATTTTGGAGGATTTAAAAGCAGAAATGTGATGCTTTATAATTTTTAGCTGTAAAGTTGTAGTTAAGTTTATCCTTTATGTTGTAATGGCAACAAAGTTGTAAATTTGAATGTAACTTTACACAGCAAAGGCTAGTAAGTAATTTTCTTATATTAAAATCATGTTAATATGCAGTCATTTTTTTAAATAAAAGGAGGGACAGATCAAAAAATAATTTTTGTGGTAATCAACATTGTGCCTCAAGTGCTGTCAATTAAGCTTAACCTGTAACAGAATATTTCTTTAATTCTGAAAACTGCATCATTCACAACCACACTGTATTCTTATTTGTCCTCAAAATGACACCAGCTTCTTTTTATGCTTGTCCCACAGGCATCTGGGGCTCTGATGGGTTGAGTCTGAGTTTGGGTCGAGCCCTTTATAACTCCACTGACAGTCTGGACAGTGCCAAGGCCGTCACTATCGCCATGGAAGCAGCTGCCATGGCGATGGCAGGAAAGAGACACCCCTCCACAGACAGCCATAGCTCAGTGATGACCTGTGATAAAGCTGTGCTGGTGTCCAAAGCGGAAGAGTACCTAAAAACACCAAGGTCTTCAATAGGAATACAGGTGAAGTGCAAAGCACAGTATTTACAAACATGCAATAGTTTAATCTAAGAACCTGCATCACCACTTAAAAGAACTTAAAAGAATGTTTCAGCTGTATTTGTCTGTACAATGATTGTCAGTGGGGTCCAAAATATCACTGAAATCCATCGACTTTCATTGTATGGACAAAAAATATTTTCAAAGCATCTGCTTTTGTGTTCCAAAGAAATAAATTCATACAGATTTGGAACTTTAATTTTTCATTGGAATCTTTTTTTCTGGGTAAACTACTACTTTTTTCCCCCAAAAAAGTATTTATCTTTTAAAAATACCTTTTTCCATTTTTAATA
The DNA here is from genome assembly GCF_001515605.1 of Sinocyclocheilus anshuiensis. Taxonomy (NCBI): domain Eukaryota; kingdom Metazoa; phylum Chordata; class Actinopteri; order Cypriniformes; family Cyprinidae; genus Sinocyclocheilus; species Sinocyclocheilus anshuiensis. The sequence goes on along the minus strand of NW_015548239.1, from coordinate 1,640,877 downwards.
TGCAGACAACTATAAGTAAACCATTCGTAGGTTCATTTCTTTGAGAAGTCTAGGTGCTCTCAAAATAGTGTTGTTACGTTCGTGAACGAATCGTTCTTTTTGAACGAATCTTTTTGGTGAACGAATCGTTCTTGTTCACGTAATCCATTGACTCATATTTCTCGTTCACTGATATTCCTCCCTCCATAGCAGCGCATGCGCAGATCAGTGAACCCGGTAGCTCTGTGGACTGTTTCATCCTGTCAAAGAATGACTAAACCTCGAGCCAATAGCCTTCGAGTATGAGATGTGACGGAGCATGTGATTTGTTGAATGTAGTGAACGAATATGCCCTTCACTGACCAAGTTTCTTTTGAGTCTGAACGAGAGAGATCTTCTCGTTCGTGAATGAAATGACCGAACTGGTACATGTCGTTCGTGAACGAGTTGAGTGAACTGGTACATCTCGTTCGTGAATGAAATGACTGAACTGGTACATATCTCGTTCGGGAACGAAATGAATGAGAGTATACCGGGTCAGTCGGCCATTAAGCATGTCAATCTCGATCAGCAATCAGCAGAAAGCTTATATATTCATATTTAGCATACAGAACATAACTCAATGTTTAATCCCCGATTTATGAATGTGTAAATGTCTGACCAAACAATTAAAATGTTAATTATGCAAACCTTGTGCTTTGGTCATCTGAACAACTTATTTAGACTTTATTTAGTTAATGAGTTGATTATGCACACATTTTAATAAAGCCAAATTAGTTTTTTTATAATAATTAAATACATTCGTTGACTTAAGACATAACACATAAGACACTCTTTTTCGCCACCTGCTGGCGTATTTATGTAATATGAAGAAATGGTCACTGAATGAATCAGTGAACAAATCCGAATGAATCATTTTGGTGAACGAACTGAAAATGAACGAATCTCTTGAAATAATCAAAATTTCCACCACTATCTCAAAATATTTTTTTCAGCCTGACAACAGCAAGATGGGCTTAACCAATGATGTGGGTTTTAGGGTGGGGCTACCCGTTTGGCTGATCAATGGGAAACAGACAAAGTGTTTGAGGAAACTTGTTTGCAAACAGTCACCGTCACTCATGCAAACTGAATCATACCTAACCAAAGCAATGTAGGTTATTTTGGAGTCCAAACACAAAAGTATATACAAACCCATAAACCTCCAGTCTGTGTTGTCATGTTAAAAATAGCTTCCTGTGAGTCATCATACCGCAATCTATTAATTAACATTCAACTCAGGCTTCACTGAATGGGCTCTCCCTCTCTCTCCTTCCCTTAATCTCCCTCTTTCCCCATCTCCTCTCTTTCGTCCTCCCTCCCTCTCTCTTGCTGTTTCTTGCCAGTAGTTATCTGTCTTTGCCTTGTGAATATCTGTGTTGAGGGTTTGCCCCTCTCAGCCCTTTAGGTCATGTGTTCTGCATTCATTGTCCACACTGACCCCTAAAGGTTATGCACAGGGAGCACAATTAACTGCCAATGGGGATGAATTGAGTCCATAAATATTTATTACCAGCCATGAAACAGAATTTTGCAGCATTCTTTTTATTAAAAAATATGTTTGCCCTCAAGACGGCAATTATTTAGATGTTTTTCTTGCATATTAGTGACAAACAGCACAGGTCTCTCTGTCACTGGCTGGACAAGATAAACCAAGTCTCTATCTTTCAATGAAACAGAATCTGCTACGAAAACAATTAAAAAACACATTGTGTTTTTTTGGCAGCTTAACGGGAGGAATATTCCATATAATATGTTGCAACATAGAATTCTGGACAACGACTAGTAAAAGTGTGGTGGATTTAGCCTGTTTCTTCCCATGAAAATAGTTGTTGTAGCTACTATGGTGTTAAATTGGTAAAGGGACTTGACATAGCAGCATTTAATCAACCAGTGGCATGAGTTTGGAGCATGACTGCCTATTTGGCTGAATGACTCATGATAGACTTGTTCAGAAATAACACACTAAACTTAAATAATTTGTGATTTTTTTCAGCTTGTGCAGAGGGGAAAGTCTTGGTGCAGCCTGTTAGGTAGATGCAGAGTGGTTGTATTTTGTGAGCCGTGTTTGACAGCTTGGCTGGAAATCATTCAATATATTCAAAATTCACTTTGCTTTGACTCGTCGTTAACGTTTAGTAAAGGAATAGGTCATCTAGAAAGGAAAATTCAGTCATTATTTACATTAGTTATTCAGTTATTATTTACATTGTTTCAGCCTCCTGTCATTCCAAACCAATGCACTGTTCCTTTTTTGTGTAACATTTCAATTTGTTTCACTTCTCATTTATTTGTATAATGCTTTTCACAATACATATTGAAAGTAAATCTTTTTTTTTATATTGACTTTTGATGAAAATAGGCTTTAGATTTTTTCAACATTTCTTTGTCATTAATTCATTATAGGAAGTTTTACTCTGACTAATATAGCATCTACTTTTAGTTGACAAAAACAACATCTTACTTGCCACAAAGTGCTAAATTAAGCATTTTATAGATTAAATAAAAAACATTGTTAGTGTTCTGTTAATATCTTGTGTTATTTTCCCGTCACATCTGTGTTAACAGTATGTTTTAATTAAAATCATTTAATTATCAGTGAGAAAAAAAAATCTGGTTATATTTGCTATGAAATGGAAAGTCATCTTATTTATTTTCTAAATGTGTGCAATTGAATTATTTTGAACTATTGAATCCATTCAATCAACAACTGATGAATTAAACCAAGTCTCAAGTCCCGTTTCACTCAGATGTACATCACAATGTGAAAAACATGAGCTGTTGCTACTTCTGTTACATTATCAACAAGGTTAACATGGATTCCAAGTTTTCTGAAGCCACATTATGGCTTTCTTGGAGTTTTTGTTCCACACACAAAGTTATCTTATGAATTCAGAAGACTTGGAATATAGCACACAAGTTATCTGTGCTTTTTTATTTTTGTTACTTTGATAACCCCTGGTCACTATCTGCTGCCCACCCTCTGCACCTTCACTACACCAGTTTTGAGATTTGGTAAAATGTGACAGAATGAATGAGGTGGCACTTTTTTCATCACAGTTTCCCTAGAGTACTGCAGTCTAAGGTACTATTTTGTATCACACAGCGTTCACATTATCAAACAGTGAAGGAAAGCACTGCTCACCTACTGTAGCTGTAATCCTTATGGACTGACTTGTGTCTAAAGAAACCTCATACCCTGGCCTTCGTTCTTTCATGCCTGACAGTCTGACTCACTCAAACAGAATTCCTGTGCTCAGCCTTTCTGCTTCTTGATGTTCTCAGCGGTCAGACTGATAGATCACTGACAGCTGATTTGTCTGATCTGTGATGAGAATCATCTTGTTCTCTGATTCTGAGGTCACCCTTCCTCAGCCTGTCCTTCGCCAACACTTTTGTGAGTCACGCTTTCTTCAGATGGTTTGATATTCTTAGCAGTGATGGACTCTTCTAAGCGACAGACATCTTTTTTGATAAACCTGAAAGATTGACCCTCAGTTCGTTATTACAGTTGTATTCAGAATGTAAGTTATTACAGAATGTATTTTAGCTAATTGAGCGTATTTACCATCTCAGGAATAAATTATAACTGCTTTGCTACATACACATTTAATAGCGATAATTGTTAAAATAACAGCTTAATTATTTAAAGTAAAATAATGTATCACCGTTCAAATGCTTAGGTCGGTAAGACTTTTTAATGTTTTTGAACAAAGTCGTGCTCACCAAGGCTGCATTTATTTGATAAAAATACAGTAAATGTGTAATGTCGTGAAATATTATTACATTTAAAAAATTACTGTTATCTATGCTAATATATTTTATAATCTACGTTATTCCTATGATAGCATCAGCCATTACTCCAGTCTTCAGTGTCACATGATCCTTCAGAAATCATCCTAATATGCTGATTTGGTGCTCAAGAAACCTTTTTTATTAGTGTTAATGTTGAAAACAGTTGTACTGCCTAATAATTTTGTGAAAATTGTGATACATGTTTTAGGATTCTTTGATTAATAGAAATCTCAGAAGCACAGTCTTTATTGTCACTTACTGTCACTTTTGATCAATTTAATGCATCCTTCCAAATATATAGGGTTAAGCTTAGGGTCAGGGTTATCATTATACATTATTTTTTATTGTAAATTATATTTTAAAATGCAAAAATGTAAAATGTCTGTGCTGCAGTTGTCTAGAGCTGCAGTTGGCTTGACTAAACAGCATAGTCACTCCAACAACGTTCCTCTAAGGTTTACTTTATGCAGCTCTCATTGTTTATTAGCACCAGGCTTGAGTTTCCACCACATTCCTCAGTTGCTCTTGATCAGGCATGGAAGTTTGTCACTTTTTTTTTGGAAACTGAGAAAGGAATTACCAGATTAAATTGACAGATTACATAATGAATACAGTTATTACAATATGAGCTTCTATTCCTCTTTTTGAAATGTTTAGATAGCACATTGTATTTTATACACTTGTGGACAAGACTATGTAATAAGTTTTAGTATTTTGAAACAAAAAAAAGTTATAGTGTATAGAGGGGTGAAAAATCTGACACTACATATAAACTTTGACATAAACAGGAGTTTGAAACAATAAAACGGTTATGATGTAACACAAAGGAATATTTATGATTTCTGGGTCACTATTGTAATGCTAATCATATAATTCATAATTATGCAAATATTAGAAGTATGTACATGGTCAGAAATCATCAGTTAAAGCTCTGTGTTGTCATTACAGGTGGAAGCAGCAACTGATTCTGAGTGTGAAAGCAAAGGCTCTCGAGAGTATCATTCTGTTGGGATTCAAGTGGAAGACGAGAGACGGTAAATACCCAGCACCTCTGTTTTATCTCTATGTGTGAAGGGCTTGAGAGTTGCGATTTGCTGAAGTACCAGCTGAATGTGAAATGTTGTTGGTTTCATTTGAGATCTTTCTCTCTCATACAGGCAGGGCCGGTTTAAGCGGTCCAACAGTGTCACTGCTGCCGTTCAGGCTGATCTGGAGTTGGAGGGTTTTCCTTTAATGGAGGATAAAGGTCTTCAGTTTGGCGGAGGTTTCCAGCGTCACAGCGAGCCCAGCACCCCTACGCAGTATGGCGCCGTTCGGACGGTTCGCACCCAGGGTCTCTTCAGCTACCGTGAGGACTACCGCACCCCCACAGAGCCCCCAAGTCCCCAGCGCAGCCCCGAGCCCTGGCTGGAGCCCTCGCCACGGGAACCCATCGCCACCGTGGCGGTTACAGTGACGCCGCCCCAACCCACGGATTCAGGAAGAGTGTCGCCCTCGTGCAGGAGGGACGGAAGCTGGTTCATGCAATTGCTGCGCACAGAGACAAAAAAGATGGAGGGATGGTGCAAAGAGCTGGAGGGAGAGGCGGAAGAGAACGATCTGTCAGAGGAAAGTGAGTTAGCAGAGCTCCGGTTTCATGAGCTGTTAAATCTTTATATTATAATATTTGTTTGGTGGAGAGTTTGACTCCAGATTTCAAAGTGTCAGGTATGAATCCAAAGAAGTGTCATATTTAACGGTGAAACGCACGCAGAGCTCCAGGTTATTAGAGGCTCGCACTGAGAGTGCTGCCAATTACGTCTGTCAACATCTATCAGGTTTCCATGGCAAAGAGCTTAGAGCATCACTGAGGCGCTGAACCACAGACTGAGGGAGATAATGCACAGAAATGGATGTGAGAATGCATTAGAGTATCTTAAATGTAGAAAGTGAAAGTGTAGAGTATGAGAATATGAATATGACCACATTCACATACTCTCAGGATATATACTGAATTTGATGAAGAACTTTGACAGTCACATATACTGCATCTGCCATGTTGCCATTGTTCTTTGACCCTGCTGAAAAAGCTGGTCTGCTGGTCTTAGAAGTTTTAAGATGGTCTTCCAGCTGGTGTTTTGCTGGGCGGACAACTGGTCCTGACCAGCTAAAAAAAAGTACCCAAGACCCCTATAAATACAGACTGCAAGACCAACTAACACCAACAAATTAGGTTAAGCCGAGTTAAGAAGCATGAACATTTACTTGGCTATTAAGTACAATTTCACCATAAACAACACATTTCAAAAGAATGGACATATATTATGGGATAGTCCCAAAATTATGGGATATTATGGGATAGTCCCCAAAGTTTCCACACTTCACAATCTCAGCAGATGTAGTACACAATCATTCAAATGGTTAGGGATTGGAAATATTTTTTGATGTTTTTGAAAGACTCCTATTCTCACCAAGGCTGCATTTATTTGATAAAAATACAGTAAAAAACAGTAATATTGTGAAATATTATTACGATTTAAAATACAACAGTTTTCTGCTGTGGTATATTTTAAAATGTCATTTATTCCAGTGATGGCAAAGCTGAATTTGCAGAAGCCATTACTTCAGTCTTCAGTGTCACATCATCCTTCAGAAATCATTCTGATATACTGATGTAAAAAAAAAAAAAAACTTATCAATGTTGAGAACTGTTGTGCTGCTTAATATTTTTTGTATAAACTTTTTTCCCCCAAAAGAACAGCATTTATTTGAAATAGAAATCTTTTGTAACATTAGAAATGACTTGACTATAACTTTTGATCAATTTAATCCATCCTTGCTGAATAAAATTTCTTTGAAAAACAAAATCTTACTGACCCCTAACTTTTGAATGGTAGTGTACATCATCACCTACATGATCACTGAGTATTTGGGCATCTTAATGATTTCACATAATGCTTTGTAGCAGAAACATCTGCATGTTCATGTGCAAATTCACAGGTATATGTGTGTACAGACAATTTATTAACTGCATAAACAGTTAAATATGTACTGTATAAACGTGTGAGTTCAATAGCTCTTGTGGTTATTAAACATTTATCTCTCTTTCCCCGTTTGCGTGTTAGTCCTAGGGAAGATCCGGAGTGCTGTAGGAAGCGCACAGCTCCTGATGTCCCAGAAATTCCAGCAATTTTATTGGCTTTGCCAGCAGAACCTAGTAGGTAACATCAGAGTGCACATATGCCAATTTGTGCACGAGTATGTGTGTTCTATTTATGTTATTGTGCTATGTTTATATTCACGGCAGCTCTTCCCCCGACACACTGCCACACTTCTATGGGGGTTGTCTGTGCTGTAGTAATTGTGGTGTAGTTGATGGCCTTTTGTTCTGCTGTCACATTCATTAAATATGATACACAGCAGCACATCAGCTGATCTGAGCCAGGCATGCAGAGAACGCAAATGACCAAGTACTGTGGCATGCACAATAGAGCGATGTTTTAGTAAACAACCTAAATCCTCATGAATAAAATACTCCTCTGTTTAATGACAAACACTCACAGTGGTAATTTGGCCACGTACAGATTTATGAAATAACAACAAATTATAAGAATATAGTTATTGCATCAAATAAAAATGGTTACACTTCAGCTTTCGACTTTAAGCTCTTACAGTCTTCAGCTGTACACGTTTATAAAGATGTGCATCCTGTGGAGGATTAGGAGTGCCACTTAAAAATAAAATGAAGAAATCAATTATGACTGCATTTAATTGAGAACTTAACATGCAAATAACTAAATCACTAGTTGTCAAATTAATATAAATTTTTAATCTATGTTAAAAATAAAGTTACACATAACAATAAATAATAAACTGATAAATGAAATGGCATTTAAAATAGTTTTTTAATGTATTTTCCAAATACTTTTGTTTATTATTTATCATTTGAGTTACCAGTGTACAAGTTCATGCATGCATGCAAGAAACCAATCCACTGTCCACTGGCATTTTTTAACTCAATCAATAAATTGAGGAAGAAAATTATTTGGCAAATACATAAACAAAACATATTTTAAATGATTTATAAAATACAATTTTAAAGTGCCCCTATTATGGGTAATGAAAGGTTCATATTTTGGTTTTGGGAGTCCCCAACAACAGGTTGGCATGCATGCAAGGTCAAAAAACACTTTCATTGTCTTATAATATTAGTTTATTTTTACCTTATTTGCTCAACGACTCCCAAACGATTCGTTTAACGATTCATTTTTCCAAACCCCTCCTTTGCGTGATGCTAATCCGCTGTGATTGGTCCGATTGGTCTCATTTTCATTTAATCTTGCCTGTAATGCCTGATAAAGCAGCGTTTGTGAGCGCAGTGCTGCTTTGTGTACAGCGTTACCGAGGAAACTGCTATTTTTACCGCTCCAAAAGGGGCACCTAGTGGCAAAGAATGAATTTGCATTTTCATTCAGACCAACTTGGAAAGACCAACAAGTGGGCGGGCAATATGCTGTTTCATGTTGAAGTCAACATGAAACGGCTTGGGATTCGTTTTAAAAACGACTCGTTTCAATGATTCAGAGTCGACTCTTTCTTTTGAGAGACAATAACTTTATACACGGTGCACTTTCAGGTTTAAAACTTTCCAGGATGTTTTCATTCACTTAGAGCTGTGTTACACACTGCATGAAAGGTAATTTTCAAAAATCCATAATAGGGGCACTTTAATGGAGCATTTTTCAATTTCTTAGTATTCGTTGTTTTAATTAACACTATTTTTAAAATGAACTTTTAAAACTATGTCGATTTGTGATTTATTTACATTTTTAGAGTGTAGTGTTTTAAATCTTCGTTGTGTTGCAGGACCCCAGTGCCATGCCTCGGCCCACCTCTCAGGACCTGGCCGGGTTCTGGGACCTGCTGCAGCTTTCCATTGATGATGTTACCTCCAAATTCAATGAGCTGCAGAAGATTAAATCCAACGATTGGAGGCTTTTTGAAAGTCCTGTGAAGAAGGTGAGAGCTGATTGGTTAGAAGTTTTGTGATGGTTGTATTTGACATCAAACCTAATTTGATGCTAGAGGCTGTACTTATAAAATAAATTCAAAAGTTTGGGGTCGTTAAGATTTTTTAAATAAATCAATACAGTGAAGACATTTATCATGTTGCAAAAAATATGTTCTTTTGAACTTTCTATTCATCAAAGAATCCTGAAAAAAAATTAACCACGGTCCCCACAAAAACATTACAAAAAAATAGTTTTCTGTTATGTTTTCAGCTTTGCCATCACAAGAATAAATTACATTTTAAAATATATAAAAAAATCAGTTTGCCACCTTGCTGTGCATAAAAGTCTTACCAATCCTTGACTTTTTAATGGTAGTGTATAGTTTATTAATTGAATTAAAAACATAATGTACCTCTAGTCTGCTGCAGATATTACTTGACACACATTTAAATGAAAAAATGAACACAATATTTGTACATTCATATCTTGTGTTTGTATATTATTTGTCATGGTTCCAGCTCCCGCCGCCAGTACCAAAGAAGACATTGCGTAAGAGTGTGACAAGGGAAAAATCTTTGGATCTCCCTGACCATCAAAGACAGGAGGCACGACGGCGCCTCATGGCGGCCAAACGCGCAGCTTCATTCCGCCAAAACTCAGCATCAGAGCGGGCCGACAGCATCGAGATCTATATACCAGAGGCCCAAACGCGGCTCTGAGAGTCACAGGGAACACCTTTATCACACCATCACCATCATCACTCTCAGTGACAGAGCCAGATTGAAATACCACGATACATTCATCAAACAAATCATCAGAAACAAAAGAGTTTCATACCTGTCAAAAGGGTTTTGTACCTTTCAGAACTGCCTGCAACATCCATATGAAGTTTTCCCTGTTTAGGGAGACATACTTCACCAAAATTGCACAACATATCGCAATTGTAGACCCACGTGACAGTGATGTTGCCTGACGAAGCAAAACTTTACATATAAGCTTTAATCACAGTCAATCTGAGGATCCCTCTGTGAGTGTCTTTATGACATCCATTAAGCACTTTCAAAATTGAAAAATTGACATTTTTGAGGCCTCAAATTTAAACAATGCATTTGTTTTCATTAAATTAAGAAACCTGAAGAGAAGTCTTTAGTTCCGGTTCCATCTGGTTCCATTCGTTCAAGTTCTGTAGCTTTGTATTTCCGTTCTTACAATTCATTTATCTCTCTCTTTGTCTTTGTATTTGTGTTTTTCTTTCTTTCCGTCTCTCTCCACAGTGAAGTTCTTCGTATTTCTCTCATGAACTCTCTTGTGAGCATTTATGTAAGTGCCAGTGCTGAAATACCTCAATCATACATTTTAGACTGAAGCCGTTGGCCAGAGCGGACAGTCGCAGCCTTTTTAAAAACGTTGTTGTTCGGGAAAATTTAAATCTCAGCCTGAGGGTTTACATTGCCAAGATCAGTTTTTATCATTCACCTACTTACTGATATCAAATATACAGCAGTCACATTACTTCATACTTGATGTTTGTTATTTTAGAGGAATTACTGAAGGTTTTTGGGTGCAGTTGCTTAAAACCTAAATTCAACAATGTAAAGGTTCAAAAATGCATTTTTGCACTTTCTTCTTCTAAATGTATGTTTGTATGCATTTCCAAGGGAAATGAAGTTCTAAAAGATATTGTTGCAGTTGAATTGTGACTATCGATTTATCATTTCATGTCTCTGAATGTTTCATTCCTTCAGCCTCACCTAGTCATTCATCAGTTTTATTTATTTTTATTGAACCATTTTCCACTCCACCTGCTGTTATCAAGCATCTGGCCCATGTTCTCCGCCAAAAAAGAAAAAGAAAAACGTTTTATGTCTTTTCTGTGTGTCTTGACAGAGAATCAATGATTCTATCTCGACTGAAGGAGACTTTGGGTGTTCCCATTATTATCTAGATGACTTGGCGGTTGGTGATAGATGTAAGACTGCATGCAGTCCACATACCACACATATGTGAGAACCGAACGTGCAGAATGATTTAACTGTACAATCAAACTGTGTTCTTGAGCCTATTTGATGGCATTTGTCCAAACAGGCGACTGCAGTACACAGGATGGTTGATTATATTAGATTATCAAAACCAGAAAAGTCAATGTTGTTTTGGATTGTTATACAATCATTGAACTTGTTTTAAAATGCAGGCTTCATTAAGAATATATCACTAAAGGGACCCACTTTCTGTTCCAGAGAGAGATTTCAGCTTAAACATGCAGCAGTCCAGCTCTAACACTTCAGATAAAAGAGTTTGATGTTTTGTTAATATGAAGCGTAAATGCATGACCACTTATGGTTGTCTCTCAGTGACTCGCAGCCACTGAAGTGTCACTGCCGACAGCCTCAAAAACCTTCACAAAGACTTACTTTATACCATGTTATTTAAAAATGCCATATTTTATCCACTATATATATATCATTACAGACATCCTCTATCTATCATACAAGGTCACATTTCATTTCAAAAGTAACTATTTCCCCACGTTCTGTTGAGACTACCCTGTTTTTGCCTCTGCATCATAGAAGGAGAGGAGGCCAGAGATTAGAGGAGATTAGTTTTATCACTTCCTCTCGACTTCCTTGTAGCTTTATATTCTCAATTTCCTTTGTGAGATGACCTTGAGAAGAGCTTGTCGTTAGAAGCAAATATTTTCTTTTAATTTCCCTGTGCTCTGTATTTTTTTTTTCCGCTTAAGTCATTGTTCAAACACAATTACAGCATTTCATCTACGAGAGGCTTTGTAATCGATGAAACTGGCTTCAAGCTAGAGGAAATTTTGAGAGTATTTTTTCAAAACAGCATTTCTGCTGTAAATTGAGCCTAAAGTCACAAAACAGTGTTTTAGCTCTCATTTCACACCAACGGAAGTTTTGATGGATTATTTTGTTAGTAATTATTTGGAACAAGTTCTGGGCAATTTATAGCTTTGTAGTGCGAGTCGTGGGCTTCAGGCTTTACAGAAATCCACAGGTCATTACTGACACTCTCCTGGCCTTACTAACTATTCAGACTGTTGAAAAATACACACTAAATACACACTTGATGGGTAACATTTTACAATAAGTAAATGTTTTTCCCCCCTACATGGCAAGGACGTGTGTTTGTGATTATGCGGTCCTGCAATGTGGCAGCTGTTCTTTCTGATTAACCTGCTCAATTATCAATATGCAAACATGCCAGTAATGCAGGCAGTGTTTATGTGCCAAATACGTTTATGTGCCACATGTTTGAACATGTTCACAGACCTTCATGCACTTCGTCTTCCCCATGCTTCATCATATCATTTCAACATGACAGTCTGAAAGTGTTTTGGTGAGCTGACATCTAAACAAACATCTGGAAGAACAAATGCTCTTGCCAACTTTTAGAACAGTGGAATCAATTTTCAAATGTTGATTTGTTTGTAGGATTGCCATATTTTCATCAGCAGGGTTGCACTGAGTGGTCATCTTGTTTAGATATGCTTTCATGAACACCATGTGCATTTACTCTATTCATATGTACATTTATATCCATCAAAATAAGTAATTAGTCAGTATTTAACAAAAATAAATGATTAATTGAAAATGGTTAACCCTCCGGACCACAGTATTTGAAACCAGCCAGCGGGCCTTTGGTACTGAGATGTACCTGTTTCGGTTTCTTACTCTAGAGAAACTTCATCTTGGGACTGGATTAATCCTGGATCTCAGAATGTGAAAAGATTATAAAATCTTAGTGAAATTAACAAATTAAAAAGGTAGTTGTTTAGCTGAGAATATTTTCATTTAATATACTGTATATCATATCTATATGAAGGGTGAATATAATACCAAATATTCATTATTTGTACAGAATTATATAAATATAAATAGTTATATATAAATATATATAATATAAATACATAATTGATCCTTTGTTGAAGCAAAACTCTTTTTCTGCTCATCCTTATTGGTTGAGTTGTTTTTTTGTTTTTTGTTTTTTTGGGTGGCATGCACCATTCTGATGCTGAATGTGGGTTTTCCTGCTTCATTGCCTTTCCAAATCACTTTTTTGAATGTTCTTCATTGTTAAACTTATCAGTTTGGTTTCTTTTTATGTATTCATTAAATGTTTAAATTGTGTTATAAATTTGTATTACAAATTTGACTTTGTTTTTTGGTCATCTGGATTATTTGTGGTTCTTTTCATGACTCGATTATTGCTATGATCATATATTGTAAATAATTCAGTCATTAAATTTTTGAAGGAAATTAATTATTTGGATTATCTTGAATTTACTTTGCACAGCATTAACAATACAACGATTTTAACTTTTCCCCAACAGTTTTCGCATTTGTTTCACTAGTCCAGCACCAGTTTTGTGACAAAACATCAAAATTGTGGCTAACTATGCCTATTTAAACCCTGATCTGAGGACATTTTGGTAATCTGCCTAAACATTAACTAAAGTTCAAAACACGTTCATCAAAACAGATTTTAATTTTGCAATACAGCTCTACAAAATGTCCACCACATTGGTTTTCACATTTATAAAAAATATTGAATTCTAAATTTGAATGTATTGAATTTGTTTCATTTAAATTAAAAATAATTTAAATGCAAAGTCTATTTATAATGAAATCAAAATGAAACGTTTCTGTAAGTACAACTGGAACATTGATTATTAATTCAATGTTTCTGGGTAAAAAAATATATATATATATGTGTATAGGTAGCCTAAAATCATACTTGAAAATAAAATATATTATAAAAATTACATTTGCTGCTATCCCTTCAAAATTCTACATCCTTTTTGCCAGCAGGGGGCAACAGAGTAGCGTTTATAAATTAGCCTGATCATGTGATTGGATGAGGTCACGTGACGTCTCCCGGTCTCTGAAGGGTTAGTTGTAACTGTGTGCAGTTGTTCGCACCCGCTGAAGGAATGTGAGCTATGTTATTGTCGAGCTCACATCAAAAGACATAATTAATAGTTGAGGTCTTTAATACGCAGAAAAGAATTAGGAATGTGCTTCGTGGACGTTATTTCGTCTACAAGAGGTAAGAACAATGACAACAAACAGAAACTTGTAACGTAGAAATTATAGTACTAGTAAATGAGAAGTAAGAAGCATACATCTGACTGAGTATATAAATTATATGATTTAGATTCCAGTTTCTTTTTACTTCTTCTTATGTTGTTTAAGGTCAGAATTTTGTTTTAATACTGTAATAAAGGGCAGAGTATTTTCTCAGTGATTAATGCAGACAAATGGGCCAGAGGGTGTTTCTGTAATATAATGAGTGTCTCTCTTGTTCTAGACTGGTAATTGGTTTCATGTTTAATACTGTAATAAAGGGCAGAGTATTTTCTCAGTGATTAATGCAGACAAATGGGCCAGAGGGTGTTTCTGTATAATATAATGAGTGTCTCTCTTGTTCTAGACTGGTAATTGGTTTCATTGGAACTGACTGTGTGGCGCATTACCAAAGGACACTGCAGTCTTGACATTCGTTCGGAGATCTGAGCAATGTCCTCCCAGCCAGATAATTTAATACTGTCCTCGGGTCACAACTTCAGCATGGACTACTCCCAGGACTTTCACCTGAAAATCATCAGTCTGGGCTTCATCTTCTACACCTTTATCTTCCTCCTCTCTCACATCCTATCTAGCCTGCTGTTTCACACCTACCGCTCACTGTCAGCCAAAGAAAAGGTGGCCATTAATATGGTTGATTGTTTGCTTGTTTTTAAATTGAAAAAAAAAAATAATTTGTTCATCCAAAAATGAAAATTTGCTGAAAATTCAATCATCCTTTGGCCATTCAAGATGTAGATAATTTTGTTTTTTCAACAGAGCAGTAATCCAAACGACTCTAGTCTGTCTATTAATGTCTTCAGAAGCAAAAAGCTGCATGTTTGTACAAAAAAACAAATCCGTCATTCAGGTGTTTCAACTATAAATGTCCATAATCCTTATAATGCTTCATCCAGTGAAAAAGTCTATCCCCTGTTGTCATTTCTCATCCGAATCCACGGACATATTTATTTAGAACTCTTTTGGACAGTTTTCACTTGTAAATGGTGTTTGATCTGTTTATTTCTCTCCTAAATCAGACAAGATGGCATTTTCACTGGAGAAAGCAATGGCTTGAAGTTAAAAATGTCTTGAAGAATTTATTATAAACACGTTAATTGATGAACTGGAGTTGCGTTGATAATTTTACTAACATTACTATCTTTATCTTTCCTTCAAGGTCTTCTGGGATTTGGCTGCGACACGGGCTGTGTTTGGCATCCAGAGCACGGTGGCAGGGCTTCGGGCGCTCATGGAGGACTCTGCCATCTACTCTGATAAGATTCTCGGGCAGGAGGACTGGTCCTGGTTCAACGTGCTGACCGCTACGGGATTCTTCCTGTTTGAAAATGTGGCCCTTCATGCGTCCAATGTGGCATTCCGGTCCTTCGACCTGCCGTTAGCTGTGCATCACTTCTTTGCCCTCGCGGGGTTCGCCGGGGCAGTTGTGTGGAACTGGCTGGGTCATTTCCTCCCTATGGTGACTTTGCTGCTAGAGATGAGCACACCTTTCACCTGCATCTCCTGGATGCTGCTTAAGGTGAGACGCAAAGGTCAAAGGAAAACTTTTTACTTGACAACTCAGTTTGTTAGTATGATTTAGTGCAGTTTGTTAATAAATGATATACAGGAAAAAACTTTGTAGTCAAAGCTGCAAATAAACAGTTTGTCTAGTGAGCTTCTGAAACGCCTTTGATTTCTCATCTGCCGGCCAGTTTCACTTTTATTTTGCCATGGCAAAAACATGTTTTCTTTCTCAGTTCAACAGTTTATCATGTTTTAAAGCTGAGAACTCTTTTATAGTTATGCTATATTTGTTCACTGTTCTTAGAAAGAGGAACTTTTTCACAAAGTTTCAACCTTTTTAAATTAAAGTTCAACTTCTAAAAAAGAAGTTCTCTAAACCTTGAGATTTTTATTCCACTGCCCTGCTTCTTGTTTTTAAATGCAAAAAACAAACACGTTCTGTGGGAATAACCCCTTAAAAGACATTCACACAGAATGTGTTTCTGCATTCCACTGCACTGCTTTTCCATTTTTTTATGTAAATATAGCAGGCGTTAGCGATAAATTATCTGTCAGTTTTCTTTTTCAGGTCAACTCTTGTCATGATGGAGCAACAGTTTGAATTATTCTGTTTATTTGCTTTAGATTTCAGAGATCAGAGTTCAAAAATCTGTCAGTATACAGTTGAAATTGATATTCAGGTTCCCTCTGTGTAGCTAATTGTGAATCAACTACATTTGAATGAATAAAACCCTGTTTTGAACTTGGTTTTAACTCTACTTCTTTTCTAAGGTGGGCTGGTCTAAGACACTGTTCTGGAAAGCTAACCAATGGATGATGATCCACATGTTCCACTGCCGGATGGTTCTGACCTACTACATGTGGTGGGTGAGTTGGAATCATTGGGAGGAGATGAACACTCACATCCCATTGGTTCAGAGACTGCTGTTCTTCACAGGCCTCTTCCTGCTCACCTTCTTCCTCAACCCCATTTGGACGCATAAGAAAACCCTGCAGCTTCTCAATCCCGTGGACTGGAACTTTGACAACAAACCTGCAGCAGAGAACGGACCAATCCGAGACCAAGCTCGACACAAGCCCCATGCCAGCTGATTAACACTAACATCAAGGTTTTATGGGAAATACAGTCTAGAGAAGATACAGTCTGCTATACAAAGTTGGGTTTTTAGTATTATTTGAAGGTTTGTTTAAGAGCTTTAAGTTTAGCACTAACTACTACTACTTGCTGTATTTAAAGGATTCGTTCACCCAAAAATGAAAATCGTATCGTCATTTACTCACCCTCATGTTGTTCTGAACTTGAATGACCAACTTTCATCTGTGGAACTGTTTTTGTCCATAAACTGAATATCAATGGGGTCCAAAACAACATCTCATGACTTTCATTATATGGACCAAAAGATTCTTTTAAAATACTTTTTTTTTTTTTTATATTATCTATTGTGTTTTACTGAAGAATGAATGTCATTCAGGTTTGGAATGACATGAGGGTGAGTAAATGATAGCAGAATTTTCATTTTAGGTGAACTATCTCTTCAAGTAGTTCTATCTATACAGTATACGAGTAGAAGTCTGATGCATGTCTCAGGAAGACGACTTTGAGCCTGCAAAAATCATGAGATCCGTTTTATGCAACTTGCTTTCAGCTTCCTGTCTGAGTTGAGTTGGGTGTCCTTAAAAGCCTTTTATGTGCGTTTGGGTGTTTCAGGAGTGGCTGTTTGAGTCTCATTTCTCTTTGCACATTGGCAGTCAGTGCAGCAAAGCATCTCTCAAGCTGGGAGATCCTTGTCTTTTTTTTTTATCTGATAGGCTCATATTTGTTATTCCCAGTGATTCTTCGTCTTGTGACAAAGAAAACCCTGACTGCTTTATGACCGAGCATGGTCTGTCAACTCAGCCACACTCTTATTTCACTAAATGTCACTCAGTCTGCTTTGGAAACTTCAGCTCAAAGCCATCAGACCTTGTTTTTGTTTCATTTTACGAAGGATTTTTCTTTTACAGAGGTTGTGTATTGGTGTTCAATGGATGTAGGTGGTTTTTTGTGAGTTTTTATGAATGTTTGACTAAACTCTTTGTGTTCTGCATAAATAGGGTTTGTTCTGACAGAGACTGACTAATCTCTGTAGAAAGGATTGTGTGTGTGTGTGTGTGTGTGTGTGTGTGCGCGCGCGCGCCAGGGAGAGATAAGGGATGGAATGGAAGTTGTTTTATTTTAAAATATTACTTCATCTCGAGAACTAGATATCGAACTAGAGTTCCTCTGTGTTTGTGTGTGTTATACTAAATACTTCCTCTTTTTTTGTCATACTTTATAGATTCTTTAAAGAAGTCAAAAAGCAAAACAGAAAATTCACATTGATGGCATACAGCATGTTTAAGGCAAATATAACAAAACCTTAATGTACCAAATTAATCTGCACATTAATGAGCTAATGCTACTACAGGATATGAATGAAGGAAAAAAAATGGTTCGATGCTTGACCTTTGTAACAGCTCAGGGTATTTTGAGGACGATACAAAGAGGATGTGCAGTATTATCTGATAGCAACAGGTGAAAAAAAGCAGTGTATAAATATTAAGGAATTTATTTATGACAGAACTTCTTTGTAATGTAATAGTGACAAAGGGGCAGTTTAACTGCTATCATCACCTGCTTAAATACCTCTGCTTTAGTTGCTCTTGTCTTTTTCAGTGTGGTTTTAAAAAAAAGAGCATTTCAGCTTTTTTCAGCCTGTTCTTTCACAATGTGAGAGTCAGAACTGTGGGTTTTTGTAAACTGTAGGATTGTGTCATACATGTATAGCAGGCTAAATTATATTTAAACAGCTCACAGACACCATTCATTACTCTCAAATGAGAGGGAAGGAAATAAAATGAAATGTCACTAACCCTGAAACTATCTTTGTTTGTTTCTTGTTACATTTCGTGGTTAATTTAAAATGATTAGTTTAAAACTAACAAACTACTGCTTGTGTTTCCACAGTTGTCTTCAGTATGTTGACTGGAAATCCATTGTATATTTAAATATTAATTGATGTTATTGGGTGCACATTTCAATTGAAATTATTACTCACAGGGAAATGCATATATTTAAATATAGGCTTAAAATTCAAGATTCAAAGCTTGAAAGCTACTGTGGATGCTCTTCTGTATTTAAGGGGTTTTCTTATTAAAAAAGGAGCGCTAATAAAGGTTTTACCCCCGAAACGTGTTTGTTTTCTCTGGAAAAATGTTTTCTTGCATTTCTATGCAAAGTCATGCCCATTTTAACTGTTTAGTTTCCTGTGAGTTTACAGTTTAATGCAGAAAGTGCGACTTAACTGGACTTTTCAGGTTTAGGGATGTGAATATGAGTCGTGCAATTAATGATCAAATATACCCATACATTTTTTATTTTTTTTTTGAATGTGTAGTAGGACATCCCCAATGAAGGAGGCCACTGACAACTTGATTAATAAACCCCATGGGAAGAAGGACATCCTCAGGGAGTGTGCAGTAATTGTCCCCAACTCCTCTACTGATCCATATAGCATGCTCTTCGACCACAAAACTGCACATTTCACAGTATGTCAAGCACCTGGCCAAACTGCTGAACACCAGTTCTTCATTAAACGCAACTCCTGAGAAACTTATTGGGAGACAGCAACTCTGGTACTCACTGACAGAGAGTAGTGAAACAACCAGGTAACAATGAAGCCTGCAGATGTAAACCCACCCGCACCTGTTCTGACCACACCCCTAACTCAAGAGGCCACTGAGAGAATTGTGGAGGGTATTATGCGGAGTTCTTCTACTGTTCCACAAAGGTTTTTAATGCTTACAGTGGTGAAGGACTAAAAAAACACAGAATGCCATTCCAAGACTTTATGGAAACAGAGTTCTTTAAGAGTGAACTTGAGGCCACAAAGAAACGGGTGGAGGAGAAAGGACAGCACAAACGTAAAAGGCCTGAAACTGAACACATTGGCTGCTTGTGCAGATTTTGTAAAATGGAACTGAAGCAGGGTCCAGTCCTCACATACACACAGGCTTTCCTGGTGTAGCAGGGAAATATGTTAATTGCCCTGCTAAAGTCTTTTCCATTTACCTCCAAGACTTTATGGAAATGGAGTTCTTTAAGAGTGAACTGGAGGACACAAAGAAACGGGTGGAGGAGAGAGGACAGCAAAAACGCAAAAGGCCTGAAACTGAACACGTTGGTTGCTTGTGCAGATTGTGTAAAATAGACCTGAAGCAGGGTTCAAACAGTCCTCACATACACACAGGCTTTCCTGGTGTAGCAGGGAAATATGTTTATTGCCCTGCTAAAGTCTTTTCCATTTACCAACCTCATGCATGCAGAAAGAGGTGACCTGGAAAGAGTTTAAAGAGTGCATTTTACGAGCTGTAAAGACAGAGATGGGTGGCAGAAAAAGAAGAAGAAATAAATTATATTTCTTGATCTTTTGCCCCTTAGTAATATTTTACTTGTGTATATATTGTATATTTTGATTTGTTTATTGTTCAGTGTGAGACTGTTATATGTATATATTGTCAGAATTCTATTTTTCTTTCTACTTTATTATTTTGGATCAATATTTACTCATCTTAAAAAGTGCTTAAAGCATTAATTAAAAAACACAGAAAATTACAAATTGCTTAATGGGTGACTAATATTTTACAGTTTCTATGGTTTTTAAACACTTAATTGATAATTTAACTTAAGTGTGACCAATTATTCCATCACTCAATCGATTTTCATTCAATACTTGAATATTACTCAGTTTGAGTTAAATTTAAATGCTTCCTATGTACATTTCAAAAGCCATTTAATATAACTATTTATGTGTTTAATATAAACATGTAATGTTATTCTTTTACTGTATTAATTTTAATATTAATGATTTATTCATAATACTTTGCCTTGCAATCCAAAAAGGCAAGACACAAATGTAAAATACATTGCAGCTGTAATGTATTGTTAAATTTTATAATTTTGTTTTATAAAAATCACAAAGCTGTGTGAAATTATGGTTTAGCCCTGCGTGAGTGGGGTGGTCCAAATAAAAAAAGCAAAAAATGCACGAAAGAATCTGATTGGCTGTGACATAATTTCTGCTCTTTGGCCAGCTGCTGACTTTATTATTACTATTAAAGTACAGAAATTAAATCTGATCCCCCACAAGAATCGAAATGAATCGCAGGTCGGCACTAACGCGTTCAAGTTTGAAAGCATTCAGCGAGTTTGTGTGTGACCACTAGAGTGCAGTACAGCGCTGCAAATACACTGCAATCATTTGCTAGACTTTGGCCATTTGTGAAAGGAATCTGTTACATTAAATCACAACCTACTTCAAAATTTCATTTTATTATTAAGGCTTGAAGAAAACAAGTATTTATGTGAAATGCTTTGATATTGTATTTAATCTAGGTGTTTATTTAACCTATTTATTATAACAGACTTATTAAGATTTTCCAGCAAATTTTAGAATTATACAAATTGATGTAGAACTCTGGATGTGAGAGGCATAAGGTGCTTCTCACACGTCACGTGACACATATTGGAACGCCTGTGTCCATCTACACGGAGAAGCGCAGGGAATTTGATTGACGTGTCTTGAAACCAATTAAAGACCGCCAACAAAATCTCCACCAATGAAGCTGCAGCGGAGGGTGGGGCCATGGAGTGGTTGGCTCGCGTTTGGGAAAAGCAGAGGAAAAGTTGCCTACAGTCCTTAAAAAATGATGCAGAGAATGTTTTTGGTGTTTGGTCTGTTATTCACCTAACCGGTGTTGTGGCACCATTGACGGAATTTAAACTTCATTTTCTTCCACAAAGATGGTGAGTTCATAAATCATGCGTATGAAATCCCCAAACACTTGAGAATCCACTGAAAGTCTATCGTGTTTGAAATAAGTTTGTAATTTGTAGCGTGCACGTTTAGTATAATATTGATGTCTTTGTTGCAGTTTGCACCCTATTATGAAGTTTATTGCCTGAGCGCTGTCGCAATGATGATATTCTTTTAATAACTTACAAGTTTTCAACATCTGTGCTTGATGGGACGGCTGCGCTTTTCCTGCTGGATTCCGCTTTACGTGGCAAGTGACAACAGCACACAGTCATGTCAGATTTTATTAAAAATCTTTACACTTCGGTATTAATAAGCATCGAGCTTTCACAGTAACCACTTAATGCATAAAGCTGGTATAATCTAATCTAAAACTTGTAGTACAGCGTTCATGGACAACTAGAAATATTAGGGAATTTTAAAATTGGGATTTCCAGGCCAGGATATTAATTAATTCTTTTAAAATCTTGGAATTTATTATAAATCGTCCCAGTTTTGATCAGCTAGAAATGGCTCTTTGTTTAAATTTAATTATGCACTCAGTATTTTTTACATATTAAAAACTTAGAAAGAAACTAAATAAATTAACAGTACAATTAAGAAATATGGCAAATATGATTTACACTCATGTGAGATCAATCATAATCCTATCAGCCCTCTAGAAAAAAAATAAAAATTATTACAAAGGGAGAGTGGATGCTGACATGTTGACATCACACGACCAGCTCTTTCATGCAATTGATTAAATGTCAGAAATAAAAATTCTGTATCTACTTAATATAATACATTTAGTCACTCAGACTGTCCAAATGTCCAAACAAGAACTACCTGCTAGAGCAACTAAGCACGCCACACAAAAAATTTGTTAGGATTGAATCCAAGGATATCCATTATATGGATGTTTGTTGTATGAGATGCAGAAAATGCAGAAAACTTACTGAGTAAAGGTGCACTCAGTTCACATTGTTGCTGGTTGAAATCATGTTTAAAAATCCAGTAATCACAAAGTCATTGAAAAATCATGGAAAAGAACCCTGCTACAACAATCAATTTATTGTATTACAAAAAATAAAATCATTTTCAATGCTGCAGATGCTTGTCGTAGTGTCCTTCAATATGAAAACAGTTTGACTCCTCATTCTTGAAATGTACTGTTTTTGTCCTTCACAGTTTTGACAATCTGTACTAGGATAAATTCTTCTGTGCCTGTAGACAAGAAGGTTGCTGAATAATTCCCAGAGCATTTCTAAAGATCTAAGCTTTCATGCAGACAGTGGGTCATGCAGTTCTGAGCTCCATACCTCCCAGTTAAATATGGATCAAATGGTTGGAAACATTTAAGGAATGCTCTTTTTAATTAGTGCAACTTTCCACTTCCTCTCAGTTTTACTGCATCGTTTCCTTCCCCGGGAGCTGCAGTGCTTTTAGGAATCCAAGGCCCTCTGGCCTTTTCCTAGATGAGTGTGTGTGATACGGTGGAAGAGCTCTCTCATGTGTGACCGCATTGTTTGACTCCATGCTTGTCCGACTCACTTTGCATCAGAGCTCAGGAGAGGACAGGATTTGCTCAGATTGCTGGCAATTTGCTTAGCAAATAGCCACACCACTGGAGCAGGGGGCTTCTCCACCCACAGGCTGTGGATTACAAGCTTTTCAAGCTTGCTGAACATATCCTGAAGCTCACTGGTTCAATCCACATCCAAGCAAGCATTTCTTTTTGCAGCCAATCAACATTTCCTTGAGTTTTTCTCTAGTGCTCTACATGGGCAGAGGTTGATATACAATAGAGCTCTTTAGGGGCGAATGACATCATATCAGTGTGATTTGATGTGGAGTGGCAAATCTTTCCTGAAGGAATCTGCAGGGAAAATGGAATTTATGACTGGGGGACTTTGACACAGTGGGAGAAAGAGACAAAAGTGAGAGAGAAAACTCTTTGTTTGCATGATATTCATTGGGTTGTTTTGTTGTGCTAACAGTTGGGCCAGATGGTGTTTTGTTGGGTTGTCTAACGTTGTGGTCATAAAATACACTTGGGATCCATGTTTGTTAATTGTTAGAGCTCCCATGTCCATGAATGAGATTGTGTTTTCTGTGAAGGATTACTGAAATCCGCTGAGAATCCAAGGAGATGCCAAACGTGCCAGGAGTGATGCTAGTTCTCAAAATTTATTTCAGTTAAGCACTACAAATTTGCCTTCCCTGAAACTCTTAAAGGGATAGTTTACTCCAAAATGAAAATTCTGTCGTTTACTCACCCTCTTGTCATTCCAAACCTGAATGAGTTTTATTCTTCAGTAGAACTCAAAAGAAAATATAATTTTTTTTTGCTCCATACAATGAAAGTCAGTGGGGTCCAAAACAATTGTAAGGACAAAAAAGCATAGAGAAATTTTAAAAAATATCTTCATTTGTGTTCCATAGAAGTCATTCTGTTTTGGAACAGCATGATAATGTCCAAATAAGGACAGAATGTTCATTTTCAGGTGAACTGTCCCTTTAAGATGAATGTGAATCTAATCATCATTTCGCCTTCATGTCTATTTTGCAGTTCTTTTGTTATCATGGTGACACTCCGATAACAGGATATCATGGCTGTTCATCAAACTTAAGTTCTCGTCTCCTTATCCTTTGTCTTTAATGTCTAACCCAGCAGGATTTAGACTGGCTTTGACCTGCCTGTGTGTGTGTGTGTTCTTATTGAGTTTGCTTTAGGTGCATATTTAACACATTTCAAGCTGTTTTATAGGAGAAAATAGATGGATGGCATGTGGCGTTTACTCTTCCAGGTTATTATTTAGTGGTTTGTAAAGTGTACTTCTGTAAGTCTACTGTGAATTAAATTTTGACCCTGAACAGCAACCTAAACATCTTTTCAGACTTAATGGAAAGACCTTAATTCATTTATTCTAGTACTTATGATAAGGTGTTATGTGAGATGTTTACATGTACCTTTAGCATTCAAAATATCATAACTTGATCTTCCGCGCCTCTTTCGCTCACAATCAGATCAGCCTCCATCCAATCAACAACCAATGGATTGAATCAAGTCACGTCCTGTTTTTTTTCCTCGTTAATCAGTTTAACTTGAATACATGTCACAATATGGAAAAAATGTTTCTACTTCCATTAAATAGTTAATTAAACAGTAGATGGCTTATGTTAAAATTCACTCAAAAAATCTAAATCTGTCATTTACTCATCTTCATGTTGTGTGATAACTTTCTTTCTCCTGTAAAACAAAAGAAAATGTTGTAAAAATCATTCTTTTGAGTCTGGTCTCAGCTCACAAAACCTATATTTCCCATCTGAGCATTTCCAAGCTCACTGTAAGAGACGATTAGCAGTGAACTGTGACTTAAATGGGACATAACACACAGTTTCTGGCAATCCCATGTTAATCTTGTGTACCTATAGAGTATTATTGCATCTTTCTCATATCTGTGAGGAGTTTTTTGTTTTATCAGATTTAGAAAAGACAGATACAGCTTTACACTTCTCTCCGAAAACTGTAAGGCTCCTGGAGGCGTGCTGTGGGCGGAGCTAAAGAGTCACGAGCAAGAGTCGCTTTTGCGTAGCAATCATCTGCAAGCTGTGACATCGACATAAATAAAACAGGAACAAAAACTTTATTGAATTAAATTTTATTTAATTTGTTTATAGAACATTTGTCAGAGAAATGCCGGGAACAAACTGCATCCACTGTTCCCTTAATGCTGGGTTCTTTTGGAAGCTGAACAAGGTCATCTTTACCTTAGAACCTAAAACACACTTCTTTGGTGAAATTGTTGATTTCATGGTCTAAGAACAAAATGACAAATCCTGCTCGCGCTCTGGTTGATGTGTGCACGCGCTCTTCCGGGAGAATTGCCCAT
The DNA here is from genome assembly GCF_001515605.1 of Sinocyclocheilus anshuiensis. NCBI lineage: Eukaryota > Metazoa > Chordata > Actinopteri > Cypriniformes > Cyprinidae > Sinocyclocheilus > Sinocyclocheilus anshuiensis. The sequence goes on along the minus strand of NW_015548239.1, from coordinate 1,615,753 downwards.
ACAAGGAATTCTGCCCTTTATGATGTCATATAGGGCCATACTCGGGAAAAAAACTTTCTGAAGCTTATACGAACCCTAAAGGAGTGTATTTGGCACAGAAATACCATATTTAATACCATATTTAGTATGAGAATCCAACTCTTTAACAATGTAAATAAGTCAGAATGCATGAAAGCGCATTAGACCTCCCCTTTAAATTTTGCTCTGTATCACTACTGCTGTTGGTTAATATTTATTTACAGTCCTCTTTGGCCATTTAGAATGCTATTTACTGTATAAATTGCTATTGTGTGGCATTGTAAAATTAATTTTGAAGGTCTGGTCTCACACATTCGATAGATTTGTCTTATAAATGAAAGTAAATGTGCGCAATAAGGCATGTCGGTGTATATTACACTAACAAACTGACTTAATTCTCTCAGACGTGTCTGGATTGATACAGGAAACTGCGGACTAGCAGCAGCCCTGCAGCTTCATTTAGACAGCAGGGTTTTTTTCCTCGCCTGTACAATTACACACCCAGAAGTCAAGCTCAAACTAAACATTGATCAGCTCATCATGGTCAATGCTGACACACACACACACACGCAAGTACTAACAAATCTGTTCCCACCTTTCTGGATGTTTCATGCATATTGCACAAGAACTGTTCTACAACAACTTTTTTAATTTATCTTCTCATGTGTTTCGTAAAAAAATAATACATTTGATTTTCAGGGTAATATTTACAGTAAAAATGAAGATGAAAATTAATATAATTTAATTTGAAATATCCTTATCATCAGTAATAAATAGCGGTTTCAGTGTTGATTGTTTCACATCAGCGGTAGTGTGGTCTGAAGGATTTACAGTCTGTTGTTTCATCAGAACAGAGAATGAAATCTGAAGACTGTCATGTAGGAATTAATTTATATCCCATAGCGGCCTTTTCTAAAGCCACAGACCTCTGGAACGTGTCATTTAAAGCTCCGTCTTGTTAACTACCTGTCATTTGTGTGATATATTGTAATGGTGCTCTGAAGGCAAATGTGCTATGTTTCTGTGTATGTGACTGTAATGTTTGTGTTGTTCTGTTCTGTACAGGCGAGTTGTTATTACAAGCTTCACATGTTCTGTCATTGCTCTGTTTCCTGTTGGATGGTTTGTGTGTGTGTGTGTGTTTGGTCTTTTCCCTCAAAGCACAGTTTATCAGAAATTGTTTCACACACCCGTTTATGTTATAAAAATTGGGACATACCATACATTTATATAATTATTTTAATGTAAATATAAAAATGATTTTTCTTCCTTATTTATTAATCATTTTTCCAAGTGGACATCCCCAAATGTCTATAAAGAGAAGTTTTGTCAGATATAGTCGACTTCTGGGGACAAATTTGTTATGATCAAACTCGTAGATTGCAACAACTATGTCAACTTAACAAGCAGAATACATGTCTGATTTGCCCACCCAAAGCTGGGTAGACATCTGTTCTTATTTCTCTCATATCTCATCTACATTATGACGTATGGAGTCTGGGGTGAGAGAGAGAAAGATAAGCTTTAAAGAGTGTGTTGACTAAATAAGCATCCTGTCTTATTTTTAGACCATTGACAGACTGTGTCATGAGTATCAGCTCATTATATGCAACAGTCAAGTTCTGGAAGTAAAAAATGCCATTTATCTTCTCCATAGAGAAATATATACACTAATGGTCAAAAGTTTGGAATAATTAAGATTATTTTAATGCTCTTTGTCTCTTTTGCTTACAAGGCTGCATTTATTTGGGGAAAAAAAAAACAGTAATATTGAGAAATAATATTGCATTATCTAATTGAATATATTGTAAAATGTAATTTATTCCTGTGATGGCAAAGCTGTATTTTCAGAATCATTACTCCCAACCCGATCTCATGAAAGTGCGTATAAATAGTATGTCAAATAAAAACGAAAACTCGTGGTATTGATATGCAAAAATGGACTTTGGCGTGTATATGCTACGCGATGGGTAGGTTTAGGGTTGTGGGGTAGATGCGTATCATATGTACGCAAAAACTGCGTATCATATGCACGCCAACAAATTTCTTATCATATGCACGCGAAAACTGCGTATTATATGCACGCCAAACACATGCGTATCATATGCACGCCAAAGTCCATTTTTGCGTATCAATACCACGAGTTTTCGTTTTTATTTGACGTACTATTTATACGCATTTTCATGAGACCGGGCTCTTACTCCGGTCTTCACTGTCACATGAGACAAAGATTCAGAAATCTTTGTAATATGCTGATTTGGTGCTCAAGAAACATTTATCATTATCAGTGTTGGAAACAGTTGTGCTACTTAATCTTTTTGTGGAACCAGTGCTGTTAAAACAGTAGGCAGTCACTTATTGTTTTGCTGTGTCATTCCAAATGTTTCAAGCGGCCGTCAGCAAAACAGATTTTCTTCCTTTCATGTTTGACTCATGAGTCGTCGTGTGTAGAATGTACTAAGTGCTGTGATAGTGGGAGAACAGCTTGCGTGTCTGTGCCAGGATCTTATTGTCTGTGATAATACAGTCGTGCGTCAGTCAGTCCGCCTCGTCTCTTGCTGACCCTGAGGGTCTTGCACACAGCAGCCTCATGAGAAACCCCTCTGTTCCACAGAATGACTTCACTGTTCCACTGACCCTCATCTGGAAACACAGTTCAGAGGAAAACACTGTTGTGTCTGTGTGTCTGTGTGTCTGTGTGTGTCTGTGTCTGTGTCTGTGTGTGTGTGTGTGTGTGTGTGTGTGTGTGTGAGAGAGAAAGAGATACAGAAAGAGATAAAAGTTTTTTCTATCCCTCACTGTCACAGATAGGAGGGGGGTCACTCATGTCTGTGCATGAACATGCGTTTGCAGTTTGGATGTAATAAGTGGGCCAACAGTGATGAGCTGCCACTCCACTGTATCACGTGACACTTGATTACATATCTGACTTTGACACACTGTAGCTTGCTGAAAGGGTGGTGAGGAATTTTTAGCCCAGTATTTTCTGGTTGAGTACTTTCCTGCAATAACTCAAATCATATCAGTGCAAATGAGCAAACAGAGGCAAGATAATGAGAGTCATCAGGGTTGAATATGACTGAGGTAAATCAGCACAGATGTGATGGGTTGGTGAATTGTGACGAGGTTGAGGTGATTTGCCCTTAACTGGCACCACTGGTCGACCCGTTACTTCTGTGTCAATGAGTTTTTTGGATTATTGGAAAAAGAAAAACATGTTGGGATGGGGACTTGGTTTTGTGCATTGGTTGTTAATTGGATTTTGAGATGTGGGCGTTGCACATGAAAATGAATACAAACTTGCAGTTGATTGTAAGAGAGGCACATGAAATGATTGGAGAAGTCTGGCATATTTCACTAGAGAGAAGTCAATTTCACTAGAAGATTAAGTTAGGATATTTTGATTTAAAAATTACAAGGTCAAAAAAAGAACTAAGATAAACAACATGCATTTACAAAATAGACAGGGTGAATTGATATTTCATGATGACTTTAACTAGTTTGGCACAATCTTTTATTATTTCATAGAAGAATAATAGTTTTACAATACTGCTTCTACTTTCTATTAAAATTTACAAAAGCTTGTGGTGCAACAAACATACAGAAACAAGCAGAAAACATAAAACAGGAAATGATGTCATAGAGAGGACTCTTGCAAACCCCCATGACTGTGTGTCGAGGACAATGATTTTTGCCTTTCTAGAAAATATAAATGTAGTATATATTAACATGCTTGCTCTCCTTATCTCTTTGAAGTGCTATGTTTTTGTGATGATATTGTCTCCAAATGTTTACATAAATTTAAATATGCACACAATAATAATATGTACGACTTTAATGGTCCTTTTGGAGCTTGTTGGGCCCTGATCATCAATATGAACTACCATTGAATGGAAAGAGCTGTTTAACAATTATTTTAAAAAATATCAACTTTTGTTTTCCCTGGAAAATATAACATCTTATGGGTTTTTAACAACACGAGGATGAATAAATGATGGAATAATTGTATTTTTGGATGAACTGTTGCTTTAGCTGTGAGGTCATTCTTGTGAGTGTTTGTGTGGGTGAACTCTGTCTCTGTGGCTAACCGCTGTCTCTCTGCTCCTGTAGGTTTGTAAGAGTTGGTCAAGGATCTTTCCCTGATCATCAGTGTGTGTCTCAGAAGAGCGTATGTTCAGCATGGACATGGAGGATTTCCCCCCTCCTCCACCTGACCGTAAGCAGCTCTGTTCTCTCACAGCTCTCAGCACACACACACACACACTGTTTTTACATTGACAAGCGGACAGTATGTAAATGCAGATATAGGTTCAGAAATTCTGGCACAAATGAAACTGTTCATTTTTAAAGCATTTAAAAGCAACAAAAGTTTTACTGACCAGTATCATGGTCATATTTGTGTTGAATGCACTGGAAAATCATGCTTATAGGAGCCTGAAGGATAGAGAGAAGAGAATGAACAGTGTAAACACATTCCATTGCTCAGCCACTAAGGAGCGTGTGGGTTGAAGAGTGGAGGAATGCCAGAACGAATGCAGAGGAGGTGAAAAAGCAGCCCGAAAACAGAGGCTCTGTCTTGATGCAGAGAGAAGGACAGATGAGAGAGAAGATTAGTTTCACTGATTAAAGTAGTGCTATAATTAAAGGGATAGTTCACCCAAAAGTGAAAATTCTGCTGACATTTACGCCCTCATGTGGTTCCAGACCAGTCTTTATATGGACCTTTTCACGGCTTGTATGCTGGATGGTTCTATGGCATCATTTTCATTGTACAATAGCCTACACATATTGGTGCAATGAAGTTCGATTTCAAACTTTGAATTCAGTTCAATTCATTTATATTGACTTGGCAATGACAATTAATTAATGAATGAAAAGGAACCAATTAATTAATTAAATAGTTATTGGATCTTTAAAGACTTCTTTAAATTCTATAAATTTGTATTTGCTAAATCCTAATGTATATAAGAAAGTATTAAAAGAAAGGTAAACGTTATAATACTTTCTCATATTCGGTTTAATTTCTTTTTTAAAACAGTTTTGTCTAATAATTTATTAGGCAGAACTGTTAAAGGCTATAAGCTAATGAAGATGGAGAATGGAGGTCTTATGCATCTGTCCTCAGGCACTAGTGTTCTAAGCACTGACAAAATTACAGTCTGACAATTATCGGCCAATGCCAATCAATTAAAATGCTAAAATGACAAAAACTTGTTATATTGGTAGACCGCTATTCAGTATAGCAATTTGAAACAACATTTTCATTAAAGGTTCTTTAGTCAGCAAATTGGTATTCACTTTATGATTTTACACTGCCTGTAGCTCTGAGATCTTTGCCAAAAACAGCTAATCAAGGATCAGCAATTGTAAGGAATGAGACCCATTTGAGTTGATCAGCTGATGTTAAAGTTTAAACTAAAACTGCACACTTTCCACATTATTTTAAAGCTTTTACTGCATAAATATTCACCGTCAGTCATCTTCGCAAAGATATTGAGACTCTCTCGTGCTTTATCTCCGTCTTACTCCATTCATTAACATAGAGAGCTGATAAAGCCACTTTCAAATCTCTCTCTGTTCATGCCTCAGTGACTTTCTTTAGACTAGTGTTTTTTCCCATCACACAGTTAAGTGAAGAAAGCTAACTCATCTGAAGCCCTTCCACCTTTCCTGAACTCTTAACCTTTGACATTTATTCTCAAGGATTTAAGGATGTGGCCAAGTGGAGCTCTGCATACTTGTTCTGCCCTGTACTCCCATACCTGATGCTCAGTGTCTCACTGTAATGAGTGATTCTTGAGGCCATAGTTTGACCTCCCGTTTAAGCTTTGATGCCGTTTTAACACAGAGTCAGATTTTCCTGTTTGTTTCATTGTAAACTGTTCATTCACAATGCTGAATGTCATGTTGATGGCTACATGGAGATTCTTTTTGTTTGTATGCCGACTGTAGCTGTAAGGCATGCAGGGACGCCGCTCCTGCCAGCTCACAATGAATAAAGATGACATCCCATCTGTCAACAAGTAACAGTGGTAAACCAAACTACTTTAACATGGGTTCACACTCGACTGTTTTTTATCCTTTAAAATCGTTGCTTGTCAGATTGTATGATATGAGCCCAGTGAGATCTTTGCTACAAGCCAGTGTTCATCTTCAGATTTTTTTGTTTAGTTTTTTGTTTTAGGATATTGTGTAGAATTTAACTAGATATTCAAACACTTCATGCATCTTATATATATATGCTGACCAGTCCTGCACAACAACTTGTAGGAATTTTAGCCCATTCCTCAGTACAGAACCCCTTCAACTCTGTGATGTTGTTGGGTTTCCTCCTATGAACTGCTTGCTTCAGGTCCTTCCACAAAATTCCAATTGGATTAAGGTCCGGAATTTGCTGGTACAATTCAGAATTCATTGTTCCATCAATGATGGCAAGCCGTCCTGGACCAGATGCAGCAAAACAGGCCCAAGCCATGATACTACCACCACCATGTTTCACAGATGGGATAAGGTTCTTATGCTGGAAATGCAGTGTTTTCTTTCACCAAACATAACCCTGCTCATTTAAACCAAAATGTTCTATTTTGGTCTCATCCATCCACAAAACATTTCTCCAATAGTCCTCTGGCTTGTGCGACTCTGCCATGCACACCATGGTTGTTCAGTGTTCTCCTGATGGTGGACTCATTAACATTAGCCAATGGGAGAAAGGCCTTTAGCTGCTTAGAAGTTAGCCTCCAGTCCTTTGAAACTTTTACAAGTCTTGCTTTTAGAGTGTTCGTTGTTGGTGGACCATTCGTGGGGAGGGTAACAGTGGTCCTCCATTTGTACACAATCTGTCTGACTGTGGATTTGTGGAGTCAAAACTCTTTAGAGATGGCTTTGAAACCTTTTCCAGCCTGATGAGCAACACCAACTCTTTTTCTGAGGTCCTCAGAGATCTCATTTGTTTGTGCCATGATACACTTCCACAAACATGACCAAACTTTGATAGATCCCTGTTCTTTAAATAAAACGGGGAATACACTGGCACCTGATAGTCATCTCACTGAATAAACACCTCTGAATAGATGGACTCTAATTTCACCTTCAAATTAACAGCTAATCCTAGAGATTCACATCCTTTTGCCGCTTGCAGTTATGTAATATTGGATCATTTTCCTGAATAAATAAATGACAAAGTATATATTTTCATCTCATGTGTTTGATTGGATTCTCTTTGTCAACTTCCAGGACTTGCATGAAAATCTGATGATTTTTTGGGTTCTATTTATGCAGAAATATAGACAATTCTAAAGGGTTCACAAACTTTCAAGCAGTACTGTATATATATATATAACATACACTACCGATCAAAATATTTTTTATGTGTTCTTGAAAGAAGCTCACCACGGCTAAGTTTATTTGATCAAAAATACAGTAAAAACCGTACTATTATAAAATATTATTACAATTTAAAATAACTGTTTTCTATTTTAATGTATTTTAATATGTCATTTATTGCTGTGATGGCAAATCTGAATTTTCTTCAGAAATCATTCTAATATGCTGATTTGGGGCTCATAAAGCGTTTCTTCTTATTGTCACTGTTGAAAGCAGTTGTCCGGCTTAATAGTTTTTGTGGATTCTTTGGTAAATGGAAAGTTAAATAGAACAACATTTATTCATTTATTTTTTTTATATATAAATGTCTTTTATTGTCGATTTTGGTCAATGAATGTGGCCTTGATGAATAAAAGTATTATTGTTTTTTTGTTTTTTTTTAAGAAAGAAGAAGAAAAAAGCCCAGCAGTGGGGGTTTATTTTACATTTAAAAACTTCCCCAAAATTTGTGGTCAAAGACCAAGACGTGTGCACCTGGCTTTAATTGCCTTAAAATGAGAACTTCTATACTTATGGAAGTCAGCAGAGGAAATTGGTCTAACAGGGTTGATTTTGGACTCTGTCTGAAGTGGGAGGACTTTCACTATGTTTGGAATCTCTGCTATTCCACTGAGCAAAAACTCGTACCAGTGGACCATGGTGGATTTATCGACTTTAAGAGATAACTGTTTCCGTCAGCGGAAACATGGTTTCCTGGGCAGAGGTCCAGAGTCTTTCAGTTTTACCACTCCTCTCATTATCCCTGTGAGAGGAAAACAAACATTATTTAAGACTCCATGTAATGAATTTCAGTGATTTAGAGATGTTCATGTCTGCATATACAGTCTTGTTTTGTAAATAAACGGTCTGTAAAACAGTAACAGGCTTAATTACTGTAGTGTAGTATAATGGCCACTGTGTGCATTTCAGCCCTGTGAGGGAGGCTGCGATTGGACAGTGGGATCCAGAGCTGAATGGAGGAAAACAACTCTCACATTACTCACATTTCTAAAGAGTGAGTCACTGGGTCAAGATAATCCATGAACTGCCAAGTGTTTGCTTCATAATGGCCTCACACCATCAAGGGCTCCCTCCCTGTCTCTTCTCTTATTCCTCTGCCCTCCATTCTTGGATATCTTTCATCCATACTGTAAAGATGGCATTCGTTTTTTCCAGTTTTTTGCTGATGCAGGATCATTAAATACAGATGGAAAGAGACAAACTCAGACAAAACGTTCCTTAAAGAATTTTAAAGATATTTTAAAGAATTACAGTGGTTTTCCAATTTATTTATTTTTTGTTGATGCTTTGTGACGTTTTCAAGCTTAAAAAGGGAACAAAAGCTCCATGAAAGTATCATAAAACTAGTTAATACAACAACCAAATCAATAGCTGTGTGAATAAAACACCGTAATTTAAAGGTGACATATCATGAAAATCGGACTTTTCCAGGTTTTAAGTGCTATAATCAGGTCCCTGGTGCATCTACCAATCAAGGAAACGTGAATAAAATAAACCCAGTAACATTGTTTTGGTAAGCCTTTTTCTGCAAGCGTCTAAGAAAACGAGCATGTCTGATTTCGCTCCCTTGGTGAGATTGCAAAGGGATCTCATTGTAATATTACCGCCCCTTAATCTGTAAGCTTCCACCCATGGCGCTGTCATTGTGTTTTCGCAAGCGACAACGGTGAATTAGCTCTAATGCCATGGCCAAAGTTTGAGCAAAACATACTAACTGTTCTGCCTTTGTCTGCACAGACGAGCACAGAACACTATTTAGAGCTAAAATAAACATGCGATTTATTTCCCAGCAGTTTACCTTCACAGACATAGCCGACTGTTTTTGTAACTTGTGTGTTTTTAACGTAAACTTGTGTGTATGAGAACTGTGGTGGCCGCTTTCTGTCCGTGTGCTTCGGATGTGTGCCCTCAGAAAACCATATATAAGAAGTTTAAACTCATATGGTTTAAAACGCATGATTTCAGCCCGATAAACATGATAATCAGAACCATAACAGATGTTTTTAGCAGGTCCGAGCTGTAATGGCATAGCGCTGTTCTGGAAAAGGGGGCGGGGAGCAGCAGCTCATTTGCATTTAAAGAGATAGGCCCGAAAAACAGCGTGTTTCTGCTTCCAGTCAAAATAGGCATTTTCAAAATGATATAATAAATGATCTGTGGAGTATTTTGAGATTAAACTTCACACACATTCTGGGGACACCAGAGACTTATATTACATATTGTAAAAAGGGGCATAATATGTCTCCTTTAAGTCATTCCACAAAAGAAGGTAAATCATACAGGATTGGAACAACATGAGAGTGAGTAAATTATGACAGAATATTTTTTTCTTTCTTTCTTTCTTTTTTTTTGGTAAACTGTTCCTTTAAATGTAGTGTAAGCAGCCTGTTTTGTAATGCCACTCTGTACAAACCAAACCACATGAGTGAACTATTTGATCAATGTATTTGAATTTTAGTTATTTTTCTCTGACATTGATCTCAGATTGATCAGATTGACAGATTGATCTCTGTTCTTTTGTTCTCTGGTCCCAGTAGACATGCTTCCATTTTAGCACTTCAGCCCTGTGAAAAAAAAAAGCAGTGGGTTTTTTTGACCCTGTTTCCTTTCAGCATATGTGTGCTTCCTGTACCCCAGTTTTAGTGTTTGATTTTGCTTCACTGTTTCCTTACAACTTTGTGCCATGTGTAACTCTGAAAGGCAGTTTGAGAAGAGGGTTCTTGTACATACCCTAAAATTAGAATTTGCTCTTAAAAATCTGAACATGTGTCTTCGTGAACCTTGGGTGGGCAGAGAGGAAGGCGGGAACAAACCTCAACCACAAAATACTCAATTCACAGACTATCTTGATCCATTTCTAATTTATAGTTTGTACCATACTCAACATCAGTAAAAACATCTCTTTCTCTCTCTTTAGTGTTGGATGATGAAGATGAAGGTGAGAGGTTTGAGTTTGACGACAGTGGTGATGAAGCCCCAGAGGTGGATCGGCCACCCCCTGAACCTGAGGGAATCTCTGTGCCTCCACCCTGCTCATCAACAGCCGGGGACGCACCCATCAATGGAACAAGTCCAAACCCAGAGAACTTACTCACCGCAGAGGCTGATCTGCCCCCTCCACCTCAGGACTGCCCCACTAATAACAGCCCTTTGGCTCTTGCACCCTTCCCACAGTGTGATCTACCCCCTCCTCCTATAGAACTTTGTCACAATGTAGTAGAACGCCAGGACAGAAACCCTCCTCTACCACCAGAGGGCGCTACAGGAGCTGCTGTTGACAGCGAGCAGGACAGTAAGTTTACAGCAGATATGAAAGATGAATTATTTTATCTATGAAATTTATTTTAAAATTAATTAGTTAATTCAGCTTTAGAAATCACAAGATTATGATTATTCTATTGACCGCACTTTATTTATTTATTTTTTTTAAGTCTTAATCTCAGATATGCTTCAACTTAATAAACAAAGTATATATTTGCCATGTAATGTTTTTTATGATTTTATTGACTGCAATTAATTTTGGAAATTTAATTACATTTTGTTTTGTTTTCTGTACAATATTACACATAATATTTTTCTCACACATGAAGGGGGTCTCTCGTGGGACCATCATATTTAGACGTCCTTGCTATTAAAAATGTTGAAAACCCCTGTTCTATGGTATTTTGTTGTGATGGTTTGTGGTGACTATACTGAGTTTTGTGCAATTAACCACTTCCTTTCGTGAGCATGAAACCATCACAATTCATTTTTTGTGCTGTGTACAGTTATCAGTCTGCCCCACTACAACGGCTTTGTGTATAACTGACTGGAAATCCAATCTACAGCCATTTTGGTGGCAGCCCACTGCATCCAATTGCTTTTTTTTCATTCTTGCATGGTTTCTGAGGTTACATCTGTCTCTTTCTCTCCTTCAGTCTTTCTCTTTCTCTCCTTCAGTCTTTCTCTTTCTCTCTAAATGGTTAATGTAGGTATTTGTATCAGGAATCCCTCCCACATAAGATAATATGAATCAACAATGATTATTCACTAGAATAGCTGCAGAAACGGAGATTTCTGTGTATTTTCCAATGGAAATGTATTTTTCACTTTCCTAGAAGACTTACAGTCTCAGACTTTCCTGATAAGTCACTGTACTTTCTGATCAATAGTGAACAGAGGTGCTGGTGTGGTTCCCACCTCTGCATCCAACTCCAAGCTCAAAGTCAGGCCCTACTCTGTGATTGACATCGGCCCTATCCAGCAGCAGCTGCTGTCAGAGCAGAGCGGCCCTCCCTCTTCTCCCTCAGCCAATGAGAGTGAAAGAGACATTCAAGATGTACCCAGTAGCCCTGGATTGCCCTCTGGGTATTCCGTGCCAGTGCCCTGTGGTTATGCAACGCCCTCAAATGTGCCGGTGATCCCACCAGCCTACACCACCCCAGTTATCATCCGACACTTCTCTATGGATGAAGATGGTAAAAAGAGAGATTATTCCCACCTGTTTCCATTTCATTTGTTCTTTCCATTGGTCTGGTTGGAGTAGGGGGTTTACCATCCCCATTCATATCCTATCTCTTTTCACCTTCCTTGCTCTCACCTCATTTCTCTCATGCTATCTGTCTCTGTCTCTTTTTTTTTTTTTTTTTTGAAGTTTTGCCATGAGG
>NW_015548239.1:1601220-1603568 GCF_001515605.1 Sinocyclocheilus anshuiensis | reverse complement strand
TTTTTTTTTTTTTTTTTTTTTTATGAAGTTTTGCCATGAGGAAGTTGGGGATAATTTTAGCTGTGGCTTTGGCTGTGATTAAGTTTCCTGTTTTCTCTAAAGTGTAACAGTAGCCTGAATGTTAACTAAATTTTACATGAGTATTCTCAAACGTATACACATTTCACAAAACCATTTCTAACACACAGTATTTTACATTTTTATTACCATTTTACTAATTCATATGTATGCTCAATTTATAATTATGATTTTTACAGTTATGAAAAACATCCAGGCAAGTTTGTTATCTGTGCTATTCTGTTAATGCATGAATGGTTTCGTTGTGTCCTGCAGTGACTGTGGTGGGAGCAGGAAATACTCCAGTAGACAGGTGAGTGAGACAGCACAGATGTGCAGTACTGCTTTACTTCCTCTGAGATGTCAGATGCATATTAATGTCCTTCTGCTGTATGAAACTTCTTTTTATTTCACTTTTTTTATCTATCTTAGTGTATTTCGTTCTATATTTGTGTGGCGGTTTTGTGTTTGCATGCTAATGTACAAAATAGTTTGTACTTCATGTTCTCATAATAATATTTGAATACAGCAGTGCAAACACAGATGGATATTTAAAGGGAAGTGTGTATGTATACTAATTCCAAGTGGTATGTCCAGTGTTTTCAGTGAAGAGTGTCCAGTCATCAGAGAGGAAGATGCTCTTACTAAGTGGGTGTCAGACCCAGCGAACACGGCCTGGATGGACAGTAAGTTCTTAGCATTTTGCTAAGCTGATAAAATGCTTAGATTTACATGTGAATGTATGTATGAAGCCTTGTTTGCTTTGGTTAGCTGTTTCCTGTTTCTGAAGAGAATCTCAGACATTTCCTTCCTTCTCACTGAAGAACTGTTCAGCCTCCTTCAGAGGATTCGTTAACACATACTGTACACACACTCTGAGACCCACTGCACCGCTTTGGTTTGGTTGGACGTGAGAATTTGAGCCTTGTGTGTTTGTTGGCATGTTTCTGTTTGCTTTAGGTCCAGATGAAGTGATTTATGATGATGTACCGAGAGAGAACTCTGGATCCACTACAGGTGTGTTCATCTGGTCTTTTTCTTGAACTTAACTTATTGTGTGAAGTATTTGTTCATGTTTATTAACCGTCCTGGTAACAGCTGGAATTTCATGTTGTGATCGCACACCACATTGCACATTTTGTATCTGTTTCATCCTGCATATGGTTTTCAATAACTACAGGTATTAATAATTAGATTCTTATTCAGATTAGTTGATTGATTCAGAATTGTTTGAGAGAATTGATGCATCTATAAATGAATTGTTTTTCCACCCCTGTAGCCTGGCTATGAAAATGTGAGAGATATGAAAACTGAGAGTAAAATTTGCCTACTCGGCAATAAGACAGTGTCATGTGACTGACAGCTCTGATGTTACAACTGATGACCGTCATGAGGGACTGAATGGGGACTGTTTTTGAATAATGTGAAAACTGTGTGCATGTCAGACCCAGATGAGATGATCTATGATGATGTTGAGTTCGGGGAAGAGGGCGGCAGCAGCTCTCTGGACAACGGCTGGAGCTCCAGTGAGTTTGAAAGCTATGAGGAAGCCAGTGACACAGAGAATGGACATGGAGAGAACGGCCTCCCCGATGCCTTTGTCAGGGGCCGTGCACCCAGCAAGAAAACACATGTGTGTATTCACAATGGATAAATCCATCCCTCCCTGCTTCCCCTCCTTCCCTCTGTATCCCAGGGTTGGCCGGTGCGTAGCCAGGCTCTGCTCTTTATTAAAGGGTGACTGATGTGCACACACATTATCTCCTCGCTGCACGCCCAGATAGCCTTCATTTCCCTAAAGAGTACTCCAGTCACCAAACAATTAGTACTTCCTGGAGAGCCCTCGAAAATGGGTTTCGAATGGTCGCCTCTCCTCTCCTCCAACCACTCTCCCTCTCTCTGTCTGCTCTCTCTCTCTCTCTCTCTCTCTCTCTCTCTCTCTCTCATTATTTCTCTTTTTTCCTCTGCTGTCTATAATTAAACTGTTTCTTTGGCTTGAACAGCAGAAACTGTTTATTTGTCTTGAACAGCAGAGATTTAGTGTGAAAGATGTTTAGAGGTGTCTGTGTGTAATGAGATCTGATGCCTGGATCATAGGTTTTTCACATTTGCCCACACTAATATTTAGAAACAATGGGAAAAGACTTCAGCCTGCTTGTAATGGTTTTGGTTTTGTTTGTATGTGTAAGCACTGATCTAATAGAAGAGGTTTATTTGAGTCAATACTGTGTGTGTGTGTGTGTGTGTGTGTGTGTGTGTGTGTGTGTGTGTGTGTGTGTGTGTGTGTGTGT
>NW_015548239.1:1551268-1601023 GCF_001515605.1 Sinocyclocheilus anshuiensis | reverse complement strand
TGTTTTAAAAGTCTGGCCAAGGCATTGGTTTATTTCTGAACTGGCGGAACAAATTGAGTCATAATATTGAAACCTTCAACGAGAGAGGGATTTGTGGGAGTTTGTTTAAGAGTGTGTGTGTGTGTGTGTGTGAGGTTTAAGATTCATTTGTGAGGAAGTGCTCAAAATGAAATGCGTTAAAGGAAGTTTTTTTTTTTTTAAGTAATATTTCTGAATTGTAATCTCTAACATGCCATTTATAACCAACAATAATTTTGTCTCATGCTTGCACAATCTTTACCTAATGTTATTTAAAATAAGTAATCATGTATTTAAGAATTATTTCAGAATTAATTTGATTTTCATTTTTGTGTATTTATTTATTTATAAAAAAAAATTACAAGTGTTTGTAATGTTGATGATCAGGCATTACCGAAAAATATTTATAAAACAATTAATAATATCAATAATTATCAAATTATTGAAATATTAGGGAATTTTATTTTCAGTGAATAGCAAACAACAGCATGCCATGTAGACATTAGGTATATTACTGGAGTGAGATTCTGAATAGAATGAGGGAAGGAAGTGATGGCGGCTGTGTGCAGTAACTCGTTCTGTGCCCCTTGTTCAGCTGTCTGAAGATCTGGCACGTTTGAAAGAGCACTATGAGAGAAAGATGCGAGATCTCATGGTAAACACAGTGGGGACAGTAGAGCTACAGCAGCTCAAACACAAACACGAGCAAAAGGTAAAAGAACAAGAAAGCGTATGTCAGTCTGACTGACAGCTCTCCGTCTCTGCTAGTCGTCCTGGTGGTGGGCTTCCTCTGTGCAATCCCCAGACCTCCGTCATCCCCACTAAACATCTGTTTGTGTCTCCATAGATGTTGCTCTTGTCATCTGTGGAGAGTGAATGTTGTTCACAATTTTAGCTCTCATTCATGCTCACTTCATGTGTGGCTTCGCATGTCATTCTGTGTTTGAAAACATTGTTGGTATATGAGTTTTCCCTTCAGTGACTGCCACAGCAGGGCAAACATTAATTAAATATTGGAATAATGGGACTGCTTTTGGAAAAGTTCTGCAGATTTGCAATTGCGGAGCTGCAGTTGCAGTCGCTGTTTCTCTTATTTATCCATCAGTCTTCATGTTCTCTCAGCCCTCATTTTACTCATCTGGTGTCAGTGTCGATCTTTTCATCGTGTGTTTAGATGCATGTTTTGTTGAGATCTTATGTTGAAGTAGGATAGTTATTCTCCATGGTGATGGGTTCATCTTGTTAACGCCTGTTAAAATGATCTGAAATCTCAGGGGTGAATTCACTAAAGTGTTGCAACGCTTTTGTGTGTGGTATTCCTGAAGCTAACTTTGCTAAAATAAATCAGAAATTGCAGTTTGTATAGGTTTCTTTACAGAGTTTTTGTGTATTGTTACCTGATTTGCATAATTTTTAGTCACATTTAGAATCTTATCTCATATTTAGTGAATTCCCCCTTGTTATTTTAAGTGATTGTAGTTCAGAACTCACTGCTGAATGATGTTGCATGTGCTACAGATGCAGCGGCTCGTAAAAGCAGCCAAAGATGGAACTAAAGATGGTCTGCAGAAAACCAAAGCTGCGGTCAGAAAGGGACGATCTTTCATCCGCACCAGATCTCTCTGTCATGGTAAGAGCACAGTAGTACATCTTCCAGCTTAATTAATTAATTCACAAATGATTGATTAAATGCCACTTTCTGTTTAATTAATTTGATTCATCATTATTTCCTTAGAGAAGAAACCCAGCTGCTTTGATGAAGAGTCAGATCTGTTCATTGAGGTGGAGTGTTTTAATGTGGACCCAGTGCTGGGACCTGCGCCTGACGGGCTCTCTCAACACCAGGTACTGCCTCACACAGCCTTTTTTTTTTTTGGCATATACATTACTGTTCAAATGTTTGGGGTCAGTATTTTTTTAATTAATATTTATTCAGCAAGCATGCATTAGTCAAAAGTGACAGTTAAGACTTTTACATTATTAAAGATTTCAATTGCAATCTTGTTTATCAGATAATCTGAAAAATACATCATGGTTTCCACAGAAATACTAAGCAGCAATAATGATTTCTGAAGGATCACGTGACACTGGAGTAATGGCTGCTGGAAATTCAGCTTTGCCATCACAGGAATAAATTTCATTTTAAAATATATTAAAACAGAAATTATAATATTTCGCAATGTTATTGTTTTTTCTGTATTTTTTATCAAATAAAACAACAACATCTTACTGATTCTAAACTTTTGAACAGTAGTGAATGAAGTAATTTCTTTCAAATAAATACCAGTTCAAGACATTCATACATTTTCTGCGTGTGACTTAAGTGCCCCTGTATGCTGTTCGTGATAATGTAAACAGGTGATGAGGAGGTGCATTCTGGAGATGATTCTAGAGAGTGAGAAGAATTATCTGGAAGCGCTCAAGAGAATTTTAGAGGTTTTTTTTTTATATTTTTGTCTGTGCTGGTTTACTTTGCAGTGGAAAATTTGTTTTTAAATGCATTTTAATGTAAGTTTCTGCACACATTAATTATCCAGTTATGTAAATTCTTTTTACATGCTTTGCACATAACAGCAATATGAGAAGTCACTGGCTGAGATTGAGCCTCGCTTACTGAGTGACCGCAAACGTAAGGTGGTGTTTTATCGTATACGGGAGATCCTGCAGTGCCATGCCCTTTTCCAGATGGCACTGGCCAGCCGTGTGTCTGACTGGGATGAGCTGGAGATGATCGGAGACGTGTTTGTAGCATCGGTGAGATATCTGATTTTATGATTGAATTGATTTGTTGTGGGAGCTCTGGTGTGTGAAAACTTACAGCACTGATCATCTCAAGGATTTAATTATTTTTTAATCTGAATTTTATTACATTATGTGTTTTTCTATGTGAAAAGGACTACATTAATATAGCGCCTGTGTGCCCTGTCTTAACTCCTAAACTTTCATGTTTTAATCACACACCACACCCTCCATCTAAGTTTCTACATGTACAAACTTTCTCCACCCTTAACCAGCTGTTGTGAAGTGTGTGTGTGTGTGTGTGTGTGTGTGTGTCTGTCTAAAATGTATCTGCATCAGTAAAAACTCCTGCAGTTCATGAGGGAACAATCTCGTTAAAAAAAAAAGCATAATTGTTTCCTCTGTCATATCTGTGCCATCACCACTCTCGGTCTCTTTTGCAGTTTTCTAAGTCCATGGTGTTGGACGCTTACAGTGAATATGTGAATAACGTCAGCTTGGCGATGGGAGTGGTGCGGAAGTCGTGTGCCGCTAAGCCCAGTTTCCTTGACTTCCTCAAGGTTAGATATCCCAAAAGAGTCCAGAATATTCCTGTGGCGCTGTAATTGCGTCAGCCAGTTCTACATTGTTCTGCTATGTAAATCACAACTTTCAAGGCTTTGGTGATCTAATCCCAAAACATTTGAACGGTAGTATATGTTTTTGTGCATAATTCATTCTTGAGCTTTACTGTTTGTGTTTTGTCCATAGCATCGTCAGGAAACCAGTAAAGACCATCTGACCCTATATGGACTGATGATGAAGCCTATTCAGCGGTTCCCTCAGTTTATACTGCTGCTGCAAGTGCGTCTTGTCTCTCTCTCTCTCACACACACACACACACACACACACACACACACACACAAACTTTCAGTTCTTTTTACCTTTAAAAAAATACATGTACTCCAGTATACTTAAATATTAAAAATGTCTTGACATCTCCAGAAGAGGGCGCCTCTTTCCTTCTGATCAGCTTCACATCAATAGTCACTCTGATGTGGTCACTTTCATGTAGTTCATGAACTCACATAAGAGGTTTCATATATGCTTAGGTTTTTATTCATTCAGTTTTTCTGTTGTCGTAGTTTTCACAGGCTACTTTAACATCCATTATCTCTTTGTAGGACATGCTGAAAAACACACCGGTGGGTCATCCCGACCGTCTTCCACTTCAGATGGCTCTCACTGAGCTGGAAACCCTTGCCGAAAAATTAAATGAGAGGAAAAGAGAGGCAGATCAGCGCTGTGAGATCAGACACATCGCTAAGGCTATGAATGAACATTACCTCAGCAAGGTACTGCAGCCCCTCTGTTCTGAGACCTGGTGTGAGAACCTGTCCTCAGATTGATCACAGTAGTACACCTCAAAAAAATGTATGAATGCGTATGTGTGTGGGTGTTTAGTCAAATTTGTTATTTGACATTTGGTAGTTTCACATTGTGCGGTTAAATCCAGAGTGTGTCTTGATTTTAGTGAAGCCCTGCTGTCACTCATATGAAGTCAGTACTGAGCCAATCCTGTAAACAGAACCAGCTTGAATGCTCCACACCATCTGGGGCTCTGATATATTTTGCTAAACTTTGCACCCTGTGACTGCTTGCTCTTTCTTGTGGATGGATAGGTGTGTTTTTTTCTCTATAAATTGAGTCTAACATAAGGTATAAAACACATTTTAGCTTTTAACTTCTATGGCCTGTTTTAGCTAATAATAGAATATTTTCAATATTTCAAAATGATGTAATTTTAATGGTTAAATTTTAACATGATGGTAGATTTTAATGTTTTTAGCATATTATACTTTTCATTTTTCTCCTCAAATCAACCCTCAGACCATTTTGGACGAGAGTGTGTGTGTGTGTGTGTGTGTGTGTGTGTGTGTGTGTGTTACATTTTTAATTCCCAGCTCAGTCCTTTTATTGCTGTTTCTGCTTCTCTCTCCATTTATCTCTCTCTCCCTGTCTCTCAGCTGCTGAGCAGCGGCAGCCGTTATCTGATTCGTTCTGATGACGTTGTGGAAACCGTTTATAACGATCGTGGGGAGATCATCAAGACAAAAGAACGGCGAATCTTTCTTCTGAATGATGTGCTCATGTGTGCCACCCCTAACTGGCGGTATGACCCGTTACACACATCCATTAACTGTGATAACTGTCAGTCTGAACTTTTTAGCACAGCATCGCTCCAGAATACATTTTAATTTCTAAATATTTACAGTAAAACCTTCTATCTCCACATAAGTCTAGCCTTTAGCCTTTCTCTCTTTCAGCCCCTCTCAGGATGGCGTGAGTGTGGGAGCTGGAGGTGAAGGTGTTCCCTCAGGACAGCGCTTCCTGCTCAAGTGGAGCGTGCCTTTGAGTTTGGTTGAGGTCGTAGAGTTTGGCTCGAGTGAGGAGATGGGCGACTCCCGATTTCCCCTCTCGCACTCAGGAGATAAAGTCATCATTAATGCTAAACCTAGTAAGTTCCTGTTATACAGACAAAAATATGTATGCAATTGCAAACAAATCTTCTTTGTGGCAAATTTCTGTACCTAACTCAAAGTCTGACTGGATCTTGGTGCTAGGAGTCATTTTCATGTATTACTGGAGGTCAAGGTCAAATGGTGGTTCAGGTTCTGGGTTAAAAACCCAAACTTTTCACATTCAAGCACTGGTTGGGCCATCAATTACAGAGATCACAACCCAGACCACAAATATGTCCTTGAATGAGGCTTTTCCAGAAGGAATATAGCTGTAGATACAGTGCTGGAAGTTGTTTTGGATAGAAATTTCAGCTTGATTTAAAAAAAATAATAAAAAAACTTAACATAGCCAAGTGATTGTAGCAATAGGAGAAAGTGCTTAGAGAGATATTCATTCTGCACCACCCTTAAGCAACAATGCACTTATGTTATTTTTAAATGTGCAGAGATTTAAGAAAAAAACATGGTCAGATTTCTGACACATCCAGATAAAGATGTCATAGATTATTCCATGTTGTTCTGTGGAAAATATGACTCTGAAGATATTGGCGTCAGACACAGTTCACTGTGCTTTTCCAGTGTCCCAGACATTTTGACATCACAGAATCATGATTGAAGTCTGGCTTTTAATGTAACATCCTTAAAAGAAATTATTGATGGAAACATGTCAGGAAAAACTGCAAAGACAGAAAACTATAGAGAGATGGGGATAGGGAGAGAAAAGGGTAATAGAGAGAACTCAAAAGCTTTCTGCTTAAAGCACAGAAGTTAAACACAACATTTCTCCTCATTATACCAAGCCAAACAGGATGCTTTGAAGTGTTCGCTTTGCACTGTGCTAGTCCACTAAAAGTCATCTCTTCTGGATTGCTTGTTTCCTCAGGGATTTTAGTCAAAAGGGTTCCTCCTGCTGTTCCAGTGCATTTGTAAATATGGGTTTTAATGTAATGCTTGATGAAAATGTATAATGTTGTGCTGACTTACATATATGTATCTCTTGGATTCTGCAGTTCTTGCAGCTCTCATAGACTCCAGTGCAGAAAACACAGACTAATAATAAAACAGCCCTTCAGTGCTTGACCCCTAATGCTGCAACATTTCTTTTCAAAATCATCTGCCGTTGAGGATGTCTTTTCTCTCCTCGGAGGCTGTCTGCTCTGTTTTTGTGGTTTGGAGAGAACGGGTCAGACTGACTCACGAAGCTGAACAAAAGAGGAAAGACTGTTTTTCCTGTTTCATTGCGTTTGCTCTATTCAGCACAGCTGAGGTGACAAAAGAAGGGACTCCGGTGGGATTTTACAAGACATTATGCAAAAACCCACACTGTAAAAGTACAACACTGTAGGAAATTGGATGCTTGTTTAAGCTTTTACAGTTTTAGACACAGATGAAACATGCCAGACTATCTGTGCCGTTCCACTAATGTTTGAAGTTAGAAAAATAACTTTTCTGCGCATTTGAAAAAGAATTGTGTTGTCTCTATGGTTACTGAAAACACAGTCTGTGTGCAAGAGCTGGTCTGATTCAAACTAGAGCACTGAATCAAGAGCTCTTGCATTCCAAGCCTCTTTCTTTCTTTATTCTCTCTCGTTTTACTTTTCCAAAGCTAATTAACCATGAAAAATAAAAGCTACCAGGAGGGAAAGTGATGTCACTGTTACGGATGCTGTGAATAGGTTATGGAGAAGTTCCAGAGTACCATTTTACATTTATTAATTTTGCTAAAACTAAAGTCTAAATTTTATGTAGTTTTTCTGTTAAGTTTAGTTAGTAACTTTGTGAAGTGCTGAAGTACCACCTTGGTCTTTGTCAGTGTTATTTTTGTACTATTATAGTATTTATTAATATTTTGTATTTGCTTGTATTTTTATATTTTCATAGTTTTCTTTTTCATTTAAATTTATATTTTAGTAATTTTATTGCTTTTTATATTTCTTCATAGCTTTAATTTTTAATTTCAGTTTTAGTTTTAGTAATTTTAGTACTTAAACATATTTCAGCTAGTTGTCAAAGCAACATTTGGCCTATGGCTGACTCTCCCTTCCGAGCCTTATGTTTCTTTGGTGTATCCATGTGTGTATATATGTGTGTGTGTGTGTGAGAGAGAGACTCTCATTTTACTTCAGCTCTGACTAGAAGAAAATACATTCTTGCTCCTTTTGTCTCTCTTTCTCTCTATCTCCTTTCCCCCTCACTCTCTACTCTACATTTCTGTCTCTCTCTTTATCTTGGAAGAGCAGAGCAGCACAAAGCAGTCTATTGTATGGGACAGTATTTGGGAAACAGACAGCACAGTCTCATAATGACTCATCTGAACCAGCGTTTAATGATTCACTGTATAATATGATTCAGTTTCAGCTGTAATCTTTATAGCTAGTGAAGAAAGGAAATTTTAATGGCCTCAAACTAAACAAATAGCATTGTGATGTTGGTATTACTTGGAGTTTTAACTTCAATCGGCTGTGTCTCATTTGCAGATAAGTTGTATATGGGTCCAGGGCAGCTTTACCAGGACCTACAGAACCTGATCCATGACCTGGGTTTGGTGAGCCAGATCTCTACCATGATCAGCAGTCTGAAGGGGAATTATCAGGTGAGGTGTTCATATCACTTATGCTGAATTGATCTTTAAACCAGGGTGCACACAGTTCTTACCACTCAAATTCCATTTTACACTCTCTCTTTCCAGAATGTTAATGGGTCAGTGGCTCAGGATTGGGTTTCAGGTCTCCAGCGCCTGATTTTAAAGAAAGAGGAGGAGATTCGGGCAGCTGATCGCTGTAGGATACAACTACAGTTACCAGGAAAACAAGATAAGTATGTGTGACTTCGATTTGACTGTGGCATTTCTTATTATTATCAATGTTAAAAACAGTTGTGCTGATTAATATTTTTGTGGAAACCTTGATACAAGATTGATTTCAAGATTCATTGATGAATAGAAATTTAAAAATAACTGCCTTTGTTTGAAATTATAAATCTTTTGTCACTTTATAGATGTCTTTACTGTCACTTTTGATCAATTTAATGCATCATTGGTGAATAAAAGTATTAATTTCTTTATAAAGAAATCTTGCTGATCCAATTTTAATTTTTTGAGAGCTATAAATATATTTACATATTTAATTGTAATTAATCTTAACTCCTTATTGTAGTTAATTTGTTCATATTGTGTTCATAATGTGTTACATTGCAATTGTTTTTTTTAGTATTATTATTATCATTCATTAGAGAGCAGAAATATACCATCATTAGAATTTATTTGATCTTCCTGAATGTCTTAAAACTCAGGCTTTTAAATGATCAAACTGCCATGTCTGTGTTTATGTGACTCAGTGCTTAAAGAATGACCTTAAGTCCCTAATCAGAGCCCCAAGACTGTCTTGTGCTGTTTTTATCCTCCTCCTGTGGATCAGGGGCTTTGGAGTGTGCAGTTGTCAAAAACATACGCACACACAGATTATTAGCGACTGTATGCTTGGATTTTCGTGTCTGGATTATAGAAGTATCTTTAGACTCTCAGCTGTCAAGCTAATTCCTCTGATAACATAAATCTATCTTACACACTGTGACTTCTGGAAAATGTATGCTGTTGACTTTTTTGAGTTAGTGGTGGGAGTAGTCTGGATTACATGCCTCACTATTTTGGTTCGGGTCTACTGTATTATTTCTGCACAATGAAAGTTGAAGAGCCCCTTTCAAGTCATAAAAATACTAACCATTACCAAATTAAACCGTGTAGAAAAGTTATCAATTCTATGCTTTGGTCAGTATTGAAACTGGCCAATTATTAAATCATATCCTGCAGAGTCACTGATAAACAGGATGGGACCCTGTCTGTTTCTCCAGATGTCTGACCTTTTGCCAGACCAGCTGAACCCGTGCTGAGATATTTAGCCAATTATTAAATCATATCCTGCAGAGTCACTGATAAACAGGATGGGACCCTGTCTGTTTCTCCAGATGTCTGACCTTTTGCCAGACCAGCTGAACCCGTGCTGAGATATTTAGACTACCCAAGAGATTTGTATACCGCCTGATGCACTTACAATGAATTCAGACAATGTGTATTGTTTCTATTGTTGAAGCTTTTTCAGAGAAGAATCTGAACTGTCTTTGTGATTTTGACTTTTTAAGGTACGGTAGACCCACGTTCTTCACTGCAGTCTTCAACACTTTCAGTCCATCTATCAAGCAAGCTTGGATCAGTAATCTGCAGATGGCTAAACTGGCTCTACGTATGTGTCATGTAATGTGCTCCTGTTTCCATATCCCGTCTTTGTCTATGACTCTTCTATGATTAGAGATCTAGGACTTAAAAGCACCCAAAGCTGCTTCGAAAATGTCTGAAATCACATTTAAACACCTTAATATGATGTTCCCAGCATATTTTCTAAATAAACATGTTCGTAATACATTGAAAAAAAAATTGTGCCAGCTGGATTCATATTGTTTAGTGTGTGAATAATTGCTCAGCTGAGCAAGAACTAAACGTTCAGTGCAGACAAATGGATTATAATACTGGCAACAGGAGGACACATATGGGAATACCATTGGTTTGTAGAATCTGAGTAAAGCTTCACTAATGTAATGTGTTTTTATAGTAGAAGACAACATCCAAGGCTGGTTTTGTGCTGAAGATGATAATCAGATGAGGAAGCAGAACCATCCTCTCTTACTCAAGCAGATGGCTGTGGTCATGTCTAAACTACAGGAGTTCAAGGTGACAAAGCGAGCGTCTTGCGTCCTCATTATCAGTATTGTTTATAATAGCAAAAATGGTCTAATAAACCATTGTGTATTTGTGTTAGGTGGAGTGTGCAGTTCACAACCCTGAGCCTCATGTGAACACTGACAGCACTGCAGATGTGTCTGTTATGGGTCACGGATGTGTGTGGGTGAGTCTAGAGAGAATTTACGGTCAAAACTTCAAATGCTTTTATATTAAATCAGTTCAGCTTCCTTATTAGAGTCCAACATGGGATGAATCTGTCAGTCTGGTGTGTGTCAATATTTGTTGCCAAATTGTACTTGACCTGAAATAGCATTTAATAATTTTCAAAGCTCTTTTGAGCTCTATAAGCATCATTAAACACTGTTCTGTGTGGACAGTGTGAGTGTAAGGTTGCATTAAAGGCTTTTATGCTGCATAGAAGGTCATAAAATAACTCTCCTCTCTGAGACACCTAAGAACCTGCAATAATGGGCTACACTCCTTTAAGAGCACTCCGCATGTGTACAATCGATCTGAGACATCACCTTTGGAAAAAGCCTCAGACTTTATTATTCAAATCAGTTTTGTTGAACAGTTTAAAGGAACAGTGAGATGTTTTTATCGGTGTGTAGATTCTGAAATCATCTCTTTCTTTTCAGGTGGCCAGCTGCACCAATCACATGGGTCAGGTCTCCATTGTGGCATTGCAGAACTCAAATCCCAAAGTGACTGAGTGTTTCAATGTGGAGTCTCGTATTCTTTGCATGACGTACGTGCCCTTGGGTGAGCCATTGGAAAATGGCGAGATAAAGCCTGATGACCGGAAAGCCAGTGAGACACCGACTGTGTGTCTGGGAATGGAGGAAGGCAGGTGTGTACATCAACCAGTAAATCCACAAACACCATATAGATGAAGAGGAGAGTGCGATGTCTTCCATTTGTTTGTCTAGCGATTCTTAGTCTATTAACCTGAGTCTAATCTGATGAATTGATGTTTTATTTGTCAGTATATCTGTGTATAAGAGTAGCCAACAGTCTAAGAAGGTACGTCTGCAGCACTTCTTCTCCCCTGATAAGTCCAGCGTCACATGTCTGGTGTACAAGAGTGGGTGTCTGTATGCAGGCCTGGTCAGTGGTTCTCTGGTTGTCTACTCCAGGGCTGATGGTAAGGAGTTTTTTTCTGCAGTGATTGCTGTATTAATCTTGATAAGAGTTATCAAGGGTTTTGATTTTTATTTTGGTATTAGGAAAAGTAATCCACCCATCCCTGGTGAACAGCGTGACTATGACATTAAGTAACCAGCATAAACTAGCCTTCAGAATTCACACTAGTCTAAGCAGGTTTCAGCAGGGAATGCTCTGGAAAGTGAGACGTTTAAAAATATTTTTCCCTGTCTCTCATTAATTCTTTCCACAGCTGCTTTTCTCTGTGGAACGCTCATATTCCATTTCACTCTCGCTCCAGTTTTCTGCTGCCACAGATATTTAATAAATAGTTTTGGGATATTGTTTAATATGCTGATTGAGCTTAATTGGTTACTCAGAATTAATACTTTTTATATGTGTATATATATATGTGACCCTGGACCAAAAAAAATAAAACACAAATATTTTAGGTATCTGTCAAAAACTTTTCATTTATTAGGCAAATAACAAACTGAAACAACTAAATAGTGTTTATGAATTTGCATTTTTATACCCAAATTTGATATAAAATTCTTTCAGAAGTCAGAAATTAATCAAGTGTAACATTGAACCATTAAAACTTATTTTTCTATTAAGGACTGGAAGTAAATATCTGTAATTGGGCATCTGAATAAAATTAAAATAATAAAGTGCTTTAAAAAAAAATCTGCCTTTCTTGTAAAATAGTCATTTGAAAATTTTGGACCCAGACACTGGGTGTGTGTGTATATATATATATATATATATATATATATATATATATACACAGTGCTTAACAAATGTATTAGACCACCTGTCATGATAAAAAAATAAAACACAAATATTTTAGGTATCTGTCAAAAACTTTTCATTTATTAGGCAAGTGCTTTACTATTTTTTTCTGCCTTTCTTGTAAAACAGTACATTTGAAAAATTCATGCATGACAACTATAATTATTTCAGCATTAGAAAAACTACTGTGACTAAAGAGCTTACACATACTGGTGGATTAGCCATTACAGAAACATAAAAATTTAAGGGGGTCTGAATACTTTCCGTACCCACTGTATATACACACACACACACACACACACACAAATATTAAGCAGCCCAACTGTTTTTCTTGAGCACCAAATCAGCATATTAGAATTATTTCTAGAGGCTCATGAAAATTCAGCTTTGCCATCACATGAATAAATTACATTTTAAAATATTTTCAAATAGTAAATAAAGTTGTAGTAATATTTCACAATATTGCAGTTTTACTGTATTTTGTGATCAAATAAAGAACCAAAAGACCAGACTTTAACTGGTAGTTTATATAACTGCATTATAATACTTTTTCCAGTTTTCTCTTCTTAGTATTCACATAATGTAATACTTAACGTTTAGTGAGATACTCATTGGATGAGCCATTTCAGAAATACTGCACCGTTCCAGATGAATGCAATAACACAATGAGATTTTCATCATTATCAGATCACGAGCCTTGTGTTCTGAATCAAAGTCTGTCTTCATTTATATTTTATTCATACAGAACGTCTTTAGTGCTAATGTAAAGATTGACATTTAATCACTAAAATTTGTGTCTTCATTAAAACACTTTTTTTCCTCTTACAACTCTGCTCATCACAAGTCTGTTTGAATCCGAGCAAGAGACGAAGAGAGAGGGTTTGGGAATGCTGTGTAGGCGCTGGTGTTATGTAATCAGAGCCTCTTGAGGCAAACAGGCTGAATAAAGATCCGCTCAAATATGCTGGAGGGTGGGAAGGTGCAGGCAGAAACAGATGCAGGCTATCAGTGATTTGTGAAGATTATTATGGGTCAGTTTAAATGTTATTAAACATGTTGTAAATCATGTTATTTAACATGTTGTAAACTTTTATTCTTTTATTTATTTTTAGCTTCTCTCTCCATTTTATCTTTTCATCATTCAAAATTGTCCATATCACATGTCACAAAATATTAAGTACCACAACTGTTTTTAGCATTGATTATAATAAGAAATGTTTCTTGAGCAGCAAATCAGCATGTTAGAATGATTTCTGAAAATTCAGCTTCGCCATCACAGGTATAAATTACATTTTAAAAATATATTAAAATGAAAAACAGTTATTTTAAATTCTAATAATATATCATAATATGTGTTTTTGATCAAATAAATCCAGCCTTGCTGAAAAAAAATCATAATTTTTGAAAAATAGTGTGTCACGTTCCACAGTGGCTCCAGCCACATTTTTCCTACAGTAATTTGTCTTTAATAAAATTATTAAACTTACAGATATCTAATGTGTTAATTGATTTGCCATTATTTTATTCATTGTATATTTACACAAGTCCATTGCATTAAAAGAAGCACTTGCTCCTGAATCTAATTACTTTAAATGTCAGAATGTGTTCTCAAAATTTAGCTCATAAAAAAAAGACTGCAACAGAATCGTTCACTTCAACATTCAGCTGATGCTAAAAGAGGTTTGCCGAGAGATACCTGGTCAGAACACCAGCTCCAGGATGAGATCCAACATTTTTCTGGTGAAAAAGTGGTACTAGTATTTCCGCCATGAGAGGTGTTCTTTAACCTCGATGATTGTCAGGTCTCTCTTCAATAATGCCTTTGTGACTTAAACACTCAACACACCTCCATTCTGCTCTCTGAATGCTGTGAGGTCACTATATTTTTGCAGGAAACCCACACACACAGTGTGGGTGAGAAGCACAGGATGTAGTATTGGCCCTACCCTCTGTGTGACAACATCATATGTAACCTTTAACCTAATTTCTCTCACACAAAATCAGTTTCACATGAAATCTTTCACACTCGCTGTTAACAAACCCTTATCCTCTCTGTACATTTGCAAACATTGATATCTGAGATTCAGATTGTCTTCATGTGTTTTCTCTCCCTCACAGACGGTTCCTGGGTCGAGTCAGGGGCCCGTGTGCTGAAGCTGGGGGTGTTGCCTGTTAAAGCCCTGCTGGTGGTGGGTGAACACGTCTGGGCCTCATCAGGAGGGCAGATCTTCATCATCAGCACACAGACGCACACTGTGGAGGTAGTACAGCACTTTTCACACACATTTCTGCACTGACACCTGTTTTGCTCCTGAAACGACCAAGTTTTAGTTTAGCAAATAGTGTTACAGTTTTCAAGAATCTATTTATTACTATAAAATCCAAATATTAGTATATTTAAACATATCAAACATATATTAACATTATAAAACATGTATATATGTTTATGTATGTATGTATATACATTTCAAAACATGAACCTTTGATTTGTTTGCACCTAGGTATCTAATTTATGATCATTTGGTAATGACTTCAGAATGAAATAAGATGTTTTTTCCTACACTCTCATTTCATCAAGTCTTAAAAAGTTTGTTGCAATGAATCCAATGGACAGAATATTGCAAGGGTTCTGCATGACTTTAGACTATTATTTGCATATTTAAATTAGGGCTGTTGTTTTAGCGTGTTAATTTAATTAATTAGTTACAGAAAATATTGCAATTAAAATATTTTAATGCAGTTAACGCACCCGCTCCATCCCAGACCAATACGTCATCTAACATTTATACAGTTGACTGTTGACAAACGTGATACAGGGCAACAACTCACTGCGTAATGTAGTCCCTAAATGCAGTTATATGTCTTTAAAATGTAAGATATTGAGGCAAAAAATGCCCATGTGAGTTTTTGTCTCATATTTATATAATAAGATAAGCAATTTTTGATCAAGTTTTGCTCAATTTTTCCTAAGAAAATATTACCTATAAAGCCACAGCAGAACTGTTGTGTGTCTCTGAGCAACATAAAGCGGTGATTCGTTTCTGAATGAATCCACGTTTTGAACGAATCAGGTGAACCAATGATTTAATGGCCCATTCATAAAGAGAGTCATTTACTTCATACGAATCGAATGAATAAATAACTCAATTACTTACACTCATAAAGACATTAACCATAACCTACTGGCAGTTTTAGTTTCTTATTTAGAGTATCATTTCAGTCAAAAATAAAAAAAGATATTAAAAAAATTTAAATAAATAAAGTGATAGTTCACCCAAAAAGAAAAATTCTGTCATCATTTACTCACCCTCATGTTGTTTCAAACCTGTATCACTTACTTTCTTTTATGGAACATAAAAGAAAATAATGAAGAATGTTGGAAACCAGAAGAAAACGAAGAATGTTGGTAACCAAACTGATTTGGTTACAAATGACTTTCATTGTATGAACAAAAAATACTGAGATGTTTCTCAAATTATCTTCTTTTATAGCTTATGTTAGGCCGTTGTAGCCTAAACGTTTGTGTTTAATGAATTGTATGTTGAATCAAATAAAATATTTCTTTCTAAAGCTACTTTTTGTCATATCTACTTGACATTTTTCTCATTTAACACAATAATGACTTTAAATGATTTATATGGGGTATTTTCACAGCAAAATTTAATTTGCGATTAATTAGATTTATTAATCGGCACCTCATGTAATTAATTAGATGAAAAGTTTTAATCAACTGACAGCCCTAATTTAAATATATGTGTGGGTCTATATTGTTTTGACCAAATGCTGTGATGCCACTAACAACTATCTAATTTATCTTAAGAGAGTGAAAAAAAAACTCTGTTTCTTGACTCATTCTCACAGCACATTGGGCCATAAAGGCCTGTGATCTCAGAATATTAAAGCCATGTGTTCTCTCTCCAACATGCAGACAATGACACACTGACCTGTTATCCAGACAGCTTCACTAAGCTCATTACCCTTCAACAGCTCTGCTTACTGTTAAACGATTGGCTGGAATGGAAGATAGAGTGAGGGATGAATATGTGAGAGGTGTGCTGGAAAGAAATAGGAATCAGTGATGCAAATAGAAAGTGGTATTTGAGATCATCTTGAATGAGATGAATATCACAGATTCTGATGTGCAGAAACGCAAGAGCCAGGTTCTCTTTTTCTCTTTTTACCAGTCTAATAATGTGGTGGTTCTGATGTGCTCGTGGGACATATATTTGTCAAACCCTGTTAAAGGGGTCCTATTATGCTCTTTTTGATATCACAAATCCCGGAAATTATGCGTTGTAGTCCAAACGAGTCGTTCGTTGTAGTTTTTGAAAAGTGATTTCTGTTAAATAAAATATCTCCTTTTGAAGTGGACTTTGTGCTTTGTAACTTTGCAGATCTTTTTTATGCTCAAACAGCAACATTACAGACTAACTAAAGTTGAAAAAGTGAAAAAGCATAATAGGACCCCTTTAAATTTCCCGTTGCAGTTCCCTGTTATTTTGTTTGTTCCAACAAGGACGTCAAGCTGTAGTATATCAGAATCTAAAAGTCATCCTCCCCCTTTTTGAGTGAAGTGGGTCAAATCACAATCTCTTTTTCCTACTCTGGACCTTCTTTTGGGTTACCTCAGTTTGGCAGGTTACACGGGCAGATTTTTCCAGAAATTAAGCCAAGCAAAGTCAGACCAGTGTTTTCCAGTCCAGCCAAGCCTAGTATCTGGTGCATAGAAGTATGTTTGAATTTGGATGCTTGTGTATTTATGAAAAGTGTGTATGTTAACAGCGTCACTTTGAAGTCCATCAGGAAGAGGGAATGGTCGTGTCCCACATGGTGGTGGCCGGGGTCGGGATCTGGATATCCTTCAGCACCGGCTCCACCCTCCGACTCTTCCACACCGAGACTCTCGACCACTTGCAAGACATCAACATCACCACAGCTGTCAACAACATACTCCCAGGTACAGTATACTACAATACATCAACACAAAAATACTCACCTATACATTTACCAATGTCAATGTAAGGACAACCAGTAGAATTGCTAATTCAGTTCTTACTAAACTTGTTTTTTCAACTTATATCCCTTCAAAAGTATTTCTTTCTACACTATCATTCTCAAAGATAAGCCCTTAGAAACTGTTCCCTGTCATTTGTAGTCCTCAGACAGTGGCAGATTACAGGTGGCTCTGCTGATTTATGTTTATATAATAACATGACATCATGAGTGGGCCTGTTGCTTTGTCATGTGATTTCTCTTTCATGTGGAAGAACAGAATTACAGTCTCTTTCCTCTGTTACCTCATTTAACACTTTAAAAAACAGATCTTGTTCATTCTCTTACTCAGATGAGGTCATTTTGGTCTGCTTTTGTTTTTCCTTAAAGCAAAATAAAAAGGTCTGTTTTTGGCATTATTGAATTGAAGTTTTACACCTTATTTATTGAAAAGCTTTTTAGGGGATATCAGGGGTGGAGTCTCCTTAGTGTTTCACATTTCTGCTCATTGTGTTGTTTGGATTTCATCCAGCATTTGGTTTTGTTTCATTTTCATTAGTTGTTCTGAATGGGCCGTTTGTGCAGCTCAACATAAACCAGTGTGTTCAGGAAGCTATTCAGAGAGCGATTATACTAGAAATGACCTCACCATTGATTTTTGTTCTCTTGTCTTTCTGCTTTTAATGGTGGCTACATAATAGCTTTAATGCTTGTGTGCGTGTGCGCGTGCGTGCGTGTGTGCATGCGTGTGTGTGAGTGAGTGAGTGGTTCAAATGTTCGAATGCTCAGATCTCAGTGATTAAATGTCCACATTGGGCCTTAATAATCCTCACCAAATATTCCCAAAATAACCAACAGTGTCAGTCGGGCAGCAGGCATGTTGGCCTCTTTAACACCAGCTGGGTTTAGGACTGGGGCTGTAATCTTCTTGAACCGTAATCTCTGCCAAAATGTCTTTTCTTGAGTGATTGGTAAAATGCAGTCTAAGGAATTTAGTCTTGCATAGCCAGATTAAACCGCATGAGATTTGGGCCATATTGCACATTATTCTGGCCAAGAACCACCTACTTAGACAGGAAAAGAGACCCTCTGACCAACATGTTAAGCAACTAATCACAGTTTATTTTATATTTATGTGTTCATCTGAAACAGTTAACAGAATAGTAGTAGAAATAGTAGAATAGCCCAGTTTTATGACACACTGGAATGGTGTGGTATTTCAGGCACTTGTTCATTGCAACATCATATAACAGTGTCTTCTATCTTGAAGAGGTGTGCTTTAGTATGAAAACCTGTCTATAAATTAATCAAATGTGTAGATGGGGTTTGAGTCACTCACTGCACATGTGCTCTGTTAATGAGAGGGCTGTTTCTTTATTCTCCAGAGCTGAATAAAGAAGCTTTATTTAAATCTCAATAGTGACAGGGGAGTCCAGGCACGCTCTGACTGTGTGTTGGGGGTTCCTCACTGAATATGTTCTCTCCTTATGTCTAATATCTGCATGTTGTTCTAGACCTGGAAATGGGAAGGATCATTATTCATAAGTACATTACTATTGAGGTCATTTATATCATTTTTCCTAACTCCTTCCTTATGCTGTGTGAAATTCATGAGCGGCCTGTTATTTAAATGCAAATTGATTGGCAAAATGTGTCAACAGTTGTGCTGTAAAATAAAACAATTATTATTATTATTATATTTTTTCCCTAGAATACTTTTTTCATTTTACAGGGAAAAACAGTAGTAATACTTCTCATTGTGTTTATTATTTTAATACCACTCATATTGATATATAATCAAAGAATTTTTGAAGCCCTACAAACAAGCACACCAAACTTGGTAATCCAAATCAAGCAGCCCTAATCTGAAACGCCCTTGTGTAACACTGGCAGTATATTTCCCCACCCCACACTGTATGTTCTGTAGGAAGTTAGGAACATTGCAAAAGACCTCATTTAGATGCTGTGCTTCTGTGCAGCTGCAGAACAATGTTTTTCTAATCTATTATTAGATACATCAAGGATATGTTTCTAACAGTCAGTCCATGCAGTCCATGCTTCCCCCTGACCTTCATTAGAAGAGGAAATTGCTTTGTCAGCTCTATCACAGTGTTTTGTTTGGATGGGGAGGTTTTTTTTTCTGAGATCAAATGTTTGAAGGAAAATGTGGTGAGGTTGAGTAGAGTTCAGCAATCCCTCACCATGAGCTTATGTAGCAGTTTGCCACACAGGAAACTGTCTGCATGGAGACATTGGCCACAAGAAGGACTTCCTGTGTGAGAGTATCAGGGTGTGTCTCTGACTGCAGCTGTAGTTCCCTCAAGCTGATTCACGGCTGCTTACAACAGTGCTTGAAAGAAAAATCTTGCATTTTACATTTTATCTAAGTGATGATTAGGACCTCTAATATTTTAGTTTTAGAGGTTACTCATTTTCATATGACTGCTTAATAATTCAATAAATCCAATAAACTCACACTTCCTAATTCTACATATAACACAACACTTTGGACAAGATGAGTCCTGCTAAAGTTTCCTTCGATCTGATTGGTCAGATCTCAGTCATCTTTTGGCATATCTCTTTATCTACTGTTGTTAGGAAAACTTCCTAGATTTGGTGACTAACAATAAGGGCTGTTGGTACCTACTCAGCTGGATTTGAAAGGCTCGTTTGAACATCTTTATAAGGGTGTGGACCTGCCAGATTACTGTTCAATTCCCTGCAGAAATATGTTTATTGGAAGTGCCTACAAACTGTCCATCAAGCTTTAGTTGGTTACTTTTTTAAATATTTTAAGTTATACACCAAATAATGCATTGGTTACCATCAGGATTGCTTTGTAATGTCATATAAAGCAGACTTGACTTGATATATGGCATCATTGAATGCATCATTTTTGAACAGAAGTGACTTTATCTGAAATGCAGGTTATTGTCTTTTAAATTCCAGCACCATTTTGCCTCAGGCTGGCCAGCAGAATCCTTCAGCTTGGTTGTGCTGAGTATGTCGGATCATGCCCGGCTATTCCTTAAGCTCTGGGGCTTATTTGTCAGGGCAGGATTTCGTTCATGAAAGGCAGTGCTGGTCGCCTCCTTTGCCGTGTTTGTCTTTACTTGTCTCTGAGTTGTTTCTTGGGATTTTAGGGTATTTTCAGTCTTTCTGTTGGCAGATCAGTGGCTCGTCAATGAAATGAGGTGAAGTTTGAATAACCTTGAAGGACAGAAACGATTATTGCTGACAATAATCGTAAATCCATTCAGTTTCAACCCTCAAACTGAAGAAAAAAAAAAAGCTGGTAAAGATTTATTTTACAGGGTATTGACTCTACAAAGCATTTTTTACCTGA
Source organism: Sinocyclocheilus anshuiensis (assembly GCF_001515605.1). NCBI lineage: Eukaryota > Metazoa > Chordata > Actinopteri > Cypriniformes > Cyprinidae > Sinocyclocheilus > Sinocyclocheilus anshuiensis. The sequence continues at coordinate 1,580,757 of NW_015548239.1, read as the reverse complement.
ATAATTTTTTTCTCACATAAAGAATGGTGTGAACTACCAAAGGAGGGAAATTCGTCTGTATCATATTTCTGCAGTTGTTGAGTTTCACTTCAGTACAGCTGAATACAATCATTTTGCATGGCTAGCAGTTACCTCAGACAGAGAGAACCTGAAACCCTTTTAAGTTCGATTTATGTTCAGTAACGCAAGAGCAGATTTTAGGATGAGGGATTGATAGCGTAATTCCTTTGTGTTGTGTCCTGACCTTGGAGAGATGGAGACTGTCCTGGACTCACCTTACAAAAACTTGCAGCCAATGTCACACGTCACTTTGTCTGTACAACCGTGTCTTTTGTAACATTTACTGAAATGACTGGCAGACATGGTCAGGATCCCTTCGCCTGGTAATAGATTTTACGGCTGCTAAAAGATTTGCTGAACAGATTGTTTGCGTTCCATATGTGCTGGTGTTTGTCTGTTTTATTACAAATGTTCCAAAGCTCTTTGAATCCATTTGTCATTGTAATACGAACAACCTCCTTTTTTATGAGTTGCAGAAGAGTCATCTTCTATCAAGCGTGGAATGAAGGTCTTGAAATGCATATTATGGCCTTCGTGGAAATGATTAAGACTGATATCAGTGTGTTTGGGTGCGATAATACAGGCTGTGGTCTTTGTCTCTGATGGCTTTGTCTCCTGTGACCCAAATACTCACTCGTGTGTGCAGTAATGACACAAACAGAGTCGCCACCACAAAAACAGCTGCACTGACTCTTGGGGTTCAGATAGATCTTCATTATCGCATCAATTATGTATGGACAATATGTTTAATTTTAAATTGAAAGGATGTTACTTCAGGAACTCTTTTAGCCCCATTAGTGGTTAATGGTTGGATAGATTTTTTTCTCTTAATGTCTGAAAAATTGCACAATGTCTAATTTTCCTCCAGCCTGTTAGATCTGCATTAAAGCATATTAAACTCGGACATGTTGATACTGGTTATGATTTGGTTTGTTTAAATATAATGAAATGCATTACAGAGAGTAATTTTTCATACTGCTCATAAGATCAAATTCCCCCCCACCAGCACATCAGCACATGGTTTTGGAGTTGCTCATTGACAAATCAGTTTTGATTTGTTCGTGACATGATTTACAACAAAGTGTGTCAGTCTTTTGATGGTGGTACAAAGACATCAGCTACAATATCACTCAACCAGCAGGCGATTAACTGACCATAACAGCTTAGCTGGGTTAAAGTGGGTTAAACACTAAAGACAGCTTGTACAGATAGTCTTATACAAAATGAACTGTATACATTATATTATTTGTGGAGTTAATAATAATAATAATAATAATAATAATAATAACAAATTAGTAGTAGTAGTAGTAGTAGTAGTAGTAGTAGTAGTGTAAATTTTAACTAAAATAAAGTATACAAAAACCTAAACTTATTTTATTTCAGATTAACTCAATGCCAACTCAATCTGCCATGTACATGTCTTTCTGTCCCTCTTCAGAAGGTCAGACTCGACACACACACAGCCCACAGCTAAATCTGTTCTTGGATGTTGGAGATGTTCAGCTACACCACAGCAGCCAGATGACGAGAATACACACAGATTATTATTATAAACAAAAAGGTCCCCTTTAATTTGAAGAAAAATTAGCAATAACTTGTTATGCAGAGTAACAGATAAAACATATTTACAAAGTGTTTAAAGCTAAATGGGTCTTTTCCCATTGTTCATTAGGAGGACTGAACAGTTGACAAAGTGGCCATTTAAAAACACTTCAAAACTGTACAGATGTTTTTGCAAACTCAGCCCTCATTTGTTTAGTAATAGCCACTGATTAGAGCAGTTTCCATGACTAATGTAATGATCTGTGATGCTCAGAAATATGAGCCAATCCGTTCCTAACGAGTCAGTGAGCACTAAGGAACAGCTGAATAGGACATTGTTCACTGACACTTCAAACTTGCAGTCTGGTCGTGAACAATCAGGTGTTTGGAGGGTGTTGACCCATAGATTGGTGTTGTTACTTTTTACCTGCAGTTCTGTTTGCTCATGTGTGATAAGTGACAAAAGAACAGCTCTGTGTTCGATGACATTCTTCTTAGTCACACTATTAAAAATTACAAGCACATTGTTATTGCTTTTAGATAAACGTCTCTGAAAAGTGTAGTGCATAAAATCCTTTAACCTTCCCATTGTTCTTCTAAACATCATGAATTCTTACACTAAAACAGGTCCCAAAGTTTATATTCTATACTATATATTTTTTATATATATAACTGGAGTAATATACTTTAAATAAGAAGAATGGTGTTTTTTATTACATATTTTCAAATAATGTGTTTTCATGATGTTTGTATAGATGTTCTTCACAGTGTCAATCTATAGCATATTCTTTACCAATAATGGGTCAAAAATGACTGAAAGACCATGAAAGTGTTTATGATTTTATTTAATCAACAAGATGACATAGATTAAATATCATTCAAAGAACTGTGACCGGACTGGATGTCAGTACCTCATTTATCATTTTTATTTCATTGAAATAATTCCATTTAATGTACAGTACATGATGTACCGAGTTAGAGTTGTTTGTTTAACCAAATGTCTGAACATTTGGTATTCTTTTCTTTCTAATGAGACCTCCCTACCATTTCTAAGTGCACATCGTGTCAGGTTTCTTTGGAAACCAACTGCTGTTCAGCATCATCCCCATAGTAACCTACCCACACATGCTGTCGAGTTCCTACCCACACAGCCTAGCATGTGTGGATGATGTTATTATTCCACTGGCTGAATGTTTCACCAAGTACCTCTAGTCATGAGTGCGTGCCACAAGTGTTTTATAGTATGTGATTTTCTCTGATTTAGTTTGCAGTGCAAGTAATTAAAGCAAATTAAATGTTCCCTTTCAGGACAGCAGAGAGTCTCTGTGAGCAGTCTGTTAGTGTGTCACGGACTGCTGTTGGTGGGGACCAATCTCGGGGTCACAGTGGCCCTGTCCGTGCCCAGACTGCAGGGCATCCCAAAAGTCACAGGTGGGCATAATCCATTCTGTCATGTGTGGGAAATAAAAATCCAGAAAAACTGTTTGTGATGCATATTACTGTGGAATTGTGCTAACAGCAGAGGTTTGTTTGTTGCCCAGTGCCCTGTGGGTAATTTTAAGTCTGTAGCACTTTCAAATACTACAACTCAGCACAAGTTTAGGAACAAACCACACCCAACAATGAAAAAACCCATCTGCCTGAACTTTTTATACCGCTTTCATTTTTCCAGACAGTTAATGAGCACTGTTAACTAAAACTCAAAAAATAAAGCTGATGAAATAAAATATAAATATTAGATGAAAAAATGTAATTATAAAAAAAAACTTGAAATTGAAATAAAAAAATATTGCCTTGTAACTAAAAAAAGTTGAAGTACTACAATGAAATAAAAATAAATTTAAATAGAAATATTAAAAAAGAAAATATAAAATTAAATGCTAATTTAAAAATATTAATAAATATATAAACTTGTATATAAATAATGCTAAAATAAAATTTTTAATGACATCTGTTTTTGTATTTAATATTTACATTTGAGAAATAGTTTTTTTTAGAACTAAAATTGTTATATTTTGTTTTGATGAGAAATATATTTTACTTCCTTTATATATCTCATTATTGTGTTCTGACTTTTTTTGTGTGTATTTTATCTATTTTTATTTTGTTTTATACTGCTTGAGCAAACTTTTTAACGTCTTTGTCATTCATCTTCCTCGTTGTCTCGCTCCAGGTCGAGGAATGGTCTCTTTTCACGCTCACCATGGCCCAGTCAAGTTCCTCACCATGGCAACAGCAGTGTGTAATGTCTCCCAAGCATCCATGGCAACTCTCACCTCCAACACACCCAGCCAGTGCCAGCCTGGGGCCCATGAGGTGGAGGGAACCCAGCTGGATGAGAACTGCTCTGGGCTGGGGCGCAGCAGTACCAGCTTTCCCTCACATGCTCCTGTTCTCCAGGACTCCCTGTCCTCCTCATGTGGCTCTCTGGCTCCGTCTCAGGGCTCTTTAGAGCACGGCCCAGAGGACGGGGCAATATACGACCTGCTGAATGAGCCAGCACACTTCCAGAAGGCCAAGCAGACTGAGAGAGTGAATGTGAGCTCATTGTTGGTGGTGTCTGGAGGACTGGGACATCACAGAATCAACAGAAAAACAAAACAGTCTAAGCATGAGGAGATGGTGTCCACCATTATGGTGTGGCAAATACCACTGCCCAGCCTGTGAGGGAAAAAATGGAGGTATTCAGAGAACAGTGAGGATCAGGTTTTAGTTTGGATGCAGCTGCACAACCACCAGTGTCTATCACTCTTTTGTTTCTTTTACTCATCTAATGATGCTTTTACTGTATGTCTTCATTATAGACCATTGCACATCAGAGAGAGCAGTTGCTTAGACTGACCCTGCATTCAGTCATGGGCTGACAGGGAAAAAAGATTAATGAATGAAGGGAAAAAAAAATGTGTTCCAGGAATGAGCTGAACTACCAAGTACTCGGTCATGCATCAGAGAAATGTGTTTTACCACTCGACACATTCGCCTAAATTAAAAAGTGCATTTGTGAAAATGTCAGTACCACTTCAGTGTGATAATATTCAGGTCTAATTGTGGAAATATAACATTTTTAACTGCTAGGTAATTACATTTCACAAAAAAAAAAAAAAGAAACGGAACATATCTAGCCTACTAGCAAACAGCAGAACTCTTTCTATCATTTGTCATTTTAAACATGTTTACCTGCATCTGTTCAGCTCTTCATTTAATTTCAGTTGTTTTTCTTTAAAGAACATTTCATGAAAGGACATCTCAAAATGTTTGCTTCAAGGAATTGTTGTTCTTGTAAAAGAAGTGCTAAAACAATTGTTGAATCCGATCTTATCTGAGGTTTATGGCCTTTAGATTGGCCTCTGTGAATGGCTACATCCTGTGACTGAATGACTTGTATGAGATTCTCTGGCGGGCCAGAGACTCTGTTTGGGTCCTAAAGTGAAGTTGGTGTCCAATGATGTTCAAAAAAAAATGGCATTCCTCCATAATTCTAATTTAAAGTTGATGCTTATCAATATTTAAAGGTATGGAAAAAGCTTTATATTGACACATTATGATATGTATTTCTGACTTGTATATTAACAAATATATACCATTGTTTTAACCAGCGTTCTTTGTATATCTGTGCAAGTGTAATAGATAACCATGTGTGATTTTGTTTGCTTTGTTTTTCAACTGGCGCTTTTTATTTTCTGTCCCTTTTTAGTTTCTTTTTCCTTTTGATGGACTATAACTGCCGGCTCATATATAAGGAAATTACCCTAGAAGAAAATTGAATTTGAGGCTGAGCAGAGGTTTAATGGATTTCTGTGAAATGCACTTTACCAACAGCAACACTGATTTTAGAGCTTACAGTAAAATTGACCTGGGCATGGAAGGAAGGAAAGAAACTTAATTTAAAAAATGAAAATGTATAGTTGTTGTTGTTTCCTGTGTGATGCATTTCAGAGAAATTTGTCTTGAAATATTCAATTTTGCAAGGTAACTGCCTAAAAGGGAAATAAAAAGGGTCATATTTATCCCTTAACTGTGATGGTTGAGAATCATTGGATGTTTAGATATTCTCACTTGGATCTACACACTGAGTGAGAATATTAATATTTATATAAATGCAGATGATATTTGAGCAGAGTTTTTTGCACATCAAGACAACCATAGAATCAAAAACTATGAACCCCTAAAATAATCCTTTTGTAAAATGCCAAGTAAATAGTTCTTGTAAATATTGTATTTAGAGTTTTTGAGATAGAGAAACATAGCTGATATCTCAGTTTTTGTAAAAAAATCTTCGGTTTTGATCTGATATCTGTTTGTCATAATAAAGAGTGGAGAGATTTAGTTGTTCTGCAGGAGGCCTCCCACACTAATATATGCAATGCTTTCAGTCTTTGTGGGCTCAGGGATCTTTGTGAGTCCCCTCAGACTGAGAACAGCTGATGTGTGTATTTAGAGGGCTAATAGTGACATCTCAGTCTGACCATGTGCTGTCAGGCTGACAGACAGTCTCAACTCTGATGTGTTTCTCTCTGAAATGGAGTGGTTACCCTAGTAACTCTCTTGAAGAGCGGTGTAGCCCATAATATCAGGATGGAGAGTAATGGTCTTCTTTAATGTGCTCATAAAACTTCACCACATTTGAGAAGGCCGGATAAAGTCGTGCTGATTTTTTGACCATTTTTCAAGCTTTGCTTTTTTCTCTTTTGAGTAAAACCTGACATTTGTGAGCTTTTTACATAGTAGACATGTATATAGACATGCATTTTTCGTTTAATGTAGTATTTTGTCAAGAATATTAAATATATTCACTGTTTTTCACGGATTCAGCCAGTTTAGTGTGCTTTAGAAAATCACTATCACCTTTTATTACTGTATAATAAGATGATTTAACACGACATTTAGTATTTGCAAGCAATAAACGTTACAATGCTCTGCGCTTGGGAGTCCCCTTTGAGCGTTGTGCAACATCCTTCATTTGTCCGCACGCCGCGCGTCTCGCGTCGAGTGTGCGGGAACGTCGCGCTTACCGTGGATTTGATCAGCAGTTCTGATATGTAGAGGGTGAACACAAACGCACACGGGGGTGTGGTTTAGATCAATAGCTACCTCAGCCTACAATAAAATAAAAAATACTGCAAAGCACTCCGAGGGCAGAGAGGCGGTGTCGATCAGATCCGGAGCACAGGGTCGCTTCTGTGGAAAATATCTCGTTTTATTCGCTTCATTGAGATAATGATATTTTGTGGACGCCGATTCTCCAGTCAAGGCTTGCAGACGCATACAGTTGGTCGAGGATGAGGAGAAGGAAGAGAAGTTCTCATTGAACTGCCGTTTTATTACCGTATGGGATAGATGGTACATTTCTGTGAATGGTTAAGTGGTCTGAATTTGGAAAAACTCAACCCTCGATAGACCAATGTGTAGATTCCCTGCAGCGCGGTGTATTTAGATCTACAGTCACTGACTTGCATAAGATTGCTCTGTGTGAGGAATTGCGCAAAGAAACCCCGCCGTTTAACGCGTAAGTACTGGGTCTATTGAATCATTTCGAATCTATTCAATGTTATTATTTTAAAGACTACTTTATCTGTCTGAAAATGCCTCATCTTTTCCCCAGTCTTATCAATAATATCTCTCTGTCTTGCGTCCGCTGTACATATTTTTTAGGTCTATTAGAATGGGTAATTTAACAACTATAGTGACAGAACATTAACTAAAGGTGTAAATGAATCTTACTGTTTCGCGATCTCTTTCAGATTTAATCCATAAAGCTCAGTAGGTTTGCGAGTAGTGCGCATGCGCATTTGAGTGTCTTAAATGGAGCATTTCAGTGCTGATCAGGGAGGGTGAAGCTCATGATCTATACTGTCACTGCAGCAGACATATTACTTGCTTTATTGAAATGAATAAATTAGTTTTTCCCCCCAAAAGAGCACCACTTTATAAGCTATTAGTTCACGTCAGAAGGTGTTTTAATTTGATTTTTAACATTACATTTCTAATCATTAGGATTACATGAGATTATTTGAGGAATATGAATTTGGGTAATACAATTATGATTATTTGAATGAATAACATTGTCTTCTTTTCTCAGAAGGTTTGGACCCAGAGCTGAGAACACAAAGGACAAAGGATCTTCTTTTGATATAGGAAATGTGTGTTTATTTTTTATTGTTTATCTGGATGAAATGTACATTGATGGAACAAACAGCAAACACGTCCAGCTAGGACACTCCTAGCAATGTTGACTGAAAGATCATTACCCCAATAATTAGGATCTGCCAGTCATTCCTGAGGCCCGCTGGGATTAATTTAACTCTACTGTTGGGAAAAGGAGAAACTTCAGAGTTGTTTTTATTGCTCTGAAAGCACTAAATGAGTGACATTAGGTGTATTGCAACTACAGAAACATGAACAACACTCTGCAAGACAGAAACATGTTTACAGTACAAGCAGATGTTATATTTCACGCAGCAAACCCTGACTCTCCAGAATCACCTATCCCAGCTGAAGGGAACAACAACAATGTCACAGCTATGGGGAAAACAGGCATCCCCAGCATGGAAATACTGCAGGGTCTCCCGGGTACATGGGATACATCAGAATCAGGAGGTTTAACTGACAATAGGATTTTGGGAAACTATGGCGCTGTAACAGGTGCAGAATACACACAAGATGCTGTCTCTAGTGACAGTGGATTTCAAGAGCACATACAGCCTCTGGACTCATCTAGAGCACAAAATCTGGACCTTAGTTTGAGAAATATGAGTGAAGCTTCAAGTCAAGGAAATATTAGAGAAGAAACGAATGGAACAAAGGTAGCTTCCAGTTTGGCACCCTCTCTGTGCTTGAGACCAGAGAACAAGGAGGAAATTGACAAATTATCCAATGTCCTAAGAGATGGTGAGGTGGTTCAGAGTCCGTTTGATATTAAAAATGTCTCCTCCACATCAGAGGACAAAAATAATTCCTATTCAAGCTCTCAAAAATCAAGGTCACTTGAAAAACCCCTGGGATGCTTTATAAGTTCCTCTGAAGGAGCAGATCAGACCCACTACAGAACATCATTTGGACAGACTGGGCAGGAATCGAGCCAAGGGCTAAAGCAAAATGGATCTGCAGTAAGAGAAGCTCTATCTGCAAAAGAAGAGCCGAATTTAGTCATAGAGGTGGGCGGACAGAAAATACAAGTGCACAAATCAGTATTAGCTGAGAAAAGTGATTATTTTAAGGCCAGGCTTTCTCGAGACATCCTGAAAGTAAAAGGAATGAGCTACAAGACCTTATCAGTGCTTGTAGATTATGTTTACTCCTCCCAGATGAACGTAAGCAAAGACAATATTGTGGATGTCATCACAGGAGCAAAGATTCTGCAGATGCCCTGTGCGGTCCAGGCTGCTATCGACACCATATCCACACAGATCACACCTGAGAACTGCTATGAAATCCTAATGATCGCCAAAAAGCAGCGACTAAATGAACTGAAAGAAACAGCCTATCGGTTCATGAGTGACAACTTTCTCCAGGTTCTGAGAGATCCGGCGGTCTACGGGCGCCTCACGGGCTCAGAGAGAGACCTCATACTGCGCAAACGGATGGAGAGCCGCCAGTGTCTGATGGTGGCGGAAATCAACGACGTGTTTGAGCGTGTAGGAAGTAGACCGCCCAGCAGAAACAGCAGCCGTCCCCAGAGTCCTCTCTCCATCATGTCTTTTGAGGACAATCACATGATCTACTACTACAATAAGAGCAGTAAGGACTGGCACACCCTGACCGTCATGCCAGAAGACATCAACACCAGGGGCTGCGGAATCTGTACAATGTACAACTACTTGTTTGTGGCCGGCGGGATCAGGGGAACTGGGGAGAAAAGCAAAGTCTCGGACAAAGTATTCTGCTACAATCCCATTACAGAGCGCTGGAGCGCAGTCCGACCCATGAGCCAAGCACGATCGCAACTCAAACTCGTCTCCATGGATGGGAACCTGTACGCCATTGGTGGTGAATGTCTTTTCACGGTGGAGAAGTATGACCCTCGAATGGACCGCTGGATGGCGGTGGCTCCTCTACCTAAAGGAGCATTTGCAGTGGCTCACGAAGCCACTACGTGTAACGGAGAGCTGTACGTCTCGGGAGGGTCTCTTTTCTATCGGTTGCTGAAATATGACCCCAAGAGAGACGAATGGCAGGAGTGTCCATACAACAACAGCAGGAAAAAATCCACAGACATGGTGGCTCTCAAGAGCTTCATCTACCGATTTGATGTTAACCGTGAACAGGGCATCAGTGTCTTTAAATACAACACCATCGTGAAGATGTGGCATGACTGCACCTCCCAACAGCAGGGCTGCACACTGCCGTTTCGATGCGCTGCCATCGATAATTGCATCTACTGTGTGAATAAATCTCAGACTCTTCAGTTCATTGTAGAAGAGGATGGAGGTCGATTCAAAGACGAGTCTCTGAAAGCACCTGTGGAGGCCAAAGGCATCTTATTCCCCTTCGTTCTTAGCTTGCCTGAGAGAGGTGGAAGAATTGCATGAGTAGGATATTTCATCCCTCGGATGGCACTTCGGAGTCATTCCAAACATGGAGAAAGAGAATGCCTGGTCAGTATTTATAGATAAAATATTATCTCCAGAGAAGTTCAAGGAGCCAGCACGTAGTGCTTGAAACTGGAATGTGTTTCTTTGCATGGTAAGAAAAACATGTAAAACAAATGTATGTTTGGCGCCTTAAAATCACAGCTTCACTATTCAACTTTAGATGAAGAAAGTCGTACATTTATGGCTCATTTGTGCAGTCTCTTCCTTCATTTGTTTTGTGCACTTTGTATCGGATAGTAATTTAGGCTGAACCTAAAAATCCATTCGTTTGTAAAGGCTAGTTTATTGCACCGACAGCCCTGACCAACAGCAACAATCGCCAGAAATTCCACGACCAGACTAATACAATTAAACGTTCAGTTTCTGAATACAAACTCTGACCAACTCAGGGGTAACACACTGATCCGACTGAACCCAACAAGCTTCTCTGTTGCTGTTGATCGGCTTCTGTCAGTGCACTGCGAATTAACCTTAAAATGGCAATGGAGAGCACAAATGAACAACTGAAGCACATAATGTAATAATGTGATCCTGTTTCCTAGCAACAGATTCTATGCAAATAGATTTCGCATATTTTGCTACATAGAAAAGCCTGCAAAAAATAGCTCTCAATTCTAGAACTTTGATACAGCAAGGGTCAATAAACAAATGTCCTGAAGCAGCTGAAGGAGAAGCCATAACCTTTGATAACATTAGAGTAACATTAGGGAAACTTTAAGAGCACAAAGCACTTGACTTCTGTAATTGCTGCTACTCAAATATTACTGGATCACAGATGTAAAGTTCAAACCAGTGCATTTCTATGACAGCACACTCAGCGGCTCATTGGCTCCGAGACCCTTCTAGGAGAGATTTTAGCGCTTTCATTGGGGAAAGTCCAGAAGGCAAAAAAAATTTTACCTGTTCCTTATTTCTGAATCATTGCCAAAGATAAAAGTTGATATTTTGCAGGCAGACAAACATGAATTTAAATTGCATTCTCATGAGCAATACATTTTTTTTTTTTTTTAAATGTATCATTCATCAATGTTTAGGATTTAAGATCAAACTGTTAAGTCTGTTGTTAATGAAGACTACAATTACAGTACAATACAATAACATTTATCCATAATAAACACTTCAGATTCTCAGACATCTGAGATCTTCAACAGATAGGGAGAAAATATAGTCTTTATGGTGTTGTCTTATGAATTTAGGCTGAACCCATCAAAGAGAGACAGACACTGTCACAAAACTCAAAACATTCATATGGTATCCATAGCATGTAATGAGGCATTATAATGTAATTTATGACTTGGATGTTGCAATCTGTGTAGACACCCTGTGATATTTAGTGTCCAGGAGTATTTTACTGAGATATAATTGTTCATGCTTCAGTATTCCCCTAGACATTTATGAATGGATGGAGAATGCGAGATGAGTAATAGTTTGAGGATATGGATTTTATAAATGTTTCTTTAGTGTAATTCTGCTGAAATAAACTTGAGGGAATTTGAATATGAACATTGGTATGATTATGAACTTGAATGTGAATGTTTTGTTAGCTTTTTTAATCAACCCCATGTGCTTTAATCACTTTTAATGAAGCTGGACAAACAACACAATTCCAGTAAACATAATCCAAAAAATCATTCACTGATGAATTAATCATAAATCCCTCCAACTTTACAATGGTTCCCTAATCCCTACGCATTTAAATGGTAACAACTTTTGTCTAGTGGTTTGTTTTTTGTTTTTTTTTAGAAATAGTCTGATAATTGGAAAACTCTTCAAACATTCAAATGAAAGTGTCTATAATACTGGTCATATGCGGGGAGGTGATTGGGGCATTGCTTGCTGATGTGTATAAAGCTAATACGCTTTTAAAACAAATGGCTTGATGGCTTCACTTTTTCAGTGGCTCTATGTCAGTTTAACATCTCACAAACTGTTGTTTCTGTGTTTACAATAAAAGATATTTTGTTTCCTGGTTCATTATTTTAGCTGTTTTACTGATTTTTATGTGAATGCAGCTCTATGATCTGAGGAAACAGAACATGTCAAATGTATCTTTGTGGAGAGAATTAAGTGAGCGGACGATACGTGTCTGACTCAAGGGCACCATGCAGACTGGGGGGGAAAAAAAAGTAATTCCTTATCTGGACTGAACCCACAAGCTATCATTCATCATGCTATCAATAACCAGAATTAAATATTCTTCGTAAAGAGATCTGATCTCATTCTACGAGCTCTGCTCTTTTAGCACAATATCTGTTCTTTAGGGTGTGACATGGCTGCAGAGGTTTTCCTGAAGCACTGATGCCATCTAGAGGATGGAGTCAGTAACACATTATACACTTAAGAAATTAAACTTCCTAAACTTTTGCCAAATTGCAGACTTTCACACTTAACATGAGAACCAGATGCCCAGTTTAAATCCAACAAATATACATGTCTAGAAGACTCGAAAATGAATAAATGAATTGTTTTAGTATTATTGACTTGAAATGACAACGTATATAGAGGCCAAAATATATGCATAAAAGTTTTATTTGGATATTTACAAAGTACTACAAAAATCAGAGGACAACAGCTTTTTTTTTTTTTTTACACTCTCTCTCACACACAAAACAAACACATGCAGTACGTTGAATTCACACATACTCTCCACAGTTGGAAATTATGACTTTCTGTTTGGTTTTGCCTTCTTTTGTTCCCTGAGCCTGAGGAAACCGTACAAATACAAAGCATTAGAAAACAGGACAAAAAAGTAACCAGAATAATTGTATTCAGCAAAAATGCATTAAATGCATCAAAAGTAGCAGTAAAGATTTTTATAATGCACTATAAAAGATTTCCATTTCAAATGCTGCTCTTTTGAACTTTCTATTTATCAAAGAATCATTAAAAAAATATCCATAACTGTTTTCAATTTTTATAAATAAGAATAAATGTTTCTTGAACAGCAAATAAGCATATTGGAAAGATTTCTGTAGGATCATGTGACACTGAAGACTGGAGAAATGACTACTGAAAATTCAGCTTTGCCATCACAGGAATTAATTAAATTTTAAATATATTAAAATAGAAAACGGTTATTTCAAATTGTTAAAGATATTTCACAATATTAATATCAAATAAATACAGCCTTGGTGAGTATAAGAGACTTCTTTCAAAAACACTTAACCACAACCTTTTGAACAGTAGTGTAAAACAGTCATTTGTGATTGCAAATCTAACCTCCCTCGCAACTCACCTCCATGGCCCGGAGTACATCCATGCCCTCTATGAGCTCTCCGAACACCACATGTTTGCCATCCAGCCAGTCTGTTTTATCGACAGTGATGAAGAACTGCGAGCCATTAGAATTGGGACCAGAGTTTGCCATTGACAGCTGACCTATGAGCACACAGCAAAACAACACGAGACCAGTCTTCATTTCAGATCAACATCAACAAATACACTTACTGATTCTTATTGAATATTCAGTTCAAACAATCTTACAAAAACACACACACAACTTCTCTCAAACTAAAGACGCGTCTCACCTGGTTCTGTGTGCTTGAGGACAAAGTTCTCATCATCAAACTTGCGTCCATATATGGACTTCCCCCCGGTGCCGTTGTGGTTGGTAAAATCTCCACCTTGGCACATAAACTGAGGAATAATTCGGTGGAAGCTGCTGCCCTTGAATCCAAAGCCTTTCTCATGCGTGCACAAACAACGGAAATTTTCTACAGGAGAACAAATGAACAAAACAGCTGTGATATCCTGAGACATGTCGCAATGAAACAAAAGTAGCGACAGATATTTTCTTCCGTATTGTGAAGTACACCCAGGCAAAACGGATTCTCGAAAAATAAAAAAGGAGGAGCCTCTAAAGCTGGTTAACTGATTCTGACCTGCAGTCATGGGCACAACATCTGCTCGCAGGAGGAAGCGCAGCTGGCCTGCAGGTTTGTTGCCGATCTTGATGTCCATGTAGACCTGCGGGTTATTTCTGCCTTTTTTCACTGGAGGTTCTCCCTGCTCAGGAACACAAAATACACAAAATGATAAAGCTCAGAAAATAAAATCTAAAAGAGAACATCAGACACTTAGCAGAAATAAACAGCTATACCAAAATGACAATTTATCAGGCATTATCATTTTATACTAAAACCAACCAATTATATTACAACTTTCCCACCTCCTGTGTATTTGTACTGGCTGATTCTGCGGCTGACTCCACCTCCTCGCTCTCCTCAACAGTCTTCCCTGAGAACTTCTTCAGCCAGTCATCTTCAGACCACACTATGAGCAGAGCAGCAAAGAAACATACATTTATGTTTCATGAGCATGCAAGTAATGATGTAACACGGCATAATCACTAAGAGTAACAGAAAGACAAGCAGGAAACCAAAAATCCCTCACCTGGTCGAGAGGAGCCCTCTTTAATTCTCATGGGTTTGGCGATGTTCACCCGGATGGTTCTGCCGAACAGCTCCGACTCATTCTGCAGAACACAAAGCCGAACAGACATTAACCTGGACTCTTGCAGTGCACATTCTGACACTGTTGGATTTTATGAGACCACAGAAGTGAGTGGTTCAATAACTCACCATGTTATCGATGGCAGCTGCTGCATCCTGGTGAAAAAGCAGAAAGTAATTTAACAAATTGACGCGCAGGTGAATTCAAGAGGTTTCATCTTTTACTATAGCGTCAAACAAAACAGTCATGCAATGGTGGTTTGTGCAAACTATAGGGAGCTAATGAGGAGCAACGTCATCTTATTTTAATTGAGTCGATGATAGCGGTATATTCTATTTTAATTAAAGAGGGATTTAGCAGGTATTTACCTCTGCCAGTTCAAACTCGATGAATGCAAAGCCCCTGTGCTTTTCTGTGGACAGAAAGAGTAAGACATAATGTGTGTTGTTTTGTTAAAGCCGTAAAACTGTTTCTGTATTAAAGTGCGTTTTTGAGTTATAATGATAGGAGTGTATTTTGTGTATATTTATGTGCGTTTGTCACCTGTCTCATAATCCAACGGGATCTGAATATCTGTGATGTCACCAAAGGGAATGAACGCAGCGTGCAACACTTTCTCGTCCACCTCCTCCGCAAGACCACCTGAGAAAAACAGGACCGTGTATTTGACTTATTATAATATTCCATTTTCAACGCACTGAACGTTCAATTCAAGCACATATTTCATGTTCTGGTGTTTTCCCGGATACAGCTGGTAACCGGAACCGCATCACTACCATGCATATGGCTGTGGGATTAAATTAGTGCACTTTGAGAGCGAAGCGATTGTTATTTTGAGTTATAATTTTGATGTTTTTCTTACCGATATAAAGAACACGTTTAGTCGCCGCCATCTTCACTTTTGACTCTTGTCTTCTTCGCCACCTCGAGACGGTGTGTCGCCCTCTAGTGTTGCGGAGGCCAAATAACATTACAGAAATACACAAATCCTTTGTTCAGTTGAGGATTAACAGCTGTACTGTTAGTTAGTTAGTTAGTTGTATTTTCCCTGCTAAGTGAACAGATGTATTTTACTCCTTGGAAAGCCATGTAAAACCATGTATAATTTTTAATGAAAAACTTTTTCATTTCCAGTCACTGTTGTAAACGGTGGGAAACCATATGTATGTATATGTTACTTAAATAGGACCATCTTTAGTGTTCATTGATTTATATGATTTATATCTTGATAATGCAATAGACCAATTAAATATGGTAGCTGTATTTGTAAGAGCTTTTATGGAGCTTTGACACAGACATCATCCTTCAGAGGATGCAAACTGGAATTAAATGGCTTTGGTCATGTAACTAGTCCCATGTAAAGGTGAAATGGGATGTTATGAACACTTCCGTTATTATTGGGCCCTTGAGCAGAAAATGTAACCTTTAAAGGGACTGTTCCTGTACTGCAAGTCACTTTGGATAAAGAGTGTCTGTAAAATGACCTTTGTCTCTACTTAAAAATGAAGAAGAAGACAACGACAATATATTTCATTTTAAATAGTCATCCCTTTATTTAGAGTGACACACCACTCGGGTTATTGTCATGGAACAAGTGAGGTCCAATCAAAGCAGCAAACACACAGCTCACAGAAGAACCAAGTTTCCCACTTCCTCATAGAAAAAGTCAGTCCTGGCCACAATACAGAGGCTCTTCCTTCACAGAACTGCCTCTTTTTAAAATTAACTTTAGGTGATAACAATTATTACAGAGTTAAAAATATAAGCCCTGCAACAAATTTGTATTCTTTATGTTCAAGTATCATTTTGTATTTTTCTTTTTTTTTTCATGTTTTATTTTTTGTGTTCTTATTGGTTGCCACCAGACGACACGAGACAGTGGTGATCTCTCTTCAGTCTTTCAGCTTCACCCTGCAGAAAACAATTTCAAATGAAAACAATTTAGTTTTGTAAATAAATAGCCTGGTCATTATAACAAGCACTGCAATTATAATACTACTGATAATAAGAAACGTTACTTGTCATGATGTTGCGGCTACAGTCACACCGGTAACTCCCACTTTCTGTGTGGCATCTTTCTTGGCCTGGTGAGCCTGAAGCACTGCGACAGCCTCCTCCACCTGACAACAGAGACAAATCATCAGTCCTGCAATCCCCAAACCATCTTCACCACAGAGATTCATGCCTCTAATAAGCAGTTCACTTCTAAAATGCCACTGTCATATCTAAATTACATCTCAGGAACAGTCTTTGATAGGCAAAGCATAAATCCTAATAAATGAGTGCACAATATTATGTCCCTGGTCCAGTCAATAGGCTTTGCATTGTTAAAAGCTTGTGACTCTTTACCCATTATTGCACAAAACAGCAGAGCTAGTGTCTGTTACTGGAGGCTTTTATCATAGTTAACGGCTGTCACCTTGGAGCGCAGAGACTCATGGGACTCCAGCATGTGCAGCAGCTCTGAGTTGTCGATCTCAAGCAGCATTCCTGTGATCTTCCCGGCTAGACTGGGGTGCATTGCCTGGATGAGAGGAAACAACCGCTCACCTGAGAGAAAAGAGAATGGGCACATGTAAGACAGACAATAAACAATTAGAGATAGCTACAGGGAAGAATAAAATAAGAAAGTAATTAAAGGGATAGTCCAGGGTGCGAACTACGGGGGAGCTAGGGGGCGCTCGGCTCCCCTTAATAAGACATGGGCTCCCCTGAAAACGTGATATATGAAATTTTGGGGGGTCTCAAAAAATATTGACAATGTGCTATTTTGACGTGCAATTTCAGTTTTGTGTAATGTGATCATCGTGGATTATTATGTGTAAAATTGCAAAAATATCATTCATTTATGCATGACGGCGATTTAAACCTAATTCACTTCAATAAAGATACATGCTATTCTTGTCATGAGCATCAAGGTGTGGGGGCGCTGCGGTGCAAATTCCACTCATGTTTAGTACATGTTAACTCAAAGATTCGTAGAAAAAATATAAACGTTGGACTCTGTGGTCGATTCTGTGTTAAGGTAAGGCATGTTATTCGCAATTATGTGTTGTGGCTGGGTTGTTATAGGTCTCCGTGACTCTCGATATCTTAGGCCAAATTGAACGGAGGAAATATGATATTCTTCTGTAGCCAGACGACGAGTAACTTTAACCGTTGTTCATGTGAACTCAAGTTGATGCTTTGTTTATAGACTATTTGTGGGTGGCTGTTTGTTGTTTCACCTATAAGACAGCCTGATGCTTTGTTTATAGACTATTTGTGGGTGGCTGTTTGTTGTTTCACCTATCAATTCGTGTCGATAGTCCACCACAATTTTTGTTCCAAGAGCTCAAAAATTTGTTCCAAAGTTGTTCCAAGGGTGCGCAAATGACAGAATTTTCATTTTTGGGTGAACTAGTCTATCACATAGAACTCTAATGCACAAAAATGTCCTCGGGAGTATAAGAATATGTTTAGAAAGGCTGAACATGCTTACAGCCTCCTCATCTCACCAAGCATCTGTTTCTGTTCCTGAGGAGGAGCGGCAGCTAACATGGAGGCAGTGAGAGGCTCCTGACCCTGCACGTGAACAGCTGGCTGAGCCTGCAGAAGACAGTAAACCACAAAATGATAATTTGATTGTGTTTTTCAAATCTATATCTTAATTCTAGCAGTGCACAATATTAATATTCTGTCCAGAAAAGTCAATAATTTTAAAGTTCTGGAAGATAACTGATTAATTTCCCTGATTAAGGGGACCTTACTGATTAAGGTCCCCGGTGCATCTACCAACCAAGGAAACGTGAAAAAGATTAACCCAGTAACTTTGTTTTGGTAAGCCTTTTTCTGCAAGCGTCTGAGAAAACGAGCGCGTCTGATTTCGCTCCCTTGGTGACGTGGCAAAGGGATCTCATTATAATATTACCGCCCCTTAATCTGTAAATTTCCAACCACGGCGCCGTTATTGTGTTTTCGCAAGCGACAACGGTGAATTAGTTCTAATGCCATGGCGAACGTTTGAGCAAAACATGCTAACTGTTCTGTCTTTGTCTGCACAGACAAGCACAGAACACTATTTAGAGTCCCAGCCTCAGAGGAGACAAGAGAGCAGTGGATTTATTGATTTATTTACTGTATATTGCTGCTGCCACACGGTGTAATGCCATGGCGAAAGTTTGAGCAAAACATGCTAACTGTTCTGCCTTTGGCTGCACAGACGAGCACAGAACACTGTTTAGAGTCCCAGCCTCAGAGGATACAAGAGAGCAGTGGATTTATTGATTTATTTACTGTATATTGCTGCTGCCACATAGATCTAAAATAAACATGCGATTTATTTCTCAGCTGTTTACCTTTTTTGTAACTCGTGTGTTTTTAACGTAAATTTCTGTGTGAAAGAGAACTTCGTTTAGTACTCACATGCTGTGACAGCCGCTTTCTGTCCGTGTGCTTCGGATGTGTGCACTCAGAAAACCGTATATCAGAAGTTTAAACTCATATGGTTTAAAACGCATGATTTCAGCGCGATAAACATGATAATCAGAACCAAAACAGATGTTTTTTTAGCAGGTACAAGCTGTAATGGCGCAGCTCTATTCTGGAGTGCTGAAAGCTGAAACTTCACAGACACATTCTGGGGACACCAGAGACTTATATTACATATTGTAAAAAAATATGTTTCCTTTAAGTTATTAGTGTTTTTAAAGATACGATACCTATATATTGTGCAACCCTACTTAATTCATTTACCATGCTCTCTAACATATTTTTGAACTTTACCCATATGACTGTTCTTTACATGGCAATGTTTTATGACAAAAAATGTATTCTATTCCTGTTTATAACTAAAATTAGACATGTTTTACCTTTCTGATTGAATATGTATCAGTGAATTAAATATACAATCCATAACATCAGAAACAGAACGACTGGACAACTAGAATTACTGAGTCAAAGGTGTAGTTTTTATTTACGTGCAGTATATGACTGCATATTACCTGTTGCAGAGTAATAGGCTGCACGACCTGAGGATGAGTGTTTCGTACGGCAGTGGCATACTTGTATGGGGGCATGGCACGTGGGGTCGTCACCCCCATGGCAGGGCGGGGACCCATTGGTTGGCTACTGCCTCCTAGTTGTAGAAAGAAGTAAATAACATTAAAACTATGGCCAGGACAGAATGATCACCAAACTCACTTGTTGTAATCAATAAATGTGTAGTCTGTGGTGTTATTCAATGGAATTACATGATCAGGTAAATACCAACTAGAACCAATAGATATACATTATTATTAAAATAAACTAAAACCTGAATCATAATCTATGACACCATTAACCAACTATACTAAATATAATTTGATGTGATAGTGGACATTTTTTAGGTGTCTGGGTCTGGAAAACAGGTCAAAGTTTGTCACAACAGGGTTTGTCACAACACAAAGTTTGTCACAACATCACATCAGTAGTGGGTGGGTTTTCTCACCCACTCTCTGTGCACCTGTGGGGATCCCGCGTGGGCCTTGGGTGGAAGCACTGGGAGCCAGGTGGCGTATGTTGGCACGGGGCCCTGGTTGGCGCAAGGAGCTGGGCATGCCCTGGAAGCCACCCTGACCTCTGCCACCCTGCTGTTGCCAGCGAGGGTTTGGGCGCATCTGGGTGAGCTGGTTTGGTGCATAGTATGTTGTTCTGTTCTGGGCCTGTGATGCATTAGAAGGAAACAAAAGATATAATCGGAAAGTTTATTAATCATTGAATGGAACATTTTACTACTTCAGAGACCTTATTTATTTATTGATTTATAATCTATATATTTATTGATATACTTTTGATATACAATGAAGTCCAATTCAGCCAGAAAAGAAAATAATGCTGTGACGAGAGGGGCGGGGCCGAGAGCCGTGGGAACGGAGCGAGGCCGGTGGAGTAAATGCTAATGCGCGACACCTGCGCCACTCACCGGTCTCGAGTCCCACGGAGGAGCTCCGGAAGGATAAAAGGAGGAGCTACGACAGTGAAAGACGAGAGAGGACCAGGCCTGGACTTTATTTTGTGTGCGGCAGTCGTCCGCGAGGATTTTGTGTTTGTTTATTTTATTAAAGTTTTCTTTGAGCGTTAAAAAAATAATAATAATAAATAAATAAAATCCAGGCCTGGTCCTCTCTCGTCCAACACTGTCGTCACTCCTCCTTTTATCCTTCCGGAGCTCCTCCGTGGGACTCGAGACCGGTGAGTGGTGCAGGTGTCGCGCATTAGCATTTACTCCACCGGCCTCGCTCCGTTCCCACGGCTCTCGGCCCCGCCCCTCTCGTCACAAATGCTTTGGTGAATAATTATGACATAAAAGTCATATTTGTGGGAAGTCGAAATTATGAGATAAAAGGTCAAAATTATGATATACTAAGACATCATTATGACATTAGTTGAACTTATGAGTAAAAGTGAAAATTGTGGAATAAACCGATGAGATAAAAATTCTACTTTTGTGATTATGAATTAGTATGTTATAATTATGATTTTCAATGTCATTATTTTTTACTTTTTGTGCCATAATTATGACTTTTTCTATCTCATAATTATGACTTAGTATCTCATAATTTTTTGTCACAATTTTTACTTTTTATTTCATAATTATAACTTAGTATCTCATAATTTTTACTTTTTATGTGATAATTATGACTTTCTATCTCACAATTATGACTTTTTATCTCACAATTTTGACTTTTTATGTCATTATTAGATTTATTATAATAATTTTGACTGGGTATCTCATAATGTTTTTAATTTTATGTCATAATTATGATTTACCAAAGATGATTTTTTTTCTTCTATGGTGGAAATGGCCTTCCATAATATAACAGCGAGGTCTTGAAAAAAATTATTAAAATATTTAAATAAATTTTTTTCTTTTATAAACTATAAAATGTTTCCAGGTTTAAATGGGATTTAAATCCCATGTTTTCATTGTTGTCTAAGACTTTTGGATTTCATCCACCTGTGGCATAGCTGGCATAAAGTAACCACCGGCAGGCTGGAACTGGTTGATGATAGCATTGGCAGGCATGGCCCTCATGCCAGCAATACGCTGCATGTACTGGTTGGTCAGATGAGCTTTGCGTTCTTCTTTGCGTTGGGCCAGGGCTACGTACAGTGGTTTAGAGCCCACAATACGCCCGTTCATCTCTGTCACAGCCTTTGTGGCCTCCTCAGGTGAGGAGAAACACACAAAGCCAAAACCTTTGGACCTGCCATCCTCCAGCATCACCTACAGCAAGATATAGATTACATAAGATCTCACCTCTTCCTTCCATCAGTTTAAGTCAAAGATATAAATCCCACAGAAGCAGAATACTGTATAACTGGATCAAATATAGCCTCTTTGCATCTTCAAATTGATTTCATATGGTGCCTTCTAAAAACAAACAAATATGACAATGTACGTAAAAATGTAAATATGTAAGGAATATTACTTGTTGGGTTTAAATGTCTTTAAATCCCAGGTAACATCTCATTTAAACTACCTCAGTTTTTAAAATCAATCGTGAGAATGTGCCACCCAGGATCATGTTATTATAAACAGCAAAAATACCTCGTTTAATCACGCAAAGAAAGAAGGTGTAACTTTTATTCTGGCTGTAGTATTATTGCTGCCGCCATGTTGTGAATGCGCTGTGTGATTCGTTGTGAAATCGAAACTACTTTGTTTGGTCTTCCAAAAGAGGACGATATCTGCTTCGTCATGCCTGGAGCTGATCCGTGCTGGTTGCTGAGGAAATACAACAACTTTGCGCTGTGGCTCGCCGGATTGGCTTTCACTGTGGACGAAGCAGAGTCCAGCCCGGAGTCGTCACATGTGGTTGCCGCAAGCCCTCCTTACGCTCCTTCGTCGAATCTGAATGCCTCGTTTATAATGGGTTTTCATGTTTTTGAATCATCGCTCCGGCCTGACAGGGCATCATTACAATATGGCAAGGGGCGTAACATTTCCGTCACACGCTTGAGGTATTCGGCCAATCACAACGCACTGGATAGCTGGCAAATCACAGCACACCTCGCTTTTTCAGACCGATGAGCTTTGTAAAAATCGACGTGTTTCAGAAAGGTGGGGCATAGAGGAGAAACAATAATGTACAGTATGTGGAAAATAATGTGTTTTTTTAACCTTAAACCGCATAAACACATTTCATTACACCAAATACACAAAATAATGTTCTTTTTAGCAGCATCATATGACCCCTTTAAGATGAACAAAATTCTTCCTTGAAGTGACCTACGCATGTACTGCTCCCTAATGACCTTGTGGAAGGGTGGAAAAGCCCTTCAAATACCATCCCCTTCCCACTGTGCCCTTCAATGGTGCAAAAATGTTGTTTGGAATTTGTCCAAAGTGCTCAAACAGAAATAGACTGTAAACAGTCTCCCTTTGACCCACCTTGGCACTGGTAATGGAGCCGAAAGGAGAGAACTCTTTACGAAGTTTCTCATCATCGATGGTGTCATCAAGATTCTTGATATACAAGTTTACACCCTGTAAACACAAATATACACACAAATTGATACAAATGACTTTTTTTTTACTAAATACACAACCACACACACGAAGACACAACAAAGCAGTTCATTACCTGATATCTGCTGATTCTTTCCTGTTTGAGCTGTTCAAACTTCCTCTTGAGTTCAGCTTGTCTCTCCATCTTTTTCTGTGCTCGGGCAACAAACACCGTCTTACCACTGAGCTCTGTACCATTCACCTCTTCCACAGCCTGAGACAGAAATAACATCACACTAAATCACCTTTCTGTTCATCTCTTTATCTGTCAGTCCATCCATCTATCTAGCCAATGAAAGTTCAATGACAATGTCAGTGCATCAATACAGTCATTTCCATGCTAATTTTAAACATGTTTTAGCATCAGCTGATTAGCTGATTTGCATTATGTGCAAATCATAGTATAAATTCACTGTACCTTGTTAGCATCTTCGTGATTCTCGTAACTCACAAACCCAAATCCACGAGATTTCCCTGTGGGGTCAGTCATGACCTTCACACTCAGAGTTTTACCTGCAGGTAGAAACAAAATCTTCAGAGAATAAGTCCCGACTACAAGGCTACCACCACTACATTCTCTCAAACTCACCATATTTATCAAAGAGCTCCTTCAGTCTCTGATCATCCATGTCCTCGCCGAAGTTCTTGATGTAAACATTTGTGAATTCTTTGGCTTTGGCACCCATCTCTGCTTCCCTCTCCTTCCTGGACTTGAAACGCCCCACAAACCTACAAAAAACAGCGGAGACAGAAACGTGACTGTGCAGAAATTAAATGAAATACAGACTCAGACCGACAGCTGCAGACCAACCAACCACAGACACAAAACAGCTGCAGCAGCGACAAAACCGACTTATAAACACTAAAATGCTAGAAGACTAGCAGAAGATATTTTATAATAAAGTCAGAAGGGTCTAAAATAATGCTGCACCCCACTGACTTTAATTTTACAGACAAAACAGAGACATTTTTCAAAATAATACTTTTGCACTCCACAGAAGTAAGAAAGACATATGGGTTTGGAACAACATGAGGGTGAGTAAATGATTCTGAGCCTTTGAATCTGATTGGTCAACAAACTTTCAGTCAAATTTCTTCTCTATAACATTAGTGATTGACAACTACACACTGTCCTTATCAATCAACAAATCAATGGACCTGCTTCCTGTCACATGACCCTGCTTGGACACTCACACCTTGCGGTCGTTCAGCAACATGCCATTCATTTTCTCGATGGCGCGGTCGGCTGCGTCCTGAGTTTCAAAATGCACAAAGGCGTAACCCTTAGATCCGTTCTCGTCACACACCACCTGTTGAGATGGCATCAAGAATCGGATTACAGAGTGTTTTTCTTATGCAGCTGAACTACCACAGCTTCTCTGATGTGTGAACTAATCCACTATTTATTGCTTGAATAGAGAAACTATTAAAGAAAAAGAAACTAAATATAGAAACACCTTCCTCCGTGACTATATATTGTGAGCATAACTAAAAAAAAAATTTCAGACTGCTTGTCTGAACATCATTATTTTTGCATTATTTTTTCAAATGTTTGCCACTAATGACACAGAAAATCACCTTTTGCCTTTAAGAAACAAATAAATGTTGTACATCCAAATAGTTATACAACATGGCAAGAGCCAGATATTAGGCTAAGACTGTGGTTCTCAACCTTTCTGACTGGAAAAATTGATAATAATGAACCACAATTCAGTTTGTGATTGCAGACATTTCAAGAACTGTATGTTCAAAGAAAATTGAAGGGGGACTGAAGAAGAAAAAAATAAATACCATTGTATGTTTTTTGTTTTGTTTTTTACTTTTCTGTTAAGTTAGAATATTTTAATACATTAAAAATAATATTAATTCACCTCAGTTTTGACTAGATGTGTAGTTACTGTGTTTTGGCTTTGGAGGGCAGCCCAGTACATAAATAAAATAATAATAATACAAATAATTAATGTATTAATTTCTATTCTGAAGTTAATTAATTAACTTCTGAAGATCTAAAAGTCACCTTGCAGGACAGGATGTTTCCGAAAGCAGAAAAGGTGTCATATAGGGCCTTGTTGTCAATGGACTTGTCCAGATTTTTGATGAAGACGTTTCCAACCCCGGACTTCCTAAGTGACGGATCTCTTTGTGACCACATGATTCTGATCGGCTTTCCTTTGACCACATCAAAGTTCATTGTGTCCAAAGCTCTCTCCGCTGAAACCACAAAAACATGAGACATAAGACATCTCTGCTCTTCTACCTCAGCACCTAAATTACTAACAATTACTAGAGAGTCAAAACTTGCCATAACCAACATAAGTCTCTGAATTAATGATGAATTATATATTTCAATCCATAGAGTGAGCATGTTCAGATACTCAAACATATTAACCACAACAAGCTTGAAACTTGAAACTAGAAAGCCCCATGAAACTGTACTCTAATATTCCCTGATGATACACACGTACATCACAGAGATATCTATTTGACGTCTGCATTTACATCTACAAGATATATTTTTTAGAGTTCATCTGCAATATGTCTATAGGACGTTTCCTATCAGATGTCAAATAGATGTTTAGAAGATGTCTTTAAGATGTTTATGATTTAGAATGTATGTAAAACTGATGTCTGAAAGACGTCTATCAGATGATTGTACACAGCAGATGCTTTCCAGATGAAGACGATCTTGCAGACGTACGTGAGCTATCTGGGTTACATGTAAACATTACATGTTAAGGTCTACTGCCAAGATATGTTAAGATGATTAGAACTGTATATTTATAAGAATTTCCATGTTTTAAAACATAGACTGAAACACACACACACACAAAACAGTTAGAATTTAAGCTAAATGTCTCTCATTATTTGTATGACCTGGCAGCACAACAAAGCAGAACTCCAGGGACATATCATTAGATCCATACCAGGTCTCAGAAAACATTTTTACAGACCTCAAAATAGTACTGAACCTACCAAATTTAACCTTCACTGATATTTATATATATTTAATCCACAATCCATCTCGTCATAGTCTTACCAGTACTCTGTATACTGTTGCTATATATGAAGATTAAATACATATTTATGACTGGATTAAATACATATTTATGTCTGGTAAAGTCTGAAGACTCAAACAGATGAATATTAGATTTAAGGTTTGTCAGAAGCTTTTTGAAATTACTTTCTAATCAAACTGATGGCATATGAGAGACCAGCCACCTATTGTAATGCATTATGATGGGTTTCTCTCTCTCTCTTTTAAACCTCATAGCCCTCCCCCCGACACACACACACACACACACTAAGCACTAAAAAATGTCTGGTGAACAAAATGGAGCAGCCTTGTGTCTGCTGCCCTCAGCAGTTTGCAGTGTGACTGTATTGAACATGGAGCTCAGAGCTGGTGGGATCACCCAGAGAGAGAGAGAGCGAGAGAGAGACCACTGCAAACAACAACTTTCAGCAAGCACAGGACAGTATAAACAACCTTTTTTACCATCAGTGTAGCAGTTTCTGGTTTGAAGCAAAACTTTCATTTATATTTTAACTCATTTAGGATACGCATGCACTGACAGAATATAGCTGTCAAATTAATAGACAATATCAGTAGTAAGCCGTCATCACTGAATAAGCAGAAGCATGGCGTGGCTGCCCTATGAATTTGTCTGTCAGCTTGTTTCTTCACACACCTTTCAGAAAAGACAGGCACAGTGCAGGCAGCCCTCACTGACTCTATATTTAGCAGTGTTGGGTCCTTTGAGCAATGTGCTGGCAGGCAGCATGTGTTCAAGGCTCTGTGTCCATTGATGGGGCTGAAACACTGGAATGTGTGTGGATGAAGATTGCCAGTGCCGGCAACTGTTTACAAATGCAGCTGTTACATGCTGAAGACCAAACCATGTGCTTGAGCACATTTGCTGAGCATATGCGTGCTGTAAACTACTATTGTACTGACACAATGTGCAAAAACAATCTAAAGCCTCGTTACACTTCCAGATGTACATCCTACAGTGGTCACCAACCACTTTTGTCTCTTATATGTAAACATGTTGACTTTCAGTTGCCATTCTGAGTTACTAAATGGAGGTGAGCAAGTTCAACTCTGACCTTTTAACCTTTGTGCTGTGAAAGAGGAGGGCAGAATCGAGCATGAGTTGTTTACGAAGCATTTAGCACAGGAGACAGATATTTCAGATTCACCTCTCTGTTGAACAAATTACATTTAAGATACATAAAAATATAAGTTATTTTAAACTAATATTTCACAATATTAGTGTTTTTACTGAATTTCTGATCAAATAAATGCAGCCTTGGTGAGCATAAGAGACTTCTTTAAAAAACCTTAAAAATCACTGACTCCACACTTTTGAACGGTATACATTTGTTCATTATGTATTACATAATTTGTGCTGGTTGAACAAACAAATATTTACCAAAATGACTCAAATAAATGATGAATTCAGCAAGGAATGAAAAAACCTATTTAGTATGAGGCTTAAAAGTTGTAAAACTGTGCAGATTACTTGAAAATGTAGGAAAGGGAACAAAAACAAACAAATTAACACTTAGGCTGATGATACACGGGGCAACTTTTTGAGCAATTTTGCCGGGCAACTTTTTTTGAGCAATGTTGCTTGGGCACTTTCCTATTGAGAATGGGTAACAAATTTCTATCTGGATACTTTAGATCGGTTGTGGGCCCTGTGTCTCACCTGGTTGCCCATTGATGGCAACATTGCCCAAAGTTGCCCTGCAACATTGCTCAAAAAGTTGCCCCATGTATCATCAGCCTTACTGTCTCATTATTAGATTGAATCATTAGATTCATAGAAACAAAGCTGAAAGTGCTTTACAATTGTATTATCCCCTCCTGACACTTTAAATAGCACAAATAGGTCATGCCAAGTTGCAAAATGTGGGCTAACACACTCTCTCTCACACACACACACACAGACACACACACACACACACACAAGCATCGTTCCCCTTGATATACCTAGTGTTCTTTACAGAGCTAAAACATGGAAGTATCCTAATGATCAGGTTTGCTTCTATCTAGAATGTCTCATATAAGGTTTATAGATGTAGGACACTCTCACTATATGTGGGTCAAACAGAACATTCAATTCTAGTCTAGTTCTTTATTCTAATTATAGGTTATAATTGAGACTGCTTGGCTCTATTGAGTGTTGAGCTTTTTAAAATAAAATTTTCCAAAACTTTTCCATTTTTTTTTCAGACAGAATATGAACAGAATGCATGAAAGTTTTTCATGAAAACTCTGGATGTGTTTCAAGAATGGACAAGGCTAGGCAAGCTCAACAGAACAAAATATCAGTCCTCCACAGGGTGCATGGCATCAGTGATTCATACATACATGCCATGCTGCATACTCAACCTTTGTATCACTAAGTGAAGATATTATTTCAGGACAAGTGAAATGATACAGCATGATACAGTAGTTGTACAGCAAGCTGATTTAATATAATTTAATATTTGTAACTTTGAAATGCAATTCATTTTATCTGTATGGTGTTTTTCACAACACATTTAGTGCCTTAGTTAGTTAGTTAGTTAGTTAGTTAATGCCTTACAAATCCCTGGGTGTGCAAACCAAGCCTGATAATGGGATGCTGAAATTAACCAGTATCAATTTTATGTTACTAGTAGGTTAATGATTAATAATACAGGATATAATATTTTAGAATACTTTTTTATCCAAAGCGTCTTACATTGCATTCTAGGTATCAAACCTGGGAATCAAACCTATGACCTTGCCATTACTTGTGCCATGCTTGAGCTACAGGAATGTAGACATTAGGGTTGGGCCGATAGACGATGCCATCGTCCATCGCCGATGGCTGACAGACATCACGATGTTGAGCCGGCATCGTGATCCACCCCCCATACCCCCCGCAATCCACCGCATCCCAATTCCGTGTTCAGAAAGGAAATTAAGTGTACTACAGAACCCCTAAAGGGAATAAATAGCCAACGAGATGAGAGGATAAAAAAAATATTTCAGTACTTTCTCTCGCAGTTATATCGTTGGGTAATTATACTGTATATAAATTGCGGGCATCAGGGAGCCGCTACTAATATGCAGGGCATTGAAACCGCTTTCGAATGCATGCTCTCATTTTACCTTCACTTTCGAGATTCGCGATCACACGGACTCTATACTATAGAGCGGCAGTACTGGTAGGTAGGCTACTGCGCTACCACACATTTTACAAGATTAGATATTTGTAAGTGGTGCTCAGTATCTGCAAATCATTCACCCCCCCGTACTAAAAACGTACTAGTATCTTATG
>NW_015548239.1:1531292-1547314 GCF_001515605.1 Sinocyclocheilus anshuiensis | reverse complement strand
ATTCACATAGAGCAGTGGCAAGTGCGTGAGGTTGTCATGGTAACCACATACATTGCCCACGAATTACAGCTGCGCTTCTATTTTGCCACACTAAACTTAGCAATAAACACGTTTAAAATGCACAATAAACATGTCTGTCAAAACTATCTCAAAGGAGGCTTTTATTAAGCAAATTTAGGAGTGAATTACTCATCCACTGTTTTTAAAACAGACATTTGTTGGGCTTGATTCAAGTTAATGCACAATGAGGTGCACACTTTTTATTTAGTCTTATTGAATAGACAATAAATAGTTTATATTCTAAAATCTATTTAAAGGTTGTGTTCTGTGAAAATTAAATAACATTTGGATGTAAATGGTCGGCATAAAAGTAGTGTGCGGCTAAACCGGCTGCGTCCTGTGAGATCACCTTTATCTGATCGTCTGAGTCCGGAATCATTAAGCACGGCATTAATATCTTCATCCAGATTTCTCTGCAGTTCGTGTATGTTGTTAAAAATGCGGAACATCATTTTATTCCACACAACAGGCAAGCATTACCGTTAAGTCTATTATCCACCAAAATGCAGATTCGTCACGTGACAATTCTTACGCAAATGAGATTGAGGGAAACCTTAAGTTTGTTTTGATTTATTAATTTACTTACAATAAAAATTTAAAATGTATTTACTTTTACGTATTCACTTTTACATGTATTATTAACTGCATTATATACATTTTTACTTCATAGAGAAAACTTTATAAATAAATATTTAGTAAAATTCTTAAATCGCTATGGGGGAGCCAGGCCCCCCTGGCCCCCCCACAAGCTACGCCCATGGTAGTATCTGAATACGAGACAGATTAAACAGATAAAAACAATTTAAAAATCCGAACTAAAACAGAACATAAAGTTAACTTATAGTAATTAAAAATAAATAGCCAGTAGCTTAAATATTAGTTTGTTTTGTGTGAAAGCAGCTTGCCATATTGGCTGCATGGACATAAAGCGGTGTGACGGTCACAGTCAGTAAACCCTGACTTTCTCACAATAGGCCATATTAGGAGAATAAAGCGGTTTGTTGAAGATGTTAAAGATGGTTGTAGTATAGAGGAGTGAAGGCCAGCTTGATGTGGTTAACTCAGAAATACATGTGACAGCACACAGGAGAGAGAGAGCGCGACGGTGGGCGCACTACACATCACCTCCAGTGTCCTTAAATTAACGCACAAAGCATGACACATTATTCCCGTTACTCTGACAGCTAAATGCATCACGTTTAAAGTTACGCGCAGGACGACAGGGCGCTGTCTGTCATGTCTTACCGTCCGCAGGCTGCTGGAAGTTGACGTAGGCATAGCCCAGCGAGCGCCGCGTGATCATATCCCGACACACGCGGATGGACAGCACCGGGCCGGCCGGACTGAATTTCTCATACAGCATAGCCTCCGTGATATCAGGGTGCAGGTCGCCCACATAGAGAGAAGCCATCGGATAAGTCCCCGCCGTCGCTGCGTTCATGTCTTGGGGTCGTTCAAGTCTTTGAGCTCGTGTGTTTGTCTAGTGCTGAAATGACAGTGCGTAAAGAGTGTCCTAGAACCAGAGGAACATGAGTCTTAACAAATGAGTCTTAATCCTCTATTAAACTTTTACGCTACTCTCCAAATAAACGATGTCGGCTGCAATGGCAGCTATATGGAGTCCGGTCGCGAGGATCTGGCTTCAGAAACGTCTGGGTAGATCGAGACCTTGTCTTTAAAAAAAAAACAAAGTTTGCCCTTTTAAAAAACGTTGTTTGGTTTAAAGTGGTTATTTTTTGAGATTTTTGTTATTTTGTCTCTTTTTTTTTTCTTTTGTTTTAAAGGTACTGAAGAACAGTGAGATACACTCACGGTGTGGTGGCCGGGGAAAGAGGGTGCGTGGGAAATGCACGGGCACTTTATAGCTCGAGCGGAGGAAATAGAAGCCAGGGTCACACTTGGGATAACAGAAAAGAAAAAAAAACAGCCGCTCCGAGCATGCGGTGTACAGGGCAGCACATTTGGAAAGCAACATCCAACAGCGACATCTGGGTGCGCAAGGTTTCTACTACAGTAGCAACATGGGTCATTCTCAAAAGTACAGTGACGAACACCCACGGAGTCAAAGATTAATTTGGCAAAGCTGCCGGAATGGTACTTTTAACGTACACATACAGTAAAAAAAATTAATTAAAATTTCATTAAACAAAAACAAAAACTTAATTAAAACATATTTTATAAGTTGTGTACCATTAGGCAATGTGTGCATACTGAATTTCGAGCTGTGTAGTTTCCTTCTCTTCCTCAACAGGCTATATGATATATTAGTTTATTGTAATATTATATTGTAATTTTGATGATACTTAAAGTCTAGTATCTGCACTAGCCTAATACATGCATAATTTCACCTGTCCACTGATCCATTTTTTAAACACAAATTTGGTTAAATGATCATTGAACCAACAGTAATAATTTTTTATTTAACGTGTTGTAATTTAAGGGGATTTTACAAAATATTACTAAAATATTTCTCTAACTTATTCACCATTTATCATCTGTAATACTATCGTGTAACCACTAGATGGCTCTTTAGCTCTCTATATAGAAACATAGAAACATGACTGTTCCCTATAGTGGTTGGGAACTTTGGATTCCCACATAATTAGTTACTTGTATTTGGATATATATTTAGACATTAAAGACATATTTATCAAAGTTTTTGCATTAGTCAAATCTGGACACAAAGCATTTTGTTACTCATTCTTGCTTCATATAATAGCTTGATCAGTCACATGAAAGTAATGTGTTAAATACCATAAACAGAAACATCGTCTGAAAAATTTACAAATTCATATTTAAGTAGCTTTATTGGCATAGTAAAAAGGTTTTACAAAGTACAGCACTCTGACACCATAGTGTTGAGCAGTCACATAACTTCATTATTAAATTTAACATTAGATTAGTGGTGCAAGTGATTATGAAATTTCAATGTAAAGCCAAACCAAATAATCTTAACACCAGCTCACAAATCAGTATGAACACATGGGAGTCTAGCCTAAGGGAACACAGTTTATGAAAGGAGCATGTTTTAAGTTTTTACTTTTTTTTTTTTTTTTTTTTAACTGTACGTGTACGTTAAAAGTACCATTCCGGCAGCAAGAACGATCCTGATTCTGAACTAAATGAAGATTAAGGTCTTGGCGTATGATGTGTTTACTGAACCAATCAAATAAGAGTAAATGGAGAGTCAGCGAGAGGCTCATTTGATTGGCTACAAAAAGGTGGACCCGCCCTCCCCCTCACACTTGCAAAACTCAGTGAGAGAATAGTGCTAAAATTGTGAACGCAGAGAAAAGACGGAGCTGTACACATTGGTTTATTTCGGGAACTTTTTGCCCCACATACACAAGTCATTTAGACATTTGCAACAGTTTGTTTTACACATACAGATTGGTTCTATGCAGTCAATCCGTTTTGCAGTTCTTTAAACTGTTGTTTTCGCTTGCAAATCACTGTTCACAGGCTTGCAGTGCTTTTTACCGTCCTTTGGCGAAAAAAACGTGCCAAAAGTGTAAGCGCAGAAAATTGGAAGTCAGAAGCATGCAGATCATATTTATTTTGCGTTAGCATGAAGCTGCAGTTTCACAATACATTAATTACACTTACGAGTAACAGTAAAATGCTGCAAATAATTTTCTTATGCTTGAAACGCAATTTACACCTTTACAAAGC
Organism: Sinocyclocheilus anshuiensis; assembly: GCF_001515605.1. Lineage (NCBI taxonomy): Eukaryota > Metazoa > Chordata > Actinopteri > Cypriniformes > Cyprinidae > Sinocyclocheilus > Sinocyclocheilus anshuiensis. The sequence goes on along the minus strand of NW_015548239.1, from coordinate 1,543,582 downwards.
TTCTTACGCATGCTAATTTAATTTATACTTACAGTCTTATGTACACTTCCACAACTCTTACCCTGCGTATGCAAATCTTTGACGTCGTTCTACCTTCATATAATTAATGAGACAATATTTAATCAGGAAAAACAACTTTATTTAGGTTGAAAGTCCAAATACATTATAAATCACTTCACACCAAGGCATGATGAAAAACGGGTCACTGTACAGTCCACAGTCTTCTACAGTCAAATGAAGAGAGTACAGATTAACATCATGATAGACCTTTAATAAAATTCATAACCAATAGTCAACTAACCTCAGTTGATCCAATAGGGATGAAACCAGGCCTTTAATTTTAGAGGTACCCTCAACCAGCTCATCCTTTTGACTTTTCTCGCCATTCCTCTCCAGTCCCTTATTGTCCTGTTTGTTCATGCTGGGCCTCTTCTGTTCTTCATAATTGAGAAAACTGGATCCATTTACAGCTTGATTCAGACTCAGTTTAGAGTAGAGAACTGGCTCTGATAACTTGGCTCCTTTAGCGCTTTTAAAGACCATCTCAGCCTGTCTGAAAACAACTTCTCCATCCTCAGCACTCTCGGAGAGCTTATCTGGAGTAGGGCTGATCAATGGCTGGTCATTTGGAGGAAAGTCAAATTCAGATTCAAGATTCAGTTGAGGCGGTTCTAGGTGATCTGCTGCAGTCACAACAGGTTTTTCCTGAATCTTATACAAGTGGTCAACATCATCAAGTTGCCACATGGCCAACCCATCCTTTACAACATCATGTGAATTCACAGCTTCTACATAAGCTTGTCCTTCATCCACAACAACTACCTGACTCTTCTCAGAGCTTTCATCTGGTTTCAGCTTTCTAAAGGGTTCACCATTTTGAAAGGTTATATCAACAACAGGATTTTCTGGATAACCAATCCCCATCTGCACCACTGGGTTTAACGCAAGCTCCAAGATGTCTGGTAGCCACATTGCTAAATCACCTCCCAGACCCTGGCTGATGACCACCACACCTCCTCCAAAGCCACGTTGGACAGGCCAGGGGGAGACATTGCCAACATTTTGCATTGAGCTCTCAGAGAAAGAGTCACCTGCCACGATCCATCTTTTATCAGAGTCGTCTCTGGCTGTAGGGCTGGACGTAGTGCTGTAGTCTGACAGTGCCAGCGGTGTGGCTTGTGGAGCAGATTGTTGATCTTTGATAATCAGTGGGCCAGTGCTTACTACTGCGGTCAGGTCTAGAGAAACTGTAACAGAGAATGGAGAATAAGTTCTAATACAGATTTTTCTTATTCCAGGAAGGATAAAAATCATACTTTCAATACTGTACATTTGCACAAATATACAGTGGCTGTGGAATATGTATTGTTTTGGTTGTCATTGTTAACTTGTCAGGTATTCGTGTTCTTCAGGTTCTATTTGTTTTTGTTGGTGATTCCTTTACTTCTACAGTAACATTACTTGTGTATAATGACAGTTTAAAAAAAAAAAAAAAAAAGTTGGCTCAGGAGTTCTTTTTTTACTGGCTCCACTACAAAAGGAGCAATCTTTATTTTACGCAACGCATTTGTCTTTGCTTGGAATTCTGATCAAGCAACCTTGTAAAGGGTTACAAACTAACAGTGAAAAGTACTTCTGCAGCATGACTTAAGAATCACATGTAATAACATTAACTAATTCACTTTTAAAACTAAAAGATGCATAACATTAACAACGAAGAATTACATAAGAACTGCATTTAACAAAAAAAAAAACAAAAAAAAACGAACTAAGCCATAACTAACATTAACAAGCGAGACAGTTAATGTTCACCAAAATAAATAAAAAAAGTTTCACCTTTACAAAACTGTTCACCAAGACATGCATTTACATTAATATTAATTTGTGAATAACAGTGTATATACCCTCAACATATGCAGGCCAACAAGCTGGAAATTAAGCAGCCAATGCAACTCAAATTCACAAACCCCTTTACTGAAATGAAGAATATCCAAAACCTTTCCTTTTGGAATATAGTTAAGACACTTGTACTAATACTTAAGACACAAGAACTAGCCAGCCAGCAGCTTTTCTTAGTGACAAATCTGCAGCATTTGCAACCATGTCACAGAAATCGTTGGTTTGGAAGGAATAAAATAAAAATAAAAAAAAAAAAAAAAAAAAAAAAAAGTACCCGTCACTAACCAGGCAGTTCTGCAGGCTCAGTTAAGCTTCTGCACCTTCTCCCACAACAATCACATACTGAGGTTTGGCCACCCAGGTCAACCCATCTGAAAACAAATAGCTTTTTTTTTTTTTTAAGTTCCAAAAGCCTATTAGGACAAAGACCTTATAAGGAGTAAGAGATTTAAACACTTACCTGGACTTAAGCTTGTTGTAGTTGCAGAATTTAGTGGTAGAGGTCAGACCCAAATCAGTAAGATAGACTCTGCAGTGAATGTAACTCTAAAGAAAACAGGAGAGCATTACAGATCAAACTTCTGTCAGTTTATAAGACCACAGTCATCATAACGGTCAATGAACACTCACCTCAAAAGACTTGAAGGTGGATGTACGAACAACCAAATTTACTCGGTCACGCTGTTGCAACACAAACTTCACCAAGGACTCTTTGGAGGCCACACATCTGGCAAACATAAAAATGAAGGTGAAATTATTCCAGGGAGCAAGTGTATTCAAAATAATGTTTGTTGAGTTGAGCTACCCTTTGTTAATGATAAGGGCAACTTCAGGTTTGTCTGCATGGTTTGGAGAAGAGGAAGCATGGCAGGACTGGACATAAAGCTGTTGACCAGGTGCAGGTGAGGCAGACACCTGCAGATACAACTGCTCTCCTTTGTGGAACACATTAGTATCTGCTGGACCACTCCAAGATGCTAGAGCAAAATAAACATTACAAGCAAGTATTAGATACTAACTTTGTCTAATAGATTAAGTAGTGTGTTAATGACGTACAATTCATGATCCTTAAGGAAAAACTTTCCAGTAGGTCCTGAATATCATACTGCATTGGGAACACAGGTACAAATCCATCAAAATTGTGAGGCTGAGGAATTTCATTCAGGAAATGTTTTGCGAGGGCAGGAACACGCCAGACATCATGAATGATTTCTGGCGAGTACGCTGCGAAGTGCCCATTCAAATAATCCCCGTTAGATGTAACAGGCAGCGCTAGAGACACTATAGTGCAACAGAAAAGGACAAAAACCGCCGCCATCCCTATCCTACAGCTTTGACCTGAGAGAGAACCAGTGAAAAAAAATGTATACAACAACTCTCCTTGTCTTGCACACCTTCCTAAAAACTCGGGCTGTGAGGAGGTTTAGGCTGCACAGATTAACGCAGAGTCAGGTGATTAAGTCCAGGTGTTCAGGTTTACTTCATCAACTGACTGTGATTAACAGACTGGCTGACACTAATTCAGGTGATTGGGTTTTTTGTTTTTATGCAGCCACAACAAAACAAATTCATAAAATCTAGTTTATTTAAAAAAAAAAACTTAATTAGACAGCATTTCCAGAAGTAATTACCAATTTTGTCATTCATAAATGTGAAATCCTAAACCTTATTTTGCTTTTTTTTTTCTTAAATAAATGTTATTGGTAATTATTTTTCATTCCTAAAATGTATACAAGTAAATTAACATTTATTTATTTATTTTACTTTTTGTTTTGTACCGACTTTTGTATTTTGCAACGATTTTGATATTTGTAAGTATTTGCGCCTTTGAGGTTGAAGGCTCTTCTTCCTGGTATACAGCGACACCTGCAGGGCGGTCAGGACAGGTGCGCGAGCGGACAGTCAGGGAGTGGCCATGCACGCAGGTGAACGGGAAAGAGGAAGACCGCCTGAGAAGCACGGTAAGAGGAGAAGATCTTTTGCATCTCAAACCCTTAATTATGACTTAATCTGAAAGAAGGACTTCAGGATGGTGAATTCGGGTGAGTTGGACTTTGTTTACATAACTAAACAGTGCATTTTTTGGGGTGGGAGGGAGTATATGAACAGGCTCGGGAACGTGGTCTGGGTGTGGTTATCATGTTTATCTTGATAATACATCACGGAACTAACCCATTTGTTGCCCTATAAAATCCCCGTCTGTCATATAGGCTAAATGTCTCGCTGAATGTAGTCTAGTTCTCTAGTGAGTCTAGTAATGGGCGGAATTTCATTGTTGCAATGGAAGTATTTTACATTTAGTACAACATAAAGGACTTTTTAATGTTTATTTCGAACCAGATGTCTTTTTGTCAATGAATTTATGCTGTGGCAGATACATAGCTAGATCTCAGCTATGTATTTGTTAAATATGTCCTTTGTGATGTATAATGTGTTTTAATGAAACTGTTTCATTTTCTCACATTAGGGGTTCAATCCCAAACTGGCTGGCTGCACCAGGTCACGTGACCTGCCAGTGGTTGGCTGCCTGGTGGCTGGCAGTTCACTGTCAGGAGGACCATTGATTTATGGCAGATTTATCTTTTGCTCTCCTTCCACTCTAGCTCCGGGAGTACTATTATTATTATTATTTATTTTTTTTTTATTGTACATCTATTCATATGACTTTATTCTTTTAAATGATATACGTTTTATGGAGTGCACTGGCTGCACTGAAGCGGCAGTAGGCTAACCCACCAGTCAGGATGACGGCCATTTGAGCACTTTAATTGCGATACAAGTACATGTTTACAAGAATAGACAGAAGAATATATTAATAATCATAACATAGTATATTTCCTTGCAGAGACAGTGGTAGAGAATCGGTTGGCTGCTTGAGCGGCCAGTTCAAGCGACAATAACCAACCAGTCGGGATCACGGCCATTAGACTACTTAAATATGAATAAACCACCTTGAAACTTATATCATATTAAAGAATAGATTCAAAAGAACATATTCACAATAATAAAATTATTCATTTCCTTGCAACAGGAGTGGTAGGGAATGCATAGCCTAGGCATACTCATAGCTTAATAAAGGCTGGCTAGAGAAAGCTGTCAGAGGAAGACATGAACACAAATAAATATATTCATTTATTCAAAGTAAAAAAACAATTTACAAATAAAATAAAAATAACAAATAAAAACCAAATGACTTCCAAATAGGTAGATCTGTCTTCAAACAATAGTTGCCTAACTGGCTGGAGTGGCAGGCCAGTGGAAGGTGGCAGGTCCTGCCAGCCAGCTGAAGAACCGCCACTCTTTTTTCATTTACTCATCCTCATGTCTTTACTAGTGTGACTTTTGTTCTTTTGACTGAAAATGTCAAGCATTTAACTGAATGCAAGAGCACCATAAAAGTAGTCCATACATGTCCACACATGTCAGGTCTTCTGAAGCCATACATAGCTTTATTTGAGAAATGGACAGTTATACTGACCAGCTAAAGAAGTTGTCAAAACCTCTCTAAAACCAATGTGCTGACCAGCTATGACCAGGCTGGACAACCAGCTAAAACCATCTAACCAGCTTAGGCTGGTTTAAGCTGTTTTTTTTCAGCAGGGGTTTGTCCAAATCACACAATCTATCTGAATTCCAAACCAATCCAAACCCCACTCGGTGGCGATCTTGCAAATTCCAGTGATGCAAGTATAAATAATTTACTTGAAAACTAAAATATAAGAAACCGCTGCTCAATAACACGTTATCAGCAATAAAATCTGATAATCGTATCTTATCTTTTCCTGCTTGCCCAATGCCTGCGTGTTCAACGAGAGTAAACAAACAAGCTATTGGTTAAGGTGGGACTTCTAATCCTGTATCAACAATGCGATTGGCTCTTCTAATTGTAAGGTGGTATCATTAATGATGATTTTTCATCCCAATTGATGATGATTGACATCTTCCATCACCATTTAAATGTCATTTTATTTGAAATAATGACCAAACTTTATGGACTACCGTTGAAGAAAAAGGTCATACAGGTTTGCCACAACATGAAGGTTAGAAAATGACAAGTAAACTTGCTTTAATTGTGCAATGCAGGTATCTAATCGTGCTATTCTCCCTCAATGTAATGGCCTAGTAGAGTATACACAATGCGGATATACCACAAAAGCTCTATAATAAGTATTTAAAGGGGTCATATGATGCGATTTCAATTTTTCCTTTCTCTTTGGAGTGTTACAAGCTCTTGGTGCATAAAGAAGATCTGTAAAGTTGCAAAGACTAAAGTCGCAAATCCAAAGAGATATTCTTTATAAGAGTTAAGAGTCAACCACGCCTACCTAAAACGGCTCGTTCTAACACTCCCCCACATGTCTACGTCACGATGTGGGAACATTTGCATAACACCGCCCAAATGTTCACGCAAAGAAAGAAGACAGAACTTTTATTCTCGCTGTAGTATTTTGCTGCCGCCTCCATGTCGTGGAGACACTGTGTGTTTCGTAGTGAAAGCGAAACTACTTTGTTTGGCCTTCCAAAAGAGGACGATATCCGCTTCGTCATGCCTAGAGCTGATCCGTGCTGGTCGCTGAGGAAATACATCAACTTCGCGCTGTGGATCGCCGGATCGGCTTTCACCGTGGATGAAGTGGAGTCCAGTCCGGGGTCGTCACATGTGGTTGCCGCAAGCCCGCCGGCCGCTCCTTCGTCGAATCCGCCGGCCGCACCGTTCTCAATCCCGCCGGCCTCCGCTCACTCAAGCCTGCCGGCGGCCGCTCACTCTAGGCCACCGTGTGCATTGTGAAAGCGAAACTACTTTGTTTGGCCTTCCAAAAGAGGACACAACTAGAAATCAGTGGTTAAGTTGTATTTACAACACTGTTCCAGAACAGTTCAACCCAAATATTCAGATGTGTGCAGCGCATTTTGCGGAGGATGAAATGCAAATGCCTCGTTTGTAATGGGTTTTATTGTTTTTGTCTTGTTGCGCCGGGATACAGGGCATCACAGTATGGTAAGGGGCGTAACATTTCCGTCACACGCTTGAGGTATTCAGCCAATCACAACACACTGGATAGCTGGCCAATCAGCGTACACCTCGCTTTTCAGACCGATGAGCTTTGTAAAAATCGATGCATTTCAGAAAGGCGGGGCATAGAGGAACAACAATAATGTACATTATGTAGAAAAGAATGTGTTTTTTTAACCTTAAACCGTATAAACACATTGCATTAGACCAAATACACAACTTAATGTTCTTTTTAGCAACGTCATATGACCCTTTTAATTAAAGGCAGGGTAGGTGATTTGGTTCACCTAAGTGTAAGAAAATGCTAAATGTAAGAAAAAAAATCCTGATTGAAAAAAAGCAGTGTTTTTGTACTTGTGTACTGTTATTATCATGTTTGTCTCTTTATCTGACAGTCCCTCATCACCTCATAATAGCTTGCTTTCAGTGAAGTCATGGCTCATGAAAACTTATTGCATGTAGTCCCAAGTTCATCCGGATTTCATGGTGCACATAGTTCCTTGACTCATTGCATCTCGTTTATCTGATGAGCTGGTGTCTTCAATTCTATGTTTATGGTTGATATTTTGTGTGTGTGTGTGTTTCCTGTAGGTCTTTGTTGTGGCAGTCTGAAGGATGATAAGATCCTGATGAAGATGGGTTTGGGACTGGTGCTTGTGGGTCATGTGAACTTCTTGTTGGGGGCACTGGTACACGGAGCTGTGCTCAGACACATAAAGGTGTTCACTTGGAACAAGAAACTTGTCTACCCCATCTCCAATGTCATCGCTCTTGTGGCAGGACTTATGGTTTGTCTGTCTCCAAAATTCGAATGTATTTCTTTAATATGTTTGTGATCATGATCAAGTGACGTGGTGGTTGAGGCATAAAGCGTAGTGGTTAAAATTCCTGCATTAATAAGCAGGTGTGTTAGTTAAAACTTCAAGCTCACCTTTTACACTGAATGAGTCCACACTGTAATTTATACATCTGACCATGTTATAACCTGCAGGCAATTATTGGTGGAATCTCAGCTATTGTTCTCTCAAAGAACAAGAAAAACCAGCTCCTGGTGAGTACACACAAACACACAATACTATCCTTTTTGTAATATTTGCATTTGCTCTGTTTTTGCTATTTATTTGGTGCCACTGCAAAACTTGCACTTTAAATTCTATAGAACAAAATAGAGTATTCATGTATTATTAATTTCTGAATGCATTTTATCCTTGTTGCAGAGTTGGTTTCTTCTGGTTGTGAGTGTCTTGGCTGTTCTCTTGGGTGCTGCCTCTGCAGTGGGAATCACTGTTGCCACAGTGAGGGCCATAATGTGGGAAGGACACACTCTGTTTGCCCACTGCAACCTGCCTGCCAACATGACCTACTACAGCATCACAAATGAATGCCCCTTTGACCCCACACGCATCTATGTGAGTCAGTAAATCTCCAGTCTGATGGATCCTAGTGTAATCAAATGCAAATTAATGATATGACCCTCATAAATGACTTTTGTTAAGAGTTATTTTGCCATTGAGATGCATTTGAGTTATCAAAACTGTAGCAAATAAAATCATGGTTCATTTCATCCTATGTCAAAAGTGAGGAACAAATCAGAATTTATAAAGGCAAAAACAAATGTGTTATGTCTTGAGAGCATGTGTACGAACTTTGTGCACTCATATACCAATAATTAAAATAATATATATATAACTTCTTTTTAGGTGGAGTTGCTACAGTTGTTCATATTGCTCGAATTTAGGATGAACTGCGATTTTATAAGGAAGGATGCATTTGGGTTTTTTTAATTAATTTTTTTGAATGAGTTGAGAATTTAAAAGTTGTTCTTAGGAACATTTCAGAAATTGCCGTATACTCAAATTTTGGATCATTCAGCCTTTGTATGAGGCCCCAGGGTTCCCACAGTAATAGAAAATTTGCATCATGGAATTTTAAAATTGTGAAAGATTAATTTTCTTATTTATTTATTCTTAGCTTTAAAATATTTAATTGGCTAAAATGGCTAGCTTATTTACAATGATATTTAAAAATCCAGTAATCTCAAATGCATGGAAGTGTCATGCAAATGTCATGTAAATTCATTGGTGAAAAGCAATGGGAACCCTGTGGGACATGATGCAAAATAAGCAAGTTAAAGGAAATACTAAAATTAAAAAAACAAAAAATATATTTCTCCCTCCAGGGTACTACATTAATCCTATGGTTTCCATTGATTCTGATGTCAGTGGTGGAGGTTGTGTTCTCCTGCCGCTGTTTCTTGGCTTGCACGTCTTTCCTCCGTTTGCACTGCCCATGGAGGAGAAATGTCAGGGTAAATAGAACTACATGTAATGATTTGAATTAAGTGCATTCAAGATACAAATCTGAATTTGAGTTGAAAACATTTTGGGTTCCAGATTATGTTTTAAGGGTAATGTTGCATGCCAGCTCCTCATTAAGACTAATAAACCTTTTGTGTTCTCTGAATGCAATGTAAATGTTTGGGTTTAGGTGCGTGTCCAGATGCCAGAAGAAACCGCGCTGCCACCAGGAGATGATCCAAATGAGGAGGAGCCAACAGAACAGAACGAACTACTTGACAAAGACACGGTTGCTGTGGAGACTAGTGATTGGCTATAATTCATAAGTATACATCACATGAACAATAGATGCTTTTCGGAATTGCTGTATGACAGTGGAGCAAGAAATACCAAGTGCCAATGCACATAAAAGCTACTGCCCACTAAAGTGGCTAGCAGCTGAAGAGAAGTTGTGCGCTGACATCTTTGCCTTACTTCAGCACTACTGTTTTGTGTTATTCCTCAGTTTTAAAGGGTCAGACTGTGTGACCAAGGCAAATACTATTGATTTCACAATGTAAAGTGCACAATGTTTTGTATATTATCATCATGAACATGTATGACGTGCTTGTTTTATGTTTGTTACATATTTTCTTCAGTGATGGGATTCCTTGTTACAGTACATTTATATAAAATATTTTGCTATTTAAAACTGAGTTTCTGAAATTGCTCCTAATAGGAACGACGGGTCAAAAATATAAATATGTCTAAGTATCTTGTCTATTGTCCTATTTTCTATTCATTTTATTCCTCACATGTGCTTAGACACTGTCCATACATTATTTGTGCAAAATATGTGGATAAGGGCTAATGATCAAAATATATTTGTTAGTTTTCTCAAAGTATGAGAAAGTCCTTGGCTTCAAAATCATTTGTATGGTATGTTGACTTCTAATAAGGCAAGCAAGTTTTTTTTTTTTTTACCTTGAAATATCAGTTTCATGGTTGTGTTTTGAAACACCAAAGTTAGTTTTTACAGGAAGATGTAGATATTTAACAGATTTGGTCACGGTGAATCTGAAAGTGAAAACAGACGAAATGAGACAGAATGAGGGTCATTTATCTCTTGGACTGTTTTACTGGCTCAATTTTTCATGATGCAGTTATATATGCTTTTTATAAAAAAATAAACAGACAAATCTATGAGCAGAATGCAGAAATACTAAAAGCTCAAAGGGAAAACACAAAGCAGGGTGTTCACTCATTCATTGACAGCACAAATGTAGCCAAAGGGAAAAAAATCCATCTGCTAAAGAAACTATACATGCACCTGGTTTACACATGATAAATTCTGTGGACAAAGCTATGGCAAAATCCATGTTTGAACTGTTAATCATGATTACTGAAAACATTTTAATTAGAAGACATAAAATCTCAGTTTTTCTTTTAACTAAAGGTGACTAACTCTATTTTGAAATATATTTTTTTTAATACAAGTCTTTAATGTGACCCCAGTGGACTAGTCAGTTTACTAAGATGAATCTTTTCAGCAGGGCTGCTCCTGGTACTGTCTCTCTGTGGCGGTGAAAAAGTCCTCTAGAACACTGCGCAGATACTCAAATGTGGGTCGATTGTCTGGGTTCTCTGTCCAGCAGTGTTTCATGATATTATATAGGTCCTCAGGGCAGTTATCAGGGCAAGGCATGCGGTACCCTCTCTCAAGGTTTGCAATCACCTCTGGGTTTGTCATTCCTGAAAGATCAAGAGTAACTGAAAAATCTGAGACATAGCAAAATGATTCCATAATGCATTTCCCATTGATGCTACTGTACAAAATCAAAATGAGCCCATACAGGAAGCATATGGAGCTTGTTACCTGGAAATGGGATTCTTCCATATGTAACAATTTCTGTCAGCAGTACTCCAAACGACCAAACATCTGATTTGATCGAAAAGGTGCCGTAGTTTATGGCCTCAGGTGCCGTCCATTTAATAGGAAACTTTGCACCTGCGATTTAAGGCATATTTTTAGATCTTTGGTGTTGCAGGCAAACTTTCTTGCATATACTGTACAGGTTCTCTGGTGATCTAATTCTAATGTGAATTGACAGGACAGAACAGAGCATGATGCAATAGATGCTGCCTTACCTTCTCTGGCAGTGTATTCATTATTTTCAATGAGACGGGCAAGGCCAAAGTCAGCAATCTTGCAGATGAGCTCATCAGACACCAAAATGTTGGCAGCTCTCAGGTCTCTATGGATATAGTTCTTCTGCTCTATGTAAGCCATTCCATCAGCGACCTGCAGGGGGCAGTGCAGTGTTAATAATAAGGCTGTGTGTGTGATAATGGCTGTGTTCAGAATAGCATACTGCCATGCTGTCATTTCTGCAGTATATAATATGTATACTGTGCGAAGTATGTATTAAATACTGAGATGACTATAGCAGAGAATACTGTGCTAGATACTGTATTTCACGATGCAGTGTGCTTCACTTAACCAACTATTTCCAGTGTAAAAAATTAACTGCAAGTAATATTTGCATAAATGCTGGAATTTTTTTAATCTCTTACATGATTAATTATTTTAATCAAACTGTCAAATGACTGTAAAATACATTTTAATTTAATTACACTGCCATTCAGGTTTTTATTTTTTTATGGTTTTGAAAAAGCCCGATGGTCACCAAAGCTGCATTTGTTTGAGCAGAAGTACAATAAAATCAGTAATATTTTAAAATATTACAATTTAAAATATCTGTTTCAGATATTGCATTTCTGTTTTAATATTATTTTAAAATTTATTTTATTTCAGTGATGGCAAAACTGAATTTTTAGCAGCCATGATACTTTTTTTCAGGATTCTTTGATGAATAGAAAGTTTAAAAGAAAAGAGCATTTATTCAAAACAGAAATCTTTTCTAATGATATAAGTATTTACTATCACTTTTCATGAGTTCCTCGTGGAATAAAAGTATTTCTTTCAAAAAAATAAATAAATAAATACTGACCCCAAACTTTTGAACCGTTGTGTGCAATGTTACAATAGATTTCTATTTTAAATAAATGCTGTTCTTTTTAACTTTGTATTCATAGAAAGT
>NW_015548239.1:1499407-1530845 GCF_001515605.1 Sinocyclocheilus anshuiensis | reverse complement strand
AAAAAAAAAAAAAAAAAAAAAAAACCCTTCTGTCGGCCTCTTAAGTGCGTCGGCCCACCGGGAAAATGCCCGGTATGCCCGATTACCAATCCAGCCCTGGTACCATTATAAATATCTTCACTTTAATTTTTGAATTTAATGCATCCTTGCTGAATAAAGTATTCTTTAAAAATGTATTTTTCTTTAAAAGAAAATAATGCAATGTGCAACGTGATGAAGTCATGTGACAACAATGTTGCATAGCCTGCTATTTTTGAACAATTGTTGCATAGGCGTTTCACATACTAATTTTACAAAACATTACACAGTAGGCTTGCATTTCATTCCGAACATACACCCTGTTACACACACAGAGGTCAGTTCCTGAGACAGGGAGGTTCTTGCTGTAACTTCCCTTGATTTGACTTTTAACCCCCGCTGCTCCACTCCACCCAGCATAAACCACAGGTTTCATACACAGAAGGTTGGCTTGCTGCTATACTTCCTGATGTCTAATGTGTCATTTTTCTTATATTCCCCATGTTTAAGCTAGTTCCAGTTTCAAGTGATCTCAGAACACTAAGGTAGATAGCTGAACTTCTCAGAAGTCTGCTATTTCTGAATCAGCACCACCGTCTGTGTGAGAATAAAGTACAAATGTTCAGCTCTTTAGTCTTTCTGTCATTTCCTTAAACTCTTTCACACAAAATTAAACTGCGATTGTGGCCAGATAGGTTCTCTGTATGTGTGTGTACAGATGTGTTATTATGGGTGATGCATGATGGCAGTGTGATTTTTTTGTTGCTTTTTATAGAGGATGTTGCACTATGACACCGTGCACATGTTTGTTCAAGGAAGTGCTATGCAGACAGTCATAGTTCAAAAATGTATCGGTTTGATGTGAACATGCCTGACAGTTTTGCCTCAGAACTGACAGATTAGCATAAATGTGTGGGCATGCAACTCATTTGTGTGTGTGTTGAGAAGAGGCGGCAACTTCCATGTATTAATTTAACCAAGACATAACAAAAGCCCTAAACGAAGTACACTCACTTTATGGAGAAGAATAGCTGAAAGATATCACACAGCATCTTAGCTGATGTCTCTTCAGCGAAGTCTCTTTTTAATGCTGCTTCAAAAACATCCTGTCTCTCACTTTCTCTCTGATCTTTTCTCTGCCAACATTTAATTGAATATCTTGTTGAAAAATGATAGCATCTTTTCTTCACAAACGTGAACATCTCCTTACACCTATCACGTGACATGATCTCTGTGACCCTCTGACCTGCACCCCTCTAGCAATGCTACTGAATAACATCAGTTTTCTCATCTTCACACTCCATTCACTTACACACTGAGCGAAGGAGCGCACACTCACTGTTAAAGACATTCATGCCATGAGTGATCAAGACCATCTGATTTTTAACCTGATCACCAAGAAAACCAAGAGCTGAATCAAAACACAAACTCTCTACTCAGAAATTACTGTCTGTTTGTGAATAGTGTATGGAAATACCATCAGATCATTTTACACTAGCGTTTCAGCTGTTCCCACAATAATTCGATGTTCTCAACGAAGCATGGAGTGTCATTAATTATGTCAAGAATTGCTGTACAAATCAGACCTTTGTATGACCTTTATATTTGTTAGCAAACAAACTGTATGTTTGCTCAGTGAATGTAAATATGATCTCAGTAAGAAACAGAGCATGGAGCCTTTGTATCTGATTCTGATAAAAAATGCTGTATTATGAAATAATATTACAATTTAAAATGACTTTTCTATTTTAACATATTGTTAAAAATGTAATTTATTCATGTCTTCAGTGTCACATGATCCTTCAGAAATCTTTCTAATATCCTGATTTGGTGCTCAAAAATCATTTCTTATTATTTATATTGTATAGTATATGTATGAAGACATTTATATTGCATGCTCATCTAGTCAGTTTGTAGTTTGGCTTGGGTAGCATGTACCTTTGTTGTTGTTGTGTTAAAGTGTCTAGACTCCAGCACTCACAGTCATGCTCATTGTTAACCATGAGATTAGGAAGCAGATCAGCTGCTGAGTAATGCTGCCGTCACAAGCTTAGAGACAGTGGTCAAATAGAGGAATGAGTGATAAACAGAATATGCAAGGCAAGGGTCTGTAATGTAGACCTGAGCATGTTACGCATACAAATTTGGGTCAGTTTGTTTCCTGTGAGGTACAAATGTCTCACCCCTGATGTCTTCAGTGCAATACAGACCAAATAAATAAATAATATGGTCAGGTGCAGCCTACCTGGGCAGCCATATCGATCAGCGTATTGATGGGTAAAGCACTTCCTTCTGGAGTCTTCAAAAAATCCACCAGGCTGCCTAAAATTAGAGTCAACATGACATTTTAACATACATATATTTTATATAGAGCAAAACTGTAAACTGTTAAATATACTAACTGAGCTAGAAACTAATCTAGTGAGACTGGCCAGGGCATTTTCAGCTCCCAGCATGCACTGCAATGGACTGAATGGAAAGATTAAATGTAAAAAAAAAAATGCTTTGATTTTTTTTTAACACTTTATTTATAGTTCATAAGTCTTCTGTCTTGTCTTCAGCAGCCTTTTTTAAACATTCTTCAACCACAACTGAATGTTACCGGAAGCACGCTCTCTCCATCACTCAGTTTAGTTCAAAGGCAAAAGGAAACAGCAGATAGATGAATGCTGTTGTTTTGGCTCTTAAAATATTCTGTATGCTCTTCTCAGAGTTTATGAGAAACACGAATAACAGCATTCAGATTAGATCCAAGAACTAGAACATAACAACTGCAGGAAATTAGCGCAGCCAGTTTGGATTAGTCACTGAGACGTTTGGTGTTAAAGGCCAAAGTTGTTGCTTTTGAGACGACGGGCTGTGTTGGAAAAAGAAGAACCGACTGACCCTGAAGGAAATTCCCACAAAGGTGCAGCGGAAAATGCCCCATTAGGAACTCAAGTAACTAGCGCGCTATCAGCATACACACTCCTTTCATCTCAGGTCGTATTAGGGTGTAAAATTCAAGGTCGTGGTTAAGTTTAGATAAAGTTCCCATGTTTTGAATCATTCTTTCAGTGTCTCCATTGTTAAAACGACAGAGGGGTGGAAAAAGGGCACATCAACCTCTTCTTTAAAATTACAACACAGACAACAATTGTGCTTTAAAACACATCACATGGATCCTAAACAAAGAATTGGAAGATTTACAAGCTGAGCGTAATGTTCCTCATCTTCCTTTAAGAGGGAACACAAAGCGGGACCATGCACGAGCTGCGCCACCAGTGCGCTGACGATGTTGTTAACGTGGCTGCTCCTCTTAGAGTCTTTTGTTACCGTCTGCATTAATATGACATTCTGGAGGCCCAACAATCCTCTTAGGCGCAATGAGACTGACAAACCACACAAACAAACCATACTGGGTTACACATGGAATAACGTACATCAGAATACACCTGCGATGACGACCTAAGGTGCCATTGTTGAGTTAAAAAGAGAAAAGATAGGGTGTGGAGGTCTTTTTTGTGAGCACCTGTGACCATGGTTACCATTTATGTGTCTGATTTGTTGTAGTGAGTTTCTGGGTGGTTGGGTCTAAATTAGAAAGCATTCCCGATACTAGCCTATGGAACAAAGACCTTCTTTCTATACATTACACAGTGTTTCCTCTTCCCTCTCTTCCTCTGTCCCTCTGCTTTCTGCCTCTCTCAGTGTCTTTTCAGTGTGATGGAATTTGCGCTTTAACTGTTAACGTGCTTTCAATGTGAAGTCCGGTTTTGGTGCACATTGTTCTAAGCAGGTTGCAGTGAGATGTGGTGTGTCTATCAGGGGTTTATTGTGTATTAGTGGTTAGAGAAACATTATGCAACAGAGCTGCAGCTATAAAGATCTTTAGCCTCTCTGAAACAAACTGCTGTTGCGGGTGTTTCTCAGGATAAAATCGCAAAAATAAAATGCCCAAAAAGCAGAAGCCAACAAATATTATAGCATCTTAAGCCTTTAGAGGAATCATACACCTAGAATTAAAACTGTGCCATCATGTCACTTCAAACTTGTATGGTTTTCTTTCTTCAGTGGAACACATTTCTCTCTTTGAAGGAGCATTTGAGGAAGATTCACACTGCACTTTTCAATGCAATGAAAGTCAATGTAGACCAATAGCTGTCAAGCTCCAAAAAACATCAAAAAGCAAATCTTAGTCCTTAGGACTTGTGCAACATTTTCCATTTCATGTGAAGTCGTTTTATGCTTTTATGCTTGACAACTCGTAGTCAAAATTCTGTTAAATATCTTTTGTGTTCCACAGAAGAAAGAAAGTCATATTGGTTTGCAATGGCATGAGGGTGAGTAAATGATGACAGTATTTTCATTTTTGAAAAGTGGTAACAGAGGTTGAAAACTGTTTGAACATGTTATGAAAAAATGGGACTTCTGAATTGTGCATCAGACCTGAAACTTAACTAAACTACAACAGAATGGTGTGAGACAAAACACAAGGACTTTGTGTGTTCTACAAAACTGAAGTGGGTCATTTTATATTCTAGAACACTCAAGGTGAGAATGCAGGATATGAAACACATGCACTGCATGCCATTCACAAGAGAGACGTCAAAGCCTCTTATAGAACAATGACAGGCAGCTTATTTGATTAAACACCGGACATTATGAAGGAATAAACATCAGGGCTGTGACTACCATAGATACTGATGGGGAAATATTCAGATTAGTGGTTGAGCAATATAAGTTTTAAATTTGGTCCCTCCATAATCTTGAACATTCACACTCCCATTTCAGTGTTTTTTTTTTGTTTTTGTTTTTTTTAGCCAGGATCAAATTAAACTGACTTATATATACTATTTTTTTCTAAAAATAGTTCTGTTATTTTAGAGCTATTTTCAACTGTGATAATGAAAAGAAATGTTTCTTGAGCACCAAATCAGCATATTAGAATGATTTCTGAAGAATCATGTGACACTGAAGATTGGAGTAATGACTGCTGAAAATTCAGTTTTGGAATAAATTACATCAGAGGAATAGATTACATTTTAAAATATATTCAAATAGAATAAAGTGATTTTATTGTAATAATATTCCTGTTTTGTGACACAATATTAGCGTTTTTTTACTGTATTCTTTTTTTTTTCAAATACATACATTCTTAGTGAGCATAAGCATAAGAGACTTCTTTTGAAAAACATTAAAAAATCTTACCAACCCCCATACTTTTGAACAGTAGTGTATATTGTTGATAAATCTCGATATTATGAATAAATGGTGGAATGTAAGTGTTGTATGCTAACAAAGATGTGTGTATAATCATATTTAAACTTAAAAAGGCACATAGATATGCATTCGTCTATATAAGTAAAAGAGGCATGCCACATGTCTGTAAATATAACAACGCTTCGGTCAATGAAAGAGACTGAAAAAAGTTGCCCATAAAAAATACTCCTGCACAGTCCAAGAGGGTGTTTGATGTTGCTCTGCTGAGAATCATTCAGGTGAGTGAGGGATGCATACTGAGATGCCTTAAATATCTTCAAAGCCATGAGAAAGCTTTGTTTTCATAGAGCGGACACCAGTGAGGAACTGCTGTGGGATTAACACACACAAACAAAACTCAGACAGTGCTCACGGTCCTGATACTACTCAGACCTGTTAGACCATGAAACCCTGATGAAAGTTTAAATGGAAGTTTACTCAGTGAATGTGTCTGTGATTTGTGAAGGAAGTTCAGGTGGGACGCAGCGATGAATCATTACTAGACATGAAAGATTTGTCATTTCCATTGACGTCTATCCTCCCTTGTTCACATGAGTGTTTAAGTACATTTGTGTGTCTCACCGTTCTCCATGAACTCAGTGATGATGTAAATGGGCTCCTGTGTAACCACAGCGAAAAGTCGCACCAGTCGAGGGTGCTGCAGGGTCTTCATCAGGTTCGCCTCAGCCAGGAAAGCACTGATAGACATGGTACCTGTCTTGAGATTCTTGATAGCCACCCGACGGTTGTTGTTATACACCCCTACAAACAGAGAGAGAGGGTAAATGGTTTATGTCTCATTTTAACGAAAACATTCTTGGCAAATGCTTTTCGCTTTCGTCCGTCTTGCGCCGGTCCAAGAATTTCACCTCTAGCGGTGCAATACGAATGCCCCCGGCCGTCTCTCTTAAAGGGGTAGTTCACCCATGATGAAAATTCTGTCATCAAACCATTGTCGTTATAAACCTGTATGACTTGGAACAACACGAAAGAAGAATGCTGCTAACAAAACACTACTCAAAATATCTTCTTTTGTCTTCCACAGAAGAAAACTAAATCATACTTTTGGAATGACATGAGGGTGAGTAAATGACGACAGGATTTCATTTTTATGGGTGAGCTATCCCTTAAAGGCTCAGTAAACTGATTTTGAAATAGACATACAACATCTCATTCACCAAAAATGATTTACCTGAGACCAAACTATTTCATTAAGGTCTGAATCTAATCTTTCTGTTATGACATAAAAGCATTGAGAAATTTTATTTATTTATTTAGTCATTTATCAGACGCTTTTATCCAAAGCGACTTACAAATGAGGACAATAGAAGCAATCAGTTGTAGTATTAAAATAACTAAAAACAGATCCAAAACCTTAAAGCTAAAACTTTATAAATACTACCTATACACATTTTAAAAATAAAGAGATTAAATAAAAATGCATACAACAACATTTCAAAACTTAACATTTAAATGAAAAACAAAAAATAAAGCTAAAAACAATTCAAAATATTAAAGAACAAAAGGTATAAGAGTATAACAATGATTCTAACATAACACTAAGCCAAACACCAAAAAAAACCCAAAAAAACTACATATGTGTATGTACAACCACACAACCACACACACATACAATTTTTTTTTTTTTTTTTGAAGAATAATGGAAGACCTACTATAACAGAGAAATGTTGTTACACAGTTTTAACAGACTGCTAGTTGTGAGAATAGGTGTTCATGAAAAACTATGAGGATTCTCTGCAGACACAGACAACCATGCAGAAGCTCATTTCAGGAAGGCAGCATCACCAATTCCCTGGAAACAGGGCTTCTCTCTCTTGCTCAATTTCCAGGATTGGAAATATAATTTGCGGACATCAGGGAGCCCCTGTCAATATGTGAGAGATTCCCGGACCTTCCAGGAAAGGTGGGAGACATAATGCTATTATAAAATAATAATGCTATTTCCTTATTACCATGGGAATGTTTTTGTATAAGGGTGTTTTTAAACAGTTTGATCTGTGAGAAATTCACAATGTTATCCTTCACCAAATTTCTTTGGCTCCACATTGTTTGACTCCTTGATAACCGGTTGACTTCATTTCTATGGGGTTGATTTGGGTGATGTTATCACAGATGAAAATGACTGAGGTTTAATGAATGGAACAGTTCATTACGTGAAACGGTTCTTTCTTTTGAACGAGGAAAGTCATTCACTGCAAAAAAACAAACAAAATGGCAGCTATGATGCGGGCCCTTGCTGTCATGGAGTTGACAGGCAGTGAGGGAAACATGCCTGTTGCTATGGCAACCAGGGACAGGAAGTGGTTAAAACTACTAACCTTCTATTTTAGGGTCAACACAAGACCAGCATGATTTCTCTGCTGTAGTTTGTTGATGTTTGAAAACTGGGCACATTTGACGAAGAAAAATCTTCTCAACATGCAAATATAAAACATGAGTTTAGGCCATATATGCTGATGTTATAAAACTGTGGCATCCTGTTGGTATCTAAACAAAAATACGTAACATAATTCATATACTTAATATTCTACATTAGTGGTTCTTAAAACTTCTGAAACCACTGCTCTAGATAGATCAATTCAATAGCTACCAACACCCAAAATTCAGCGTCAAAAGTGATTTAAAGTGAGTTGTGAATGGCTGTTGAACACCATTGTAATGTAAGAGTGAGTTATTTGTTGTTAATTATGCTGTGTGTCAGTGAGTCTGAGCTCGCAGGTGTGTGAGAGTGTCTTAGATCACAGGATGAGACAACCAAAATGCTGATTCTGCTAATTTACAACACTATGACCATCATCAATGGTAAACATTAGTCAAACGTTCCAACAAGCTTACTGTATTTACAGTTCTGACATGCCAGGTGGTCGCGGAGACACACTCATTAGTGTATTCTTGTAAGAGCAGCACATAAGCCTGTAGATGCATGTTTATCTAGACCCATTCATGATGGTCCAGTGCACAATGTTTGCTCGCATTTGCAAACATTTCCAGACAAGCACAGGCAGACCTGGCCATGCAGGCACAACACCTGGATGCTGAAATGCATTTATTTTGCTTGTTTATTCTTATGTTGGTTTTCCAAGTAGTGTGACATGGACTTGAAATAAAGGCATAAGAAATATGTGCAAATATGCTTTATATTTATTCATCTAAAGAACTGTGTAGCTCCTTGAAGTTGTTCACCATGAATCTCAACTTTAAAAAATTGACTCAACTCTGTAATACACTTATATGTGGAAGTAAAACAGAATATGTGGAAGTAAAACACTTCTTACCCATCCATACTTCACCGAACTGTCCCTGCCCCAGTCTGCGCTCCAGTTTGAGAGATTCACGGGGCACTTCCCACTCATCCTGCCACCAGGGCTTCTGAGGGGCTCGGGTTTGACACGGCTTCACCAGGCGAGTGCACAGTCCATCAGCCTCTCCTGCACAGAGAAAAATAAACAAATGCTGTCACTTTTTAACCAGACTACATTTGAGCTCTTATAAACAGAGTGACTAAACTGTTCTTATGTCTTTTATGAATGACCTGACCGATTTGTGTAAGGCACATATGAACACTCGAACGTACGTGAATAATGTTTGACCAGCTCTGAGAGGGAACCGAAGGAGATCTTGGTGGTGATGTAGAATCCGCCTGCGTCCAGGTTGCGGATTCTGTAGTGCTTGATGATGTCACCCTGTGTGTGGTCCAGGTCTCTCACGGATAGGGAGAAACTACCTGAGGCACCAGAACAACAGGAAAATCCAAAGTCAGAGGCTGCCAATTGCACATACAGTCACATATCCACCTTCATAACAATGAGAATTTCTACACTGGAGTTTAGAGTCATTTTACAGTTAATGACACGAAGAAAATGTTCTTTAATTCACCATTTCCTGTCGCTTATTTTTATTTTTATTTTTTTTAACTTATTTTTTCACATTTTATAGTGAAACTAGACAAGAAAAAAAAATTCTGAGCCAGTATTGTAATGTGATAGCACTGTCTGATGTGCCCTTATGGTTCTGTGTTTGTTTTTGGTGTTGTGTGGGGAGAAATGCATTGTTTCATACCTGGTGTGGTCTCACTCTCTCTGATGAGGAAGGAGCCCTGCGTGTTACCGGGGGCCAGTAATTGTCTCATGGCATCGTTCCTGGAGAGATTTTTAAAGAACCACCTACAACACAACATTATCATCAGTTTCTTAGGGGTTTGACTCATTCATTATCTCATTTGGATCATATTTTGGCATTTCTATTGTTTAAAAGATACAGGGTTGGGGCGTTTCACACCTCCCACGATCAGAAGAAAGACACCGAAAGTTGAACACAGAAATGTGGCATCAGCAGACAATGGAGTAGTGATGCTCAAAAACCTGTGTGATGTGTGGGAGTATTTTTTTTTCTTCTACTCTTTCCATTACTGACACCCGTAATCATCTGTCATAAGCAGCAAGGGGTACCCTAAATGAATCAACCTTTCAGCCACAGATTTGGGGCGGTATTTCCCAGATTTGATCTTCTCTGTTCAGAAACCCACAGCAGCTGATCTGCATAAACACATTTAATTGTGCTTGTGTGGATTTGTTTGGGTATACGTGAGTGTGTGCACTCTGTATGCAATTGTTCATTGTGCTACTTACGGTTCTGTCTCCATGCTGTTCAGTTTTGCTACAAAATTATGTGGTATGTATCCCCTCTGCCCGGTAAACAGAGACTCTGCCATGAACCATTCAGGATCATCGCTAAAGCACACACACATACACATACATTAGAGTTTAAACCACAACAGTGTCTCCTCTTAAAACTGCACACAAAAAAATGAAACAGACAAACCCTGACTCTGATCTAAACCTAAGTGACATTCAATTCAGTTCAGCTTATCAAAACCCAGCTTGAGTTGGTGGGGGTCAGTGGTCAACCATGTTTTGAGGATCTACTGAGATTGTTAGACTGTTTTAATGTAGGTCTTGCTTACGTATTTAGAATTTTCAGCTTCTCCCCTTTCTCAAACCCAAGGTCATCGCTGTGGCACGGCTCGTATTTGTATAAGGCTACCATCAGGTTCTCTGGAATACACAGATGACAACAGTGAGCTATCTGAAACACCCATTAAGAGCATATCTGTAGGACATGTTGAATGTGTCATCTCACCTGGAAGAGGAGATGATGGTGGAGGTGTGTACTGGGATGGATACGGAATCAGAGGATCATAGTTCTGTGTGAGAGAGGATAGAAAACAATGTCAAAATCCAGCATGAATAAAAAAAAAATCATGAATTAAAAGTATGGTTAGAGCTACAAAACCATGACTGTAATTCTACTTATGTTTATAATCAGAACAGTCATGGCAATTATTATTATTAAACTTCTAAAAACACAAATATTAAATAAGCTATTAAAAATGTGTGAAGAAAAGCGGTTTTAATTATTTTACTATGATTAGCAATTTCCCTAATGATCTTTTTATGACATCAAAATCTTTAATCCATGTCAATAATGTATGAATGCTATAAACCACACAATGCTACTTCCCTAAACAGGGTGGAGCTGTTCTTATTTTCTGCTTTCACAGCCTGTTTTGAAACAACTAACATTCCATCATTCTCATTATGCTGTAAACAACATGTGCTGTTCTCTTTTATTTCTAATCTACTCAAATAAAAATAAATCACAAGGAAATGTGTCTCAAATTTAGCTAGAGCTTTTAGTCCACAGTTAATTACCAACACAAAGGCTCATTTCCCTCAAATTATGTAACCCTGAGAGACTTGACCTGTCTGAAGAATGAGTTACATCAATGCAGATGGACCACGGTAAGAACAGATAAAATTATTATTATTATTATTATTTTGAGGCACTTTAGCCACCAAGTATTTGTGCCAAAATTAGAATATGTATTCTAATTATTAGAATATTAGATTATTACAAATTAAAAAATAATTTTCCACAAAAACATTTATGTATTGCATTTTTTTTTTCAAGAAATAGCACATTTGACACAAATCCTGTCATTATAACACACTAGCGTGTTAAAAATCTAAACACATTTTATGTGTTAAGAGAGATAACACTGGTTGAGTTAAAAAGTAACACAAAATGTGCCATATCTAGTCACATAGATTAAGTAAAAAATAAAACAGGTTGTGCTATTTTCAACACATCAGTTTTAAGAGTGTGGGGTCAGTGGTCAACCATCTTTAAAAGATCTCCTGAGATTGTCGGTCTTGCTTAGCATTAAGGATTTACACCTGAATCACACATATTCCATTTCAGCAAGTTTTTCAAAAAATGCTTTGTGTAGCACTTTGTGAGACTTCGTTGTGTTTTGTCTTGTGTTATAAACCACATAGATTTGTACTGCATCTCATTAGTGTAGAGAATGGCTCTACCACTTCCTTTCTCTCTCTTCTCCTCACAAAGCCTCTTTAGTAACTTCTCTGTCACTGTCTCACATTACAACCTGCCTTTTTTCAACTGTCTCAAAATTCTGAAATCATATGATATCAAATAAAAAAAAACTGTCGCTCTCACTTTTTTAATGTAGGAGTGCTCATTGCGTGAATTATTCAATGAATTCAATGGAGGTTTCTACAGGATTTTTTTGTGAGTTCTTCAACCGTTTAAGAATCTTAAATACATTTAGGAAACAAACCACTAAACACAACAGAGTTTTAATATATATCTGTGAAATCTACAGTGGGTACGGAAAGTATTCAGACCCCCTTAAATTTTTCACTCTTTGTTATATTGCAGCCATTTGTTAAAATCATTTAAGTTAATTTTTTTTCCTCATTAATGTACACACAGCACCCCATATTGACAGAAAAACACAGAATTGTTGACATTTTTGCAGATTTATTAAAAAAGAAAAACTGAAATATCACATGGTCCTAAGTATTCAGACCCTTTGCTGTGACATTCATATATTTAACTCAGGTGCTGTCCATTTCTTCTGATCATCCTTGAGATGGTTCTACACCTTCATTTGAGTCCAGCTGTGTTTGATTAAAATGGCTGCAATATAACAAAGAGTGAAAAATTGAAGGGGGTCTGAATACTTTCCGTACCCACTGTATAATATTTTAGGGGCAAATATAGGAAAGCAATTATTACAGTAGCTTTGTCGCCATACCTTCCGATACTTCTTTCCCTTTGCTTCGATTCGGATACTAAATCCTCGAGCAGCCTATGACACAGTTGCTAAAGATACTTGCCTGATAAAATATTTATTTTCACCAGAGTCTGTTTAGCTCACCCTAACTTATCTAACTTTGTGGTTACTGATTTTACATTGTTATATACTTGCATGTAAATGGGAAAAAGAAGCATTAAGTGTAGTTGATTGTGACAATATTCTGTTCTGCCGACGCATACATACACACATACCTGACTGGCTGGAGGCTTTGGGCAGTTACACTGATCGCACCATTCATCTGGATGGTAGGAGAATTCGTCATCAGGATCAAAAGAGCCGCAGTTCCCCATATTTACTAAGTATGAGAGAAAACAGTGACAACTGTGAGCATTAGAACTACAGTGACAACTGAAAGCACACACACACACACACACACACACATATATATATATATATATATATATATATAATAGTTGATCAATATCCTAGATAGCACATGTACGTCTGCAAGATGTCTGTTAAAGATCGCTTCATCTGGAAAGCATCTGCTGAGTACAAACATCTGACATCTTTCAGACATCAGTTTTACATGCAATCTAAATCAGAAACATCTTAAAGACATCTTCTAAACGTCTATTTGACATCTGATAGGAAACGGACGTATTGCAGATGAGCAAACACGCTAAAAAATGTCTTGCAGATGTAAATGCAGACTTCGAGTAGACGTCTCTGTGATGTACATGTGCTATCATAAGTGCTATCGATTTAGCTCCTGGCGAACAAACAAAATGTGAAGCAATGGCTAAGTAAATCAATTAATTAATTTACGTATACAATAAATATGTTTTGACATTAATATAATGTATAATATCTATTTTGCACTATTTGGCATGTATTCTCTTTGAGTTTTATTACTGCAGTTACACTGAATATTTTGAGTAAGACTGCTCACACTGGAGTTAATTCATTATTTCCTGATTTATCAGAGAAAAAGAGCCACAAACATTTGGTTCATATTTAGGCCTAACGTAATGTCCGTAGGGTAGGATAAACAGTTCTGTCTACAAACAAACAAACAAGCAAACAAACAAAAAAGCATCCGTTCTGGACCAGATCTGTAAAGGAGGTTAATCCTCTTTATGAATTCTAGACACACTTTTTCCAACTCAAATACTGAGTTTCAGACAGTTTTTTTTTAATAGATGAAGGGATTTGGATTACAGTGATCCGTATGCATGTGTGCGTGTTTTTCATTGCTCTTGAACATGTTGTGTTTTGCATTATGAATCTGGAAGGTTCTTGAAAAAATTCCAAAAAGTGTTTGTATGTAAGGATGAACTGTACTAGTTGTAAACTTGTAAATATGTAAACACACAAGCCCACAAGCATTTTCATTCCCATTAAGCAAATAAATAATGTGTTAACTCAATGTGTATGTCTCTGTGGGGTTTGGACCCGTGAGAAACTGTGTTGTTGGGTCAAGAAAAGCTCAACCCTCTGGGCCAAACAGAACACTGTGAGCTCCTGGGACAGTGTGGGAGAACAGCCCAAATCAAAACAGGATCTCTAAACAGAGACCAGACTTTCCACTGACCTCCGGCCTGTACCTGACCCTACCAGTATCAGCGCAAAAGAGTCTCGAGAGATGCACGCCGTGGTCAAATGGTTGCTTTATGAAGTACGAAGCATAGTTAATGTTTTTGTGACACAGGTGTTCCTAGACCTTGTCAGTGGGGTCCAATGTTGTTTTAACTTTCACTATATAGACAAAAAACACTAAGACATATTTTAAAAATATCTTTTGTGTTATGCGGGAGAAAGTAAGTCATATAGGATTGGAACGAAATGAAGGTGAGTAAATGATGACAGATGGTTTTGTGCTCATTCAGGCCTCCAGTTTCTTCTGTTACAGAGGATGTGTTTGTAAAGGTTTGAAATGAAGCCAAACAGATCAAATGCCTCTGCAAATCCCACCGACACAATCACAAGTTTTTTATATAACACTAAATCAACATGCTTGAGAGCAAACAGAAGTCAAGAGGTTGAGACATGAGGGATAAACTTCACTAATTCACACCAAACGGTCAAAGCTAAGCCAAAAAATACAGATTTAGATTTTACTGTCTGTAGGCCTATTATATACCGAACTGTTGTGTTTTACGTTATTTTATATCACCTGTTCAGAATGTTTAGAAAAATTACTATTTATGACTGACACCTACCCAAATAAATAAATAAAGAAATGATCTTAACTCATAAGTCATGAAAGTTTTATTTGGATTAGGAATAAACATTAAAGAATGAGTGGCAGCCAAGCTAGCAAGAAGGCAGTATATAGGAAGAACACAGGGGTTTTCCGACCTAATATTTATGAAATTCCCCTTTTTAAAAAAATATTTCACCAGTGTTCATTTATGAGGATTTTTATTTTCTGTGACTGGAGAATCAATTTTTTACTGATTTAATATTCGAATACAGTAGCAAAACAACAACAACAACAACAAAAACACCCCTAGTGATTGAATCGCAATTTAAATTTAAAATCATGAAATTGTTATTGACTGATCTTGAGGTGTAACATGATACAACACATGCAGTGATGATATACATGATATTATCGCTATTATATTTCCTTTGTGAATTACTTTGCAAGTTACGCAAAAATGCAATGAATTTTGAACACTAAGGAGCAGACAGCATAATAATGTTCTAGAAATTCCGATTTAAACAGTGCATACATTTATAGATATGATATCAAACTGAACACACTCTCACTTCTGCTTTTCTACTTCAGAATCAGAATTAGCCTGTATTATAAACATGCATAAATAATCTGCTGATTCTTTTTTTAAGTAAATGAATGCTTTAAATGTTTTTCTATTAAGCAAATATTATCAGCTCAGTTTGAAACTCTTTTTGATTTCTTTTCTTTTTTTATATCTTAAGGCTTAGAAAAATAATTTGTAAGATTTCCTCCGCTCCATCTCAGACTTTCTCAGACTTTAATTTTCGCTTGTAAAGTTTCATCCAATAAATCACTTATTGATTTAAAAATAAACTGTTTGAGAATACTTTTACCGGTCTGATAACCTGTACTCATTAAAACTCATCTTGGCCCTGTTTAAAGTAAAGAAAAAGTAGATCCCAGTGGATAAAACTTACCTTTTCTGTTGACAGAAGATGCTGATATCAGTGATGGGCCAGTTCAGCAGGCATTGTCATGTCTTTAGCTTTATATTTTATGAAGAACACATTTTTCCACAGAGCAACTAAACCAAGATTACAGACAAACTGACAAGATCTGTTAAGCTTCGGTGTGTATCGAAAGACATGTGCTGCTAAAGTGTCAAGGCTGTGTCAGTCACGTCACAGTTTGACTTCCCACCTTAACAAAGGCACATCATTTGCAAAGGCATCACTCACACACACACACACACACACACACACACACACACCACTGTGGTGCAGAGCAAACTGATGATAGAGCTTCCTGTCGTTGAGGTGTTTGAGCTGATATTTAACATTTTTCAGCAGGTGCACACTGCTATGAGCAGCTGGTGTCATTGGAGTGAAGGATTCTGGGTCAGGACTCCACTTGTCACCTGCTTTTGTGGCGCCATGATGTCAAAGAGCGGAAACTTTAACGGCACTCATGGGTTTCTGGCTTGTGCTTGTACTAAAAGGAGCCACAAAACTTTACATTTGAATGTTCATGCTTAAAAGTGTTACACACATTGCTATTATATGAGGCATTTGTGCCTACTAGTATCCGAACATTTAGGCCTCTGGTTTACATTAAACCGTAGGCCTATCTCGCAGCACTGTTTACTGGATATACATGTGCAAACCCACACATGCCAGAAAATAAAACTTATATGTAATAGAATTTTTTTGAGGTAAATTAAAGTAAATCTGACCATTTTTAACGAGATACTTGGATATGGCGTTCATGTCTCTTGTCGTTTTCTGTCTCTTAAACCATTTCGGTCTTTCTCTCTCTGCTTCTCATTCTCTCTGAGCAGACCGCACACTTTTGTTGTGGCGTCAGTCTGCAAATAATGCATGCTCTTGCAGGAAGTCACAGCCCAAACATTCAAAGGAAATGAGGTACATTCTTAAGTTTTCTGCTGCAGGAACACTCATCTTAATTTAGACACTTACGGCTAAATTTGCTCTGTCATTTGTATTTATTTTGATTTCGTCCAACGCAACTGAAACTTCTGACCAGGCTTTTCATGTGGTGAGTCCAGAGATCACAGCAGAGATGGGTGTTTCATTGTGGTTTCAGAGGTGGGGTTATATGGTGAAAATGTCACTCATTTATAATTCTATTACTCAATCAGATCCCCTCGCAAGATGGACTACATCAGGGTGATTTTTGCAAATTGCTGGATTTCTTGTTGTTTTTAAATGTCAGTTTGAGTAAACGCTTGAAACAATGGCTTGTTTTTTTTCCATTCTTTGGCACAAACAAGATAGTCAAAATGCTTAGTCTTATTGTCAATATAACAGTGCAATTTGTTAGTATTACCTGATGTAAACTATGGCAACAGTTTGGATGACAGTTACTGTATTGAAATGCAGAAGGCTGCACTTCTTATGTATGTCATATATCCATTTCAAAAGTACAAATTTACACATTACTGTATGTGGGATATTGATTGAAAGAGACAGGATAGAATTCCACTTACACTTTTACTAGTGGTCTGACCAAAAATAAAAACACACATTACAATGTCATTGTGATATAGAAAAGGAAAAAGAAATATGGGCACAAAGATGAAAATAAAAAAAGTAGAAAGTTCATTGTCAGAATTTGTAACGCTTGTGTTGTCCTCTGTCTATATGCTTTCCAACTGAAAATTCATGAGATGAACCTTTGAGCTATTTCAGAGGAATGGTTTATCATTGGTTGATCTACATTCTCTTCATTAGTGAGAGTCAAGATTCACTTGCACAATTCATGCCAAATTTACAAAAAGTCTAATAATAATGTGTAAAAAATGTGCTTGACAGTTTATGACAACTAGATGAACCATTTTGCATTTAATGACTTATACAATGAACTAAAGACTAGATGTTTTGAGGGGTAAGACTATTGCACAGAAAACTATATAATACATTTTGAGCAAAATGGCATTAGCAACTGATAATGTAGGAAACCGCATGAATGTACCAAAGCAATCACAGCTTGTTCAAAAGAATGAGAAACTGCTTTTATGATGTGTACAAATGACTAGATGATGTGGAAGATGTACAAGTGGTTTTGAGAATTTCATTTCTTGAGAACTTGAGAAATGCACCAAAGCGACTGAGAAAAACTGTAACAGACAGTTATATATTCACAGTTACATCTCTTGTAAGAGCAAATGTTCATTTGATGCTTTGAGATTGTGAATCCTTGCAAAAAATTTCAAACTGGGGTCTTGGGTGCTAGGAGAGCTGTGAAAAATGTAACAGATTAAATATATTTAATGTGTTTTAACAGAAGAATTAAACAACAAATATGCATATAGTTTTGTGACAGATGTTAATCTTTCCTTCCTTGCAACATACATGTTAAAAAAAATAATACAAAATATTTGTTGTCCTTTTCTAAGGAGAATTTCTTTACCATTGTTGGCTTTAGCTTGTGCACTAGTTGTACAGTCTTATTTTCTGTAAAGCTGCATGAGTTGGAAAAATATTAATCAATTTATACATTTTTACAATGGGTTGAAAAACAAAATATATGATAATTATATTTGTATATTTATAAATATATTTAGCTTATTTTAAATATATTTAAAATAAGCTAATATTTTTCAGATAATATTTCAATAATTCTTCAACTGTATTGGCTATATGTTTTAGAAAAGGGGCTCCTAACAAGGGGCTCTTCATACATGTGAGTCCTTGGCCGTAAAACATTTGAAAACTGTTTATATAGCAGGATCATTTAGCTTTATGTCAACCAACTTATTTCCAGGAAATAGGGTAGATGTTTTCTCATCCCATTTTTGAGATGCAAATTGACTATTTATATAACAGGCAAATCTAACATTTTGAATTCACATCAAATAATTTGATAAATAATTTAGGTTTCAGTGAAAACACTGTATGAACAAAACACCTTTTTACTTTATCACATTTGCACTCAAGTTCAAAGTAGGTTATCATGATGGTTTCATTTAAGCTCTACAAAGCAGAGTGACACTTTCATGGCACAGTGTTTGTTTTCTTTTCTAGGCCTCGAGGGAATCTGTATCTGGAACACAACTAAACACCTTTTGTGTCTTCTCAGGTGAACTAAATAGTTAATGTTTCTGTTTGAAGGAGGAATCTAAAGCACCCCTCATGTGAACTGTTCAATTAAGGTACTTGCCATAATGCCACTGGGTTTACGAGATATAAACTTCAAAAGCTTGTAATATTACCCAGACAGCAGACCGTTTCGGCCCAGATCCGGCCCACATCTGGCCCGCATGGATTTCACATGGGCCAGATGTGGGCCAGATCTGGGCCAACATTATGTTGCTGTCTGGGTAGTGTTGAGAACAGCTTTAGGAATGATGGCTTTCCCTGTCAGGTCTCTCACTCTTTCTCTCTCCCTCCATATATTTATCTAGCATGAGATCATTTCTTGGCATGCGTCACATGACTCCTTTTGTCAGTCAGTGCCGTCACTGCAATTACAATCCATAAAGCAGTTGGTTCATTGTTTGACACATTTACTGATAAATGCAGCCTATTCTGATAAATATAATCTAATTTCATTTGTGTGATAACACTGCATAAAAACCCTTTGGGTTTATTCATGTGAGGATGCGCGAGACGGAAGAATCTGAGCAAAGCGAGATAAGAGCTACTCAAAACAGTTTGCATAATTACACAAATACATACATCAACACAATACTGTGAAGAAATTTTGATCAACAAGAAAATAATGGTTTTAAATACATGTATTTACAAATATAAAATTCATAAATTCTCATTATAGTGAATGAGTACCAATGAATGAGCAATATTTTTCTCCTTTTTTGTAAGTTACAATATCAATCACAATTTATCTTCAAAATAACTTTAAGGCATTTTATTAATTTAAGGTATTTTTTTAGCCCTGTGTGAAAAAAAAGTCAGTCATCGTGCTCCATTTCAGTAAACAGGTTGATTGAAAGCAAAAGCATGGTTTACACCCTTATAGTGCACTAAACATTTGTACATCAAACATTTAATTAATTAAAAAAATATTATATACACTACCATTTAAATGTTTAGATTATGTAATTATGTATTATTATAGTTTATGTAAGATTGTTTGTGATGTTTTTGAAAGAAGTCTCTAATGCTCACTAAATCTGCATGTATTTGATCCAAATTACAGCTGTATAAAACTGTAATATTGAGAAATATTACTACAATTCAAAAGACCTGTCTTCTATTTTATTATATTTCAAAATGTAATTTATTCCTGTGATGACAAAACTGAATTTTCAGCCATTACTCCAGTCTTCAATGTCTCATGATCCTTCATTTTTTTGTAAATGGAAAATGCAAAAATCTTTTCTTTCACTTTTGATCAATTCAATGCATTCTTGCTGAACAGAAGTATTAATTTCATAAATATAAAATAAAATAAAAAATGTGATATTAAAAAATATTAAAAAATTGTTACACATTCATTCCCAAGTTGAAATTTGTCAAAATATAAAGGTCCTCTGTGATATGTTTTCATTTTATCATGGAGCTTTAGACATGAGCACTTACAGTATCCATGCACATACGCAGTGTTAAATTTCCAGTGCTTCTAAACTTAAATGGGTTCAGTGGACATACAAAGGACACTATAAAAAACTGACTGTGTAAATCAACATTTCCCAAGCACAAGATTCTCAAAAACGTACCCTCAATTTATTAGATTAGCTTTTCAGTTGTTGCAGCTCTGAGCTGAAGAGTGGGGGTTATTTTTGGGTTTTAAGAGACAAGGTGACAAAATGCCTGAACACAAACTCATACTTCCTGTAAGGCTGCTGCTCGGGATCAGAGCCAAGCTGACGAGACAGTGTTTCCTCCCCTGAGCAGTCAGGAACACTCATGGGAGTGTGCCAATTTCATGCCTTTTGACACAGAAGCAGGTTCCTCTTGATTTTCAGATCAGTTCAGCTATTTTCAAATGTAAATATAAACGTTTTTCCAACTCTGGCGACTTTCTCAGACCTGTGTTGAGTCCGCCTTCACAAGTGGTATAGACTGTAGAGCTGGCTACTGCATTTCCAGATATGACCACCTGTGGTCAAGTCAAACAAAGTTCAGTAAGGCTTAGTGATTTGAAGAAAACTGAAAGTGATTTTTGATTTTGATTTTTCTGTTATGGTCCAATTTTAACACTGAAATGAAACAAAACTTTGGTTTCCATGCAGTGTCAGCAAAAGTAACAGAAATTTTCTTGAGGGGCGTCTCTCATCACCGTGCCTCTCAACAGAGTGAGAATCGTCTGGAGTTGAGGTTCATCCTGGTGAGACCAAGATGTTTGAGAGGGGTGGACAGAGTGAAGGCAGCTTTCATGGGGATGTCACACAGCAGGTCTGAGTCCTCCTCGCACTCCTCCAGCTCATACGTGGCATCATCCAGCATCTCTTTGTGACGGTGACACACCTGCTCCACCTTCAACCTGTGGATCTCCACCCGTAAGCGAATCAACTGCCGTGCGAGACGGTTATCCTGCATCTGCATCTCCCTCTGAGGACAAGTGAGAAAGAGAGGAGAATGATTTTATAGCTCACACACCAAGTCTTTGATAACCAGCAGTAATTATAAGATTAAATTATTCGAAAGAGCAGTCACACATGCAGGACACTGAGCACACCTTTCTGTCAAACACCCACTCAAGTTTCTGCACCTGTGTGGCATTTAAGTGTGATATGCCAAGAGACTACAGTCATGCCACCTGCGTTGTACTATGCTGAAGTTGACATGCATCTCACTTTACAACAGTCTGGTTCTTTAGCCAAGTCAAATCAACTGTTTAACTGTTATATTACATGTTCTATAAAGTATATCTAGTATATACAGTATATTATTTACATATATTTTATATAATTTAATTAATTCATACACTAAAGTTCAAACGTTTGAGGTGGATAAGATTTTTTAATGTTCTTGAAAGAAGTCTCTTATGCTAATTTTTTAAAATGTAATTTATTCCTGTGATGACAAAGCTGATTTATATGAAATAGTATTTTTTTTTGTAACATTATAAATATATTCACTGTTATTTTTGATTAAATTAATGTGTGCTTGTTGCTGAATAAAAGTATTAATAATAATAAAAAAAACTAACTGACCCTAAACATTTGAACAGTGGTGTATCTTATATATTTTTGTACTGAATGACCCAAAGACAGTAGAAAGGTAAAAATCCCAAAACCACTGATGGTGTTGCGTGCTGATAGATAGATAGATAGATAGATAGATAGATAGATCCTAAACACAATGACCATTTATAAAATTAGTCAAACGTTTAAATAAAAATAAAATATATAAAGCTTATAAATACAATACCAGTTCGTTTCTGAGCCATTCTAACGCGTCGTCTATAGTATCAAAGCCGCATATATTCTTATAAGGCATCCCATCTTTGCAGATGTCGGATAGCTGAGTGTCCTCCTCCACAGATCCTGGGCTGCTGACATTTGAACTGTGTGTGGCATTAGTCCACGGGCGAGCCTGCAGTCGCTCCTTCCATTCTAGGTACGACGGTCTGCGCGTTTGAAGTTTGAGTTTCTCTGTCAGGGCTTTTACACTATCCAGATCCTCCATATCGCCCTCAGAACTGTCGTCTGCTCCCAGCTCTCTGAACTCCATCACTGAGCTGCTTTCATTCCAGATAGGCGAGACTGTGACTGCTCAGACATGTGCACTGTGCCTGATCATGTGCGCGAGTGATTAATCTCAAGAGGTGTGCTGGGCTAATGTTTATATAGACAGAAAAGTGACCGCCCATGTTCGGCAGCTTAATGACAAGAGTATCAGAGAACTTTAGACAATCTGAACTTGCATGTTGCGGCCAAACGCGACATTTCGTGTTCATGAGGTACTATTCAGGTGGTAGCTACAGAGTCGCTTGACACCCTTAAGCAGCACCTCACACGAGCTGAAAACCACACATAGGCCTACTAAATTGAGAAGTTTCAGGACAGACAGTTTTTATGCGACTATTTGTTTTCACAAAGGCAACTATAAGGAATAACAAAGTAAACGTTTAATTTATGTCGTTGTGGCCCAAAATTCGCTCACGCTGCTTTTCTATCAGTGTTCCAACATCCAGTCTTTGTCAACTGTTTTACGACAGAACGTCTCCATCTCCTGCTGTTGTTGAGGAATTGCAGTGAGAATCCTTTTAGCAAGGAATGAAAATCAAACATTAGAATCAGTAAGATATTAATGATAGTATATTTATTCTGAAACGAACGGTAGTCATATTAGTGATTATTAGTGATTTTTTTTTTCAAACCGGGGACGGGGGACCACCAGAGGGCCGCAAAGGAGGTCCTCGAAAAAGTTCAGTGAAAAATAGTATTAAAAAAGATAATTTGAATAATTACAAAGGTTTTGTAAAATAATTAGAACAGTAATATTTAAAATATTATTAATATCATAATCAATCAAGTTTGATAATCAAATATTATTTAATTCTATTGAAAGATAAAAAGCATAAAAGACAAACTTAACAGAAAGTAGCCTAAAACTTTTCTAGATATTACATTTTTCATAGTGGTTAGATTTTTCAAATGGATCTGTCTGTAAAGGAAGTCCCTGTATTTGAGGGTCTTTTTAAAATTAAAACTTTTTAAGGTTTACATTATGTAAAACGAATATTTATTATTTATTTTAAGTAAAACTGGTTAAACATGGCAAAAATAACAAATAAATAAATAATAAGAAATAACAAATAAAGAAAATAATAATAAAAAATCCTATCCCACGTGTTGCCTGAATTACTGAATTTAGTAAAAATTTATTAAAATTTAGTTTGCTAAACCAGACTTCATTTTAAAATACTTAACTTATATTAACTTGTATATAGCCTCTTATACAGGTCTTCTGTCTTGTGCATATCTATCGCGATTGCACCGATAATATCCAACTTGTGTCAATTGGAACTGTTTTACGACAGAATGTCTCCATCTCCTGCTGATGTTGAGGAATTGCAGTGAAAATCTATTTAGCTAAGAACAATCTAAAACGAACGGTATAGGCCTATTATATTAGTCGGTTTTCAAACTCATGGGGTCCAGTGACCCCCAAAAATCTGCAAGTGGTGCTAGGGGGTCCTCGAAAAGTTCAGAGAAAAATTGTGTATAAAGTTCAGAGGAAAAAAATTGTTTTTTTAAAGTAATTAAAATATATATATTATTAACATATAATAATAATCTATTTTATTCTACTGAAGATAAACAGCAAGAAAGAGAAGAAACTTAACAGAAAGTAAATATATTTTAGATATTATTTTTTTACAGAATAAATTGATGTTTATACACGAAAATGCTGCCTGTAGGCTTATATACTACATAGGAGGTCCCTCGCAAAGGACTTTTTATATTTGAGGGTCTGTGGCATCGAAAGACTTAGGCCATTAAATGTAAAACGAATATCTATATATATTTCTTCTTCTTCTTCTTCTTCATATATATATGTATATATATATATATATATATATATATAATTATTATTACTATTTTTTTTCTTCTATCCCATGTGTTACCTGAATAGGCTAAAGCAGACTCCTTCTGGCCTGTGTTTTGTAGTTCTACTACTCTGAAATGTCAGGAAAAGTGATAACGAACGAATATGGAGAAAAACATACAGGCACAACAATAAACAAACAAAAAAAATCACAAAAAAAGAGAAGAGGGCTGGGACTTCAAGAGTGTGAACGGAAATGAAAGTATAGCGAAGCCAACAAAATGCTAAAGAATCGCGCGAGCTCAGCAGACACACCTCCCGTCGCTCGCGCGGAGTCGCTTAGTGGCGTCTTATATTTACCAGCTGCCGGTGAGTTTAAAACAGCCTAAATTAATATCAAGGGGTGGGACACAGTTTTGTAGAGGATTACTTATAATATCTGCGGAAGACAGAGACTCGTGTGGCTCGCCCACTAACTCTCTAAACTCAGCTAGAGAAGTACCAGATGGTGGTTGTTGTCGTTGTGAAATGGAGTTGTCGGAGCACATCAAGACCGCTAATGTTGAAGATGTTACCCTGAGAAGACCTTTCCATCCAGC
The DNA here is from genome assembly GCF_001515605.1 of Sinocyclocheilus anshuiensis. Lineage (NCBI taxonomy): Eukaryota > Metazoa > Chordata > Actinopteri > Cypriniformes > Cyprinidae > Sinocyclocheilus > Sinocyclocheilus anshuiensis. Next base: position 1,506,179 of record NW_015548239.1, on the reverse strand, counting down.
GCTCAGAGGAACCCTGTGCGTTACCAGCCACCACCTTCTGTTCTCAGACAGAAAGGATGAAGCTTCCTGGCAACTCCTCATTCTCCTCAAGAACATCGATGCCATTGAGAAAAGGTAGAGAGACAGCTGTTCTCATCAGCTGGAGTTCTGGAGGTTTGACCACTGCATGTGTGTGTGTGTGTGTGTGTGTGTGTGTGCTGTAATACAAGGCGACCGTAATTATACCCTGCTGGAAAAATGTCATAAACCAGCCTTGGATGGTTTGTTGGTTTTATCTGGTTTAAGATGGTCTTCCAGCATGGCTAAGCTGGCTGGTTTAAACTGGTCACCCAGACTAACCAGTGCCCTGGCCTGAAGCCCCTGCAGGTCATCAGAGGAGCCAATCTTAAACCAATTAAGACCAGCTTAAATTACATTTTAAATAGTTGTATCTTGCAGTTGTTGCTCTATAGAGCTATTTGTACCTGAGCTAAAACTTAAATTTAGTTTTGTTTGTGTAACCAAATGTACTTAAGTTGATTCAGTGGTGTTAAATAATATTTTTGACTTAAAGAAAATCTATTAATTTAGATTTTACCATATCAAGTACATTTGTTTCAGCAGGATTTTTTTTTTATTGATATGTATATTGTTGATCACTGTTGTTGGTAAATGCATAATTCACATTCTTATTCATCCATGTGTCTAATTTTGAATCTTAATTGGGTCATAATTACCAAGTAAAGTTAAACTTATTGTGTGTGTGTTTGATCCCTGAAGTGACCTGCTTCTGTAATAATAAACGAATTCTGTCTTTCTCTAATTTCTCCAATCACTTTTCCTTTGTGTCAGTGTCGAGAATCTTTTCGGATACCCCAGGTACACTTCTAAAGAAGGCCCAGTGTTTGATTTGTGGACTGACTGTTATTGCTCATTGAAGCTGTCATTTTATTCTGATCTGGGATCTGCTGTTAATTTATTCTGTAATGTTAAAAATGAGGAGAGAAGTGGCGGTGGGCAGCATCTTATGTCTGAATAAGAAGGCATCTTCTAAAATGAGCTGCTTGGCAATGTATTCGTAGCTTAAGGCACAGAAGAAAACAGAAAAAAGTGTATTTTGCAAGATCTTTGTGCTTTGCAATGAGCATTTACGCAACATATATCTCACATGCTTTCTGTGTTTTGATTACATGCAAAGCCGCAGTATTTATATACATGTAGTGCTATATATAAATATTTGTGTTTGTAATCTAATGTACAAATATGGAGATACAACAAGAGAGACTGTTAGCTTACACTCTATTAAAATTGTATTTAGAGCTCAGTCATACCTCTGCAATTTATCTCATTGTCTCTGCTAGCCTTACGCTCATGGCTTGTTTTTGCTTCCTGCTTCCATCTCTTCTGAGGCCCCAATGGAGATGATTGTATGGAATTTGAGAGTGTGAGCAAACATGGAGGAATGTACTTAAACATGGTGGGGGTGTTTGTATGTGTGTCTGATACAGGGCTATGGGATCCTCTGGTACTATCACCATTAAATGTAAGGACCTGCTGGTTCTTCAGTTGGAAATTCCTGGAATGGAGGAATGTCTGAACATAGCCAGTTCTATAGAGGTACTAAATATAATTATCTAACCATTCTTATTAAAAGGATTAGTATTAATATTGCTCATATTTAGAATTAGGTATACTCATTTTCAAAAGTTTTGAAAGAAGTCTCTTGTGATCACCAAGGCTGAATTTATTTGATAAAAAATACAGCAAAACAGTAACATTGTGAAATATTATTACAATTTTAAATAACGGTTTACTATTTGAATATATTTTAAAATGTAATTTAAACAAACCCCCTCAAATCAAGCAGTTTGTTTAAGAGAGGTGTGTGATTGATCTTGTGATTCAACTTGCGAACAATACTATAATAACAATAATACAATACAATTAGGGATGCACCAATATTAAATGTCTACCTTTCTTGTTATGGCTGTGGGTGAGAGTGGACTGATATCATCTCATGTCTCTGTAGGCTCTTTCGTCTCTGGAAAGTGTGACAGAGATGTATCCCTTCTTCTACAGACCGTCACACCTTACTCTGAACGGCCCATGGGGCCTGTCCTCAACGGAGCAATATTACAAACAAACAGAAAGGCTGGTGAGCTACACACGCTTTAACTGTATTTTTCTTTCTTTTACTTTCACTTCCCTTTCCTTCAGTTACTGTCACTCTGTGTTTATCTTGCTTTGAGAACCACACAAGGACAAACACAAATAAATGATGCTGAAAATTATTACTCTAAGGTCAAATTTTACTTAATATAAGCTATTGTTTAATTTCCTGAAAGGAAGACAAACAGGAAGCACTTTGTTTGCCACAGGAAACTAAAAGCAGTTGTGAGACGTGGGTGACAGTTAAATTCACAGGAAATAAAGCAGTGTGTATTCTTTCTCTGTAGCTAGTCTTCTTTTCTATGCCTTGTTTGTCTCCGTAGGTTTCGTTATCAGCCATTGTCATCTAGCATCTGTGGCCTTTCATTTTTTTCCCCATAACTGTAGATGTTTATTTCTATCCCCTTATGTACTGTACTTGTATCATAATTACAGTGTTTTTGTCACTCTTTTTCCCCCAGTTTTATAGTGTCTTTCATGTGTAAAGTTTATAATTTTATATTTATATAAATTTTCAGCTTTATGTCATTTTTATTAGTTTTTAAATATTACTGTTTAGGTTTATTTATTTATTTATTTTTGTTAATTAATAGTAATATATGTTTATAACTTATGTATAGCTGTATACATGTGCATGTTTGTGCGTGTTCATAATATGTGCATGTGTGTGTGAGCAGTGGGACAGGTGGAGAGTCAGTACAGTAAACTCAGATTACTCTGTATGCCCATCGTATCCATCTGCGGTTATTGTGCCACGTGAGGTGGACGATGACAAGCTGATCCGCTCAGCCAGGTTCAGACAGGGCGGCAGATTTCCTGTACTCTCCTACTGTCACCATAGGAACGGAATGGTGAGTGTAGGATGTTTTCTTATATCTCAAATATAAGTGTCATTGTATATTGGTGTATAAGAACAGTGCAACATTAAAACAGTACAAATGTGTAACACCGTTTTCAGCATTAAATAATATGTTTCTCATTAAAGCAAAAAATGCATAATATGCAGTAGATCAAAATTTCCAAAGTAAAAATTATTTGTATCCATTGACTAGGTGATTATGCGAAGTAGCCAGCCTTTGACAGGAGCCAATAAGAAGAGATGTAAGGAGGATGAGCTCCTTCTCCAGGCTGTGATTGATGGGTCAGAGTTGGGTTACATCATCGATCTGCGTTCTGCCCAGCAAGCCCAGCAGGCCCGGATGACAGGAGGAGGTTTTGAGTCTAAATCCTTTTATAGCCACTGGAAAAGAATCCATAGACACCATGAAAGGTGAGAGGGAACATTAGTCATTTTTAATTGTCTGAAAATATGTGACCGATCTGTAGTTGTTTTGGCTTTGATTTTGCATGTAATCATGCGTGTTTACAGGGGTAAAATTGTGCAGGAGAGTCTTATTAAGCTGGTGGAAGCGTGCAGTGACCCGTCTCACAGTGTGGACCGCTGGCTCAGTAAATTGGAGAACTCCAAATGGCTTTCTCATGTTCACAGTGCGCTGTCCACTGCAGGCCTGGTGGTAGAGTGTGTGGAGAGGTGGGAAGATGTTTTACTTTAGTCTTTTAAAGGTACACTACAAAATTGTGTGCTCTCTGTCGCCATCTGTGGTTCATATAAAAAGTTGCAGCTTTATTAAATTAATGTAGGCTTTCCATAGTGACCCAGAATAAGGCAAGGACACAGCTGACACTGATTTCTCTGTGTACTGGCTTAATAAATAATGTCTAATGAAAAATTTACGGGAAAATGTCGGTAGTGTACTTTACATTCTCTGTCCTATTATTTTGCTCAATGCTTTTGTGTGACTAAAATATCAATTAATGTTATGTATTGTATGTTGTGACACACAGAACACAACAGTTCTAAAATGTAGGATTGGTAAGATTTTTGAAATAAGTCTCTTATGCTCACCAAGCCTGCATTTATTTGATCAAAAATAGAGTAAAAACAGTAATATTGTGAAATATTATTACAATATTTAAATAAAATATTATTTATTCCTGTGATGACAAAGCTGAATTTTTAGAAATCATTGTAATATGCTTATTTGCTCCTTAAGATGCAAATATTAGATATGCCGCATTACTCTCAGATGTGTTGCTTTAATCTGTTTTTTTTTCATCCTGTGTTTTATGCATGGTTTGGTCATGTGTTGTTCTGGCATATGGTCTGTTTTTGAAGGGTGGTCACTGCAGACCCATGCATGGCTTCGAGATGTATCGCTCTGGTCTGTGGTCTGTTTTTTGCAGGGATGGTCACTCTGTGCTTGTGCATGGCTCTGAAGGGACTGACAACACGCTGCTGGTGAGCTCATTGGCTCAGCTTATCCTAGACCCCGCATCTAGAACTGTCACTGGCTTCCTCTGCCTGCTGGAGAGGGAATGGATACAGGTGAATGTGTGTTTGTGTGACATAATGTGTGATTAGGTACATGTGGGGGAATTTTGTTAAAGCATTACAACAAAAAAGAACTTTCTTACTAAACTACTACCTAATATTAGTGTCAGATCTGTTTGTCAGAAAGTTGATGAGTGTTGTGCTTGTTGTTTCTCAGGCTGGACACCCATTCCAGCAGCGCTGTGCTCATTCGGCGTACTCTCATGCCCGTCTGAAGCAGGAGTGCCCAATCTTCCTGCTGCTGCTTGACTGTGTGTGGCAGGTGTGGCGGCAATTTCCTCTGGCACTGGAATTTAGTGAGGCTCTGCTGCTGCGACTGGCACAAGAGGTTTACGCTTCTAACTATGGAACCTTCCTGTGTAACAGCGAGCAGGAGAGGTGAGCACAAATTACCCCATATGACACTCATCATACGCTACCATTCAAAAGTTCAAAGTCATTTTCAGATGTTTTTGAAAAAAGTCTCTTATGCGTACCAAAGCTGCATTTATTTGATGAAAAATACAGAAAAACTAATATTGTGCAATATTATTTAAATTAAAATAGCTATGTTCTGGCTTAATATATTTTAAAATCTAATTTTATTCCTGTGATACGCCAGTCTTCAGTGTCACATGGTCCTTTAGAAATCATTCTAATATGCTGTTTTGGTGCTTATGAAGCATTTCATATTATTATCAGTGTTGAAAACAGTTGTGCTGTTAATATTTTTTTTGGTAATTGCAATACATGTTTATTTTCTGGATTATTTGATTAATTTGACAGTTAAAAAGAACAGCATTTATCAGAAATATAAATCATTTGTAACAACATAAAATTTGATGTTGTTGTTGATTAATTTAACACGTTCTTGGTGTGTTGGCGCCACGAGCAGCTCGAGGGGGCCTGGTCTGGCCACTTCGGTCCCTGTGCATATATATATTGTATAATTGTACATATAATTGATTTATTTTCATTTTTGCCTGGGCTAGATGTGCTGCAGGAGTGAAGGAGAACACACACTGTTTGTTTCAGTCCCTACTGAGGCCTGATATTGAAGAGCAGTACCTCAACCCACTGTATGAACCCACTGATTTGGCCATTTGGCCCTCAGTACATCCTCAGTCCTTACAGCTATGGACAGGTGAGTTACCGCTGTAATGTGATAAAACTATTGCAAGTTAAAAATGTAAGAAATTCCATTCAGTTTTTGAAATTTCTTGGTATTATTGATATGTAAAGTCAGCTCCATGTATTTTGAGCAAAAGAAAAAACATATACTTCCAACCTTAATGTCACAGAGTCCTCATTATCTTTGTATGGGTTTGTGGGTAGGGCTGTTCCTCAGGTGGACTGAGTATGCTCAGAACATGGAAGAAGCTCGAGAAGAGGTGTGGAGCATTGTGAAAGAGCACCATGAGCAAGCTGGACCTGACCGGACCAATAACACGCTTAGTACACACTGTGACACCTTGACCCCATTTGAGAACCTCATGGATGAGCTGACTATCTTGTGACCTCATGGTAGAAAGGACATAGAGCCTGTTATTACTATGGGTGCATCTCAATCAGCTCCCTAGTTCAGTAGTCAGGGAACTGATCAGAGAGTCGGCCATTTTAAGGGCTGTCTCAATCGCAAAATCCTTCTAGTGGACTGGAACGTTCGCTCCCTGAAAAATCCCACAGTGCACCGCAAAAACTAGGGAGCATTGGTGCTCACTATGCTCCCTTACCGGAAATTATGTCACATTTCTGAAGCACGAAACATAAACCACACGAGCCAACTCAATAAAAATTACACGCGATAGAAGATTTGAAAAGACAAACTGTTTTATTAGTATATTTCAGCATAAACACACATCGCTAGACAGGTAATGAACACATTTAGTTAACTTTTATAATTGATATTTGGCTGAAATGTTGAAAGAACATGTAACAGAACAATGTGTTTAAAGAGAATAAAAATAATATCAAAAAGAAACCGGTCCTGCCTGTTGTTGATTAATTCCAGCAATGATGTTCTACAATGTTGTCCGTTGACGTTGTACGTAGTCATGTCACCAGAAATTGAGTAATCACTGTCCCATTGTGCAGTGAGCCAGGGAACTTACCAGTGTACACGATATACTGATTCATGAGCTAGGGAGCTGATTAGGGGGAAAGTCATGGGGGAGACTTTCTTGGCAAGTCTAATGAAATTAGTGTCACCCAGGGCTGGACTGGGACAAAAAATCGGCCCAGGCATTTTTTGGT
>NW_015548239.1:1497447-1499159 GCF_001515605.1 Sinocyclocheilus anshuiensis | reverse complement strand
ATTGTTAAAATAACCGCGTCATCCGCAGCTCTAAACTTGGCGCCGGCGAGCGTCCGGAGAGAGAGAGAGAAAGCGCACGGAGCTGAAAGGGCTTGAATAAAGCGCGTTTGGCCTTTGATAAAAATACTAGAAGATACAGCGCTGAAAGATATTTGCCATAAACGACCCTGAGCGCTTGTTATGTGATCCGCTCCGCTGTTTTGACGCGCTGCTCACTTAAAATGGTGCTGTGTTACGGCTCGCGGTCCGGATGGATGCAGCGGTGCGGATGCGGTCCGCCGACGAGGAAGAAGTTGGGGTGATGCGATCTTTATATAGGCGGAGCAAAATACTTAATCGCTCCGTCTATAGCGCATTGTGATTGGATGGTTTACACTGTCAATACAGGAGACAAACCAATGGGCCAATGGCTGCTCGCTGTCCGTGCGTGATGGTCCTTGGCAAAAAAATAAAATAAAATAAATAAACCTTCTGTCGGCCCCTTACACTGTAAAAATTTTTCGCCCCTTTCAACTTAAAAACGTAAGTTTTGTGGCTGCCTTCAATTTTTAAGTTAAATCAACTTAAAAGTACAAGTCATTTCAACTCATATACTATATATATAAATAAATGTTTACCTATACATAAGTAAAAAAAATACAGACTATACGGATGCTTCACATAAACACTGCACCTATACACAGCTAACCTACTGACAGATTTGTATACAGATATGTATACAACAAGGGCACAAAAGTAGCAAAAAACTGGCAAGAAAATGTCATACAAAGCTGAAAATACACTCATACCTCTTGGGAAACAACCACTGAGAAAAGCTTGAAAAAAACACACATACATGTCCATTACAGTCCTTTAAAAGGAGAAAGGTGTCCTGCAGTGCACCATCGTAGTCTTCGTATTAGGAGGCCAGCTTGCACGCCCTTCTTGGGTGTATGAAGTGTCTCACCATGAGCCTTTAAAATCAGAAAATAACAGTAAAAATTACAAACAGTTGGTTATTCTATATACAATACACACTGACAGACTTCAATATACACAAATGAAACACATTCAATGTTTTGAATAACAAAAAAAAAGTGAAGCTTGTTTAAAGCAGGGGGGTCGAAACTCCTCTGGTTTAAACTTTTCCTATGCTGCTTTTGTGAGTAATAGGAATGTAACAATGTACTCAAAGTCGGATGAAAATCGATGCAGATATGTGCTGCAAGTTGATTGAGACGTTAAATAAATCAAGATATGCGTTTTTAAACACCAAGGGCTGCTGAAACTGTATACTGTGACCGCGCTTTACAAGCACTATAGCAGCAAACATTTTGCCAAGTTAATAAATAGTAGCAAACATGATGGCGGCAGGGTAGATTTTTGATGAGGTGTGAGAGAGGTTTGGCTTTCTGACTACAATAAATGTAAGCGATGAGGTGGCAACAGACAAAACAAAAACTGTGTAAATACACGTACAATGTCATAAAGGGTTTGTTCAACCAAAAATGAAAATTCTGTCATCAATTACTCACCCTCATATAATTTCAAACCCATAAGACCTTTGTTCATCTTCAGAACACAAATGAGGATATTTTTGATGAAATTCGAGAGCTTTCTGACCCTCCATTGGCAGCAACGCAACTAAAACATTCAAGGTCCAGAACGGTAGAAAGACATCATTAAAGTAATCCATGTGACTCCTGTGGTTTAACCTCAATTTTATGAAGCAA
>NW_015548239.1:1488949-1497317 GCF_001515605.1 Sinocyclocheilus anshuiensis | reverse complement strand
TTAAAAAATCAAGTTGAATCTAGTATAACTTATAAAAAAAAGTTGAAATTGCTTAAATTATTTTTATGAGTTAAAGCAACTTAAAAACATAAATTGTCATGGCTTTTTCATCATATCATTTTTTACAGTGTAGGTGCGTCGGCCCACCGGGAAAATGCCCGGTATGCCCGATTACCAATCCAGCCCTGTCACCGCAAATCAGATATACCGGCATTTACGAAAGCTATCATTGAATAATAATCAGACATACTGGCATTACAGCCTTCTGTCTTGACTTTCAAGCAAAATGATAATGTAAACAGTCCCAAATAGGGAAAATATGTGTTTATTGTATTGTGTTTGAGTAGTTTGATTTTGGAATTTACTGTGGTTTCAAGAGACAGCATCAGTCATGATGTTTTATTGTAAACATTTTTTACACTGTTAGACAGCTGAATGTTGAATAAGGGTGAATGTGAGAAATTTTTGACCTACCAGAAGGTGATGTTTAATCATGCTTGAGAAGTTACAAACAGCATTTGCAATTGGAACATGCACCACTCTCTGGAATACTTGATTCTGATTGGTTAATCGCTGGATTTAGCGTTAAAGGGATAGTTCACCCCTAAATAAAAATGAACATTTTGTCATTATTTGCTTACCCTCAAATTGTTTCAAACTTGTATGAAATCCTTTCTTCTGCTGAACACAAAGCAGATATTTTCAAGAATGTGGGTAACCAAACCGTTTCTGGTCCAAATTGACTTCCATATTATAAAAATAAGACTATGGAAGTCAATGGGGACCAGACACTGTTTGGTTACCCACATTCTTCAAAATATCTTCTTTAATGTTCAACAGAAGAAAGAGACTCATACAACAACTTGAGGGTGAGTAAATGATGACAGAAGTTTTATTTTTGGGTGAACTAGCAGCTCATCCTGGGAAATGGAGAATCAAAACTCAAAGTAGCAGTGTTATAAGAAGGATCATGTAGTCAGCTGGTCATTCTTAGGAAATAAACGCCTTGGAGATGATGCAACATTACTGTACATAATCCTTACTTACTTGATGCTTCTGAGAAGGGTCATAAATTAACTGGGGCACAAGAAAATAATGTCACCAATTCTATCAAAATGTGTGGTCAAAAAATGCTTATGTAGTGAATTCCTTTGTTTTTAATCTGCTACCATTTATACAGTAGTGATTTGTATAATCTAACATGGGGGCCAGTGAATTATTATTCAATTATTATCAATAAATGTGTCCAATAAATGTGTTAAAATGTGTCCAAGCAGAGTGTTGTATTTGATTTTGATTCAATTTTAGAATTTATATTTATTTTACGACCATAATATTCCTATTTGGATATTATATTATATTATATTATTATTTGAAGTGTTTGACATTATATTAAAATACTTAAAATTTCAATATGAAACTTGGTTATTAAAAAGGGGAATCTGCGCACGCGCACACAAACAATAACATTTCACCAGCCAATGAAGTCATCAGTGTAAAGCCCCAGCTCAGCTAAACTCACCTACACAATATAAATCCGGAGTGGGCAGCCCGTCAGCAAGTTTGCCCTCTTGTAGCGCTAATGGACACCGCAATCATTATCACGCGACCGTACCCGCTAGTACAATGATAAAACTACATTTCCCAGCATTCTCTGCTCCGTCAGCATGTTTATCCAATGGTCATTCGATGCGCTCTTCTGGCAACCAATCGGACCGTAATCTCTTAATTCTAACGGTTAAATACCATGAAAATCCCTCTTATCAGCATTTATTTACTTAATTTTCCACCTCCGGATACACCACAGCAATGTTGTGATTTTGGTGCAAAACGTGTGTTTCACATCGTCACGGATTTCACGTTTTGATAAGCTCAAGGTGAGATAATGCGCTTTTCCCCGAACCACTGATTTACATATTGTTCGTGTATCAGTCGATTCACTTTTAAAGGTGAAATAACGACTTGGCCGTCAGATTAGCGAAAACTAAAAAGAAAAAAGTACAATTGTTATGATGTGTACTTTCTGACCCGTTCATTCGGTTAACTGATATGTTTATTAACTGACAGATAAACGACATGCTGTCAGGTGTCCGGTCGTGTGTCCGCTCGTTGTGTAAAGGTTGGTCGGTTCGCGGCATGAGTTTATCGCCGCGTCAGATCAACCGATGGCCGAGCAACGAGTCCTCCGAGCCTCCTACGGACAGTCCTCGAGTCCTCATCACAGGTGCCATCTGTTTCCCAGCTGCTTAAATAACGTGTGACAAACTAATGTTTTGGTGGAAATATCTCTCTTGCATCACGTCTTCTGTGTTTGTTTTCCGTGCCTCGTAAGAGACAATCCCATTGATCGCCATGACAATAGGTTGGGAATAAACAGCGTTAAAAGCGCTCCACGTGCGCACAATGGAGCGCGCGGCTGTTTTATGCTTGTGCAACAGAGTGAGTAAACAGATTGTCAGTCGAAGTGGAGCTGGAAAATGTCTGGACAATAACAATAACGGAGCTTATTTAAAATGACTTAGGCCTGTTTTTGAAACTGCCACTGCCATTTTTGTGTGCTTATTTCATTTGCGTGTGCACTGATTTGCAGACACACTACAAACGCTGTCATATGAGTCCTTACTAAATTCTATACAATAATCCTATGTTTTAGGCATCAGTCTAAAGTAGTCACTGTAATATAAACTCTATTTTTAGTTGTCTACTGGAGTTGATCACATATTATGTATGGTATCATGTTTTGTTTTATTGTGCATTTACTGTACCTCTGGCCTCCAGTATAGGGGTTTTCATTTTAAAAATAATGCAGTAACATTTTTCATTCATAATTAGATTTATGGAATTTATTCTGCTTACTTGGTGCTAATTTGTGGCTTTGTGAGTGGTGAAGTTTCTGGTTGTAAAATGTTTGCTGCTATGGTGTGTTTAAGCTCCTTTCATTGTTGAAAGTGTTTTTCTCCTGTTACAGGTGGCCTGGGACAGCTTGGAGTTGGACTAGCTCAAATGCTGAGGTTAGTGAACAGCTGAAAGATGTGCTGCATGGGAGAAATTTGAAATCAGACTCCAGAACACACAGTTTTTGCAACTTTGCGTAGATTGGATATTTGCCTGGTCTTTGCATAGATGTTTGTTGTAACCTTTTTTAATTTTCTGAGGTAGATTCTTTATAATTCTGTAAAAACCGAAAGATCATTTAACTTTGTTGTTGTTTATTTAATTTAATTATGAATAATATTCCTTTTACATCAGGAAGCAGTATGGAAAGGAAAACGTCATCCTGTCGGACATTAGGAGGCCTCCCACTGAAGTTTATAACATGGGTATGTTGACACTGAGAGAGATGTAACAGCTCTGATATGGACAGACAGGCGGTTGTATCATTTGCAACATATATAGAGCCACATGTAGAGTGTGGTGCCATAAACTGACTTAAAGTTTACAGTAGGAGCTTTTTTTTAATCACATGGCTCTTATATTTAAATTCTCCAAATACATTTCAGTAACAGTGTACAATGTTAACATATGTTAACATCGATTAATGAAATAGCTAACATGAAATAACAATTTAAAAAATAATTTATTAATTATGAGAATTCTTACAATAAGAACTCTACAATAACAATACCGTTCTTTTTTTATTTAATTAATTTATTTTTTTAGAAATTAATACTTTTTTTTATTAAGCAAGGATGCTTTAAATTGATCAAAACGATTCTGGAGGATAATGTGACAATGAAGACTGGAGTAATGGTTGCTGAAAATTCAGCTTTGCTTTTACTAGGGATGCATCGGTATCGGGCCCGATACTGAGCTCCTGTACTACCAAATAATGTTCTTTTTAGCAACATCATATGACCCCTTTAAAAAAGCGTAACAACTCCAACTTTTGAACAGTAGCGAATATTAATGCATTTTAAACATTTCTAGTTGAATAAATGACCATAACTGTATTTCAAACATTAATTTAACTATAAGCAATAGTATATTTATGAATTAACAAGAATAGACTAACCTGTATTAACTTAGATTCACGCTCTAAATGCTGTAGCCTATGAATAAAGCTCTCATTTAACTTCCAATGTCTGATTGGTGATCCTCCTTCCAGGTCCATTTGTATATGCTGATGTGCTGGACTATAAAAACCTGAGGGAGCTAGTTGTGAATAACAGAATCACCTGGCTGGTGCATTACAGCGCATTACTCAGTGCTGTCGGGGAAGCTAACATGGCTCTTGCCCGCACCATCAATATCACAGGTGGGAAAATTCAGTTTATGCTATATGACTGCCTTTATAATGTAACAATGTAAGGTTTCCACTACGCCAGAGCGCGTACACACCTCACGCACCGGATGCCTGCGCGCGCATATTTCTCTCCTGTTTCTGACAAAATGACTTTTTCACTGGAGAAAATATTATGGACAGAGGATTGTTTCTTACAAACAGCTTTTCACTTCACAAGAAATTAATTGATGGACTGGAGTCGTATGGATTACTTGTGGATTATTGTGATGTTCAACTGTTTGAACTCATTCTGACGGCACCCATTCACTGCAGAGGTGAATGTTCCAGATTTCTCCAAATTACACCGAACAAACAAACTCATCTACATCTTGGATGGCCTGAGGCTGAGTACATTTTCAGCAAATTTTCATTTTTGGGTGAACTATTCCTTTAATATTAATGTTTGTGGTTAATTGTAGAAATAATTCCTATCTTGGTCATTGTCTATCTGTATGTGTTTTTCTTGTATAATGAAAAGAAAAACTTTTTGCAATGATCTAAATGTTCATAAAATGTAATGTTCAATTTATAGCGGACAGCTGGCCAGTGCGGTTTGATGACTCTAACGCACGTCAGGACTGGGGCTGGAAGCCTGCGTATGGCCTGTCAGAGCTGGTCACAGACATGCTGGCCTCCATCCGTGAAAAAAACAATGCAGGACTACCTGCCAGCTAGCAGGTCTTCTCAGGGACTGCGCGGCCGTTGCTGGGGGGAGGTTAGGACGATTCCAAAGGTCCTGACGAGGGAGAGGTGGCCTGGAACACGATTTTTACCAAGCGGGACCCCACCCCCCCGGAATGCGATTGCGGAGGGGGCCTGAGTCAGTATGCTGTTCAGGGGGTCCAGAAACCATAGCGGCGCCGCTGATTATTGCACACATTATAGATGAAACTGTAATTTAATTATTTTAGAATCACCATGCACTGTATTAAAATAACAAGGTCAGCACCAAGAAAAATTCTGGCTGGCCCGAACATGCCCTTCAACACTTTCAATGATCTGATGTTATAACTAAAACACTGCTTTCTAATCCTAACCAATCATACCATTCTCTTTGGCAGGGGTTGAATTTTGACTCCATAGATGCTCCATTTGTTCAAATACAATAAGGAACACTAGACACCTCACTCTGTGCTCTAGACTACTCAATGTATTGTGTACAAGAGGAATTGTCTCAGTTTGAACACAGCCATGGGCAGAAAATACTTTAAACCACTACTACCTTTAGTGTAAATCAAAAGATTGCCTTTGTTCCAGCTGCGATCGCTGAAGAAATCACAGTTGCCTGAATTTTGGGTTCTGTTAAACCCACTATTGTCTGCATTGGCTATTTATTTAGAGTCCGTTATCAAAGGGCTCTGGGTTCACAATGCATAGTTTGGTGGTGTGAATTAAGTACTTAATCACTCAGCATTGCTGATGTATTATTATACACTAAGAGTTTTTTTTTTTTACACATTTTTTGTTAACTCAGAAGAGCAAAACTACTGGATAAAACACCCAAAGCCTTGCAGGAGTAAAGGGGGTGTTCTTTGGCTTTGGCCCCTCTGAAAGTCTTTAGTATGCCTTCTGTATAGGCTACTGGTGCAGACAAATAAAAATGACTAATCAATATATAAGATGTTTAAGATATATAAGACGATATATACAATGACTCACCTTTCTTCCAAAAGCAAGTGTGATTTCAGTGTTAAAAGTTGAAACTGCATTAATTTTCACTTATCATTTAACCTCAAAAGTTGTTAATGAATCTCAAAAAGAACTGGTGGAAAATTGCAGTGTATGTCAAATAAATGGCTTTAATACAGCAAACAGTTTATGTATGTCTTTGTTCATTGTGACCTCTGCAGTAGTCAAAAATAACAAACGAACAAAAATAAAATGAAATATATTTTGTTTTATATTTTCGTGATTAATTCAGTATATTATGAAACATGACACTAAATTAAAAATAAAAACAAAAAACGTTCAAGGTAGTATTTATTAGATTTGAACAGGCACAGGAAGTGAGGTTGAGGCTGTCGCAGTGGATTGTGGGACATCGTGCCATATTGACAGACGATAGAAATGGACGCGGGGTTTTTCCGCGTAAGTCTAATATTCTTTTACAACTATCGCAATATAAAGGTCAAATACGTTGTTTTGCATGTGTTATTTGTCAGCTGGCTGATTAGTTGGTTGTTTTAAGGCTGTATTTCGTATGTTCATTGGAGTGCGGCTGTAATGGCGGCTGCGTGCGAGAACCAGAACGTACTCAACAGATTAAACGGGAACAACGGATTTAAGGATCCCAGCGCGTTGAATTTCACAGTATCGCACTTATTCTTACAGATAAATTCCACTATAACATTATACAGTCAACTGTACTCTGGTTTGCGTAGTTAAATTAAAATACAGGCTGAAACCGAAACCCAGCCCGGCAAAAAAACATGTTCTTATACGATAGCAAGCCGTGTAATCGTGTATCAGAATCAGAATGAGCTTTCTTCGCCAAGTGTGTGCAAACACGCAAGGAATTTGTATATTTTTAGGAACTCTTAGTACAAACATACATACATACATATATGACACTGAAAACAGAAATAACATTTAAATAAGACAAAGGAAAATAATAATAATAATAATGTGGTATACATCTGGAACCGAAGATTTATATGTGTGTGTATACGTACGTTAAATATTACACCCGTGTCAATGTCCTACTCAAATGAAGTAATTCATTTTCTGTCTCGTACTGCAAATTGTATGTTAACTTCAAATGCAGAAAAATAGGAATTTCCTATATCATAT
Source organism: Sinocyclocheilus anshuiensis (assembly GCF_001515605.1). Lineage (NCBI taxonomy): Eukaryota > Metazoa > Chordata > Actinopteri > Cypriniformes > Cyprinidae > Sinocyclocheilus > Sinocyclocheilus anshuiensis. Next base: position 1,490,245 of record NW_015548239.1, on the reverse strand, counting down.
ATTGTTTTAATTGTGAATTCTTGTTGTTTCAGGGCACCAGTGCGGAGCAGGATAACCGCTTCAGCAACAAACACAAGAAGCTGTTGAAGCAACTGAAGTTTGCAGAATGTCTGGAGAAGAAGGTAGAAAATATGGAAATACATGTGTATTTTCTTTGGTGCAAATGTGTTCATAACACGTTGTTACCATAAACGTGCTGCATATTGAGGTTCCCTAAATTTTACAATAAATTATCAGTTCAACCATATAAGAGTAATCATCTTTAAAAAAAAAAATTATACTTTTATTCAACACTCATGCATTAAATTGCTCAAATGTGACAGTGAAGTTTGTTACAAAAGTTTTCTATTTCAAATTAATGCTGTTCTATTCATCAAAGATTCCTTGAAGAAAAAAGTATCACAGTTTCCAAATATAATTTTAAGTAGAACAACTCTGCTCAGAATTTATGATAGTAGTTTGAAGGATTAGGACCCCTAAGTTACCAACATATATATGGAAAATCCTGTAAGTAAGTAAACATTTATTTATATAGCACCTTTCAAAACAAAGTTACAAAGTGCTTTACAATGAAAAGATTAGTGCAGTAACAAAATACAAAAAATACCATCAACATTAAGAAAAAGCCATACGATAAAAATGAGTCTTAAGAAGAGACTTAAAAGTGGATACAGTAGGAGCCTGCCTAATATCCCCAGGCAGGGAGTTCCATAGCTTAGGCACATGGATAGCAAAAGCGCGGTCACCTTTGGTAACAAGTCGAGATTTTGGAACCATTAATAGGGCCCTACCGGAAGATCTCAAGCAGCGATCAGGCTCATAAGGAAATAATAAATCACAAATATAGGCAGGAGCCTGACCCTTCAAGGCCTTAAAAACAAGCAACAAAATCTTAAAATCAATTCTAAAACTCACAGGCAACCAGTGAAGAGCAGCAAGAATCGGTGTAATGTGGTCACTTTTCTTAGTACGTGTTAAAAGCCTAGCAGCAGCATTTTGAATCAGCTGCAATCTTAGGAGATTTCTCTTGCTAATACCGGAATAAAGTGCATTACAATAATCAAGTCTGGAAGAAATAAAAGCATGAATGACCTTTTCCAAATCTGCCAAAGAAAGGAATGACTTTATCTTCGTTAGTTGCCTCAGTTGTGCAAAACAAGACTGCAACACTTTAGTCACCTGAACATCAAAGGACAGTTCTGAGTCAAAAACTACACCTAAGTTGCGAGCCTCTTTTCGAACATTATTAGATAAGGCACCCAGACTAGAGGAGAGATTATTAATACTAGCACTACT
>NW_015548239.1:1487582-1488612 GCF_001515605.1 Sinocyclocheilus anshuiensis | reverse complement strand
GTAAGTAAGTAAACATTTATTTATATAGCACCTTTCAAAACAAAGTTACAAAGTGCTTTACAATGAAAAGATTAGTGCAGTAACAAAATACAAAAAATACCATCAACATTAAGAAAAAGCCATACGATAAAAATGAGTCTTAAGAAGAGACTTAAAAGTAGCAAAAGCGCGGTCACCTTTGGTAACAAGTCGAGATTTTGGAACCATTAATAGGGCCCTACCGGAAGATCTCAAGCAGCGATCAGGCTCATAAGGAAATAATAAATCACAAATATAGGCAGGAGCCTGACCCTTCAAGGCCTTAAAAACAAGCAACAAAATCTTAAAATCAATTCTAAAACTCACAGGCAACCAGTGAAGAGCAGCAAGAATCGGTGTAATGTGGTCACTTTTCTTAGTACGTGTTAAAAGCCTAGCAGCAGCATTTTGAATCAGCTGCAATCTTAGGAGATTTCTCTTGCTAATACCAGAATAAAGTGCATTACAATAATCAAGTCTGGAAGAAATAAAAGCATGAATGACCTTTTCCAAATCTGCCAAAAAAAGGAATGACTTTATCTTCGTTAGTTGCCTCAGTTGTGCAAAACAAGACTGCACCACTTTAGTCACCTGAACATCAAAGGACAGTTCTGAGTCAAAAACTACACCTAAGTTGCGAGCCTCTTTTCGAACGTTATTAGATAAGGCACCCAGACTAGAGGAGAGATTATTAATACTAGCACTACTGGGGACACATGGGGTAATTATAAGCACTTTTCTGACTTGGAGTCATTCAACTGCAGAAAGTTTTTCGACATAAATTTTTGATTTCGATGAAGCATGACAATATGGGATGTCTCAATAATACCAGGCTTTACCAGGACATACAATTGCGTATCATCTGCATAGCAGTGGAACTCAGTGTCATAACTGCGCATAATTTGACCCAGGGGTAACATGTAGATAGTAAACAGAAGGGGACCCAAAATAGATCCCTGAGGGACCCCACAAAATAAAGGAGCACGAGAAGAGGAGGCATCTCCAAGCACTA
>NW_015548239.1:1466077-1484510 GCF_001515605.1 Sinocyclocheilus anshuiensis | reverse complement strand
ACACCACAAAATAAAGGAGCACGATAAGAGGAGGCATCTCCAAGCACTACGGAAAAAGACCTATTCGACAAATAAGAAATAAACCAATCCCGAGCTACATCTCTGATACCAACATAAGGTTTTATTCCCTGTGTTGTTCATGATTGTTTTCTGATTCGTTATTAGGTGGACATGACCAAGGTCAACCTGGAAGTCGTGAAGCCCTGGATAACCCAGCGTGTGACAGAGATCCTTGGCTTTGAGGATGATGTCGTCATCGAATTTGTCTTCAACCAGCTGGACGAAAAGGTAGACGCCCGCTTTGCTCTTTTCCGTTGTCTTTTCACACATGCTGCAGTTCTATATTTGATGTGTTTTGTTCTTTGGGAGGATGAGAGAAGGTTTGCAGATCAGTGCTGACAGTTATTTGAAACATTTGCCATGTGTAGATGTAACAGCAGAAAACATCTAACATCACAGTCTTTAAGTGTCTGTCTGGTTTTAAAAAGACAGAAAAGCGGGTAAAAATGATATTCTCTCTCTGAAGATATGATTTGTGACACCGTTCCTTCTGAACAGCAATGTTCTAATGTTGATGTGATTTATGATTTAAAAGGCCTGAACCAATATGGATCTTATTCCTTGCATCTGAAGTATAGCACCAACTCCTAATTAGATCTCACCTGAGCCCAAAGTCTCTCTGAATCCAACTCTCCCTTGATGATGAGCTTTATTTTTTGAGGTGAGTTATAAGCAGGGCTTGACATTGTGCCAGTGGTAGTCATTTCAGCTTTATCATTCGTGCCTTTCTGTTTCAGAGTCAAAGTTTAGCAGTACATCTTAAACACAAAGGCCTGATTACCATTTTTTTTTATTACCAAACTGACATACAACCATTAAAGATTAAAAAGAAGAACAGAACATTGCATGTGAGATGATAGCGCAGCACGACTTTGGTTAAATAATTTTTATTTAAATGGAATTTATTAGTCAATACGTGGTGTTATTCTTAGTCTCAGTGACTAGCTCTACTATCAGTTATTAAACAATACATTGGTTTCTTGTATGATTGTGCATTTGCGCAATATAAAACAAAAAAAGAACGAGAGACACGTGCCATTTTTGCGTTTAGCTAAGCTCTGTTTATTAGTCACTGTTTTAGTCTCTAAAGATTTGATTTTCAGGAAACTTTCACTGGGATTCCAGAGAGGTATTTGCTCCTATTAATGATACATAAAGGTTTTTCCTTATTCTCAGAAATAAAGAGGTGCTTTCAGTTTTTTTTAAAGTCATAGCCATACAATATCTTAAAGCAATGCTTCAGGATCAGTACAGGATATGTTTGATCAACAGCATTTGTGGAGTAATATCAGGTTCCTCAAAGAATAATTAAGTCATCCTTTACTTTGCTTTTAGGGCAAATCTTCTCAAAAAGGATCGGGGCCTCAGCAAACTGCCACGGGGGACACTGGATGATTTAATTATTTAATTATATTAAAAATAAAAATCGCTCCGTAAACTGAAATCTGTCCTCCAATAATTTTTTTAAGAAAAACATTTTGAATTTGACATCTTATAGAATCACAAAATGAATCATCTTTAATTAATTGAATATATAAACGCTCAAACGTTTGACAAGAAGCAGCATTGTCATAGTTACAGCAGAAATACCAGTGGAAATATCTCAACCAATATGGGTAGGCCTTTAGACAGTGAGTCAAGTGTTGAGAACCACTGTTCTAGGGTTTACAGATATATATGTATATAAAAATGGTTGAAATTGCTATAGAAATACATTTGAATAGAAGTAAAAATGTTCCTCTTCTGTTTAATTTGTTTCTTTAATACTGGGTAGAAATAAAATACTCCTAAAACAAGTAAATTTTTAACTTTTATTATTAGATAAATTATATATTTGTAGTAATTTGCTTGGTTTCAGTACAGTGATGGTATAGAGAATAAAAAATGCTTTTGTAAACATGTTCTCTTTTATAAACACACTTTTTTTCAAACAGTCTAATTGGGTCAATATGAATGAAAATATAATGCTGAAGGGTGCAAACGAATCATAATTTTGGGTCCTTGGTGTAAAAAAAAAAATTCAATTATTCTTCAGATGCTGTCATTGGAGCTTAACCTGTATTGAACCAGAAACATTCGTTTAAATCATTTTAGGACACCGGTGCTCAGTCCTGCTCTTGGAGATCTACTTCATTGCAAAATTCAGGTCCAACCCTATTCTTATGACTAAACTCTGGTGTGAAGTACGTCTTCAGGAGCGTGACTCAGCACCTGTTTTAGCACATGGATCTCATAGGATTATTTTCCTCTTCATTTGTTGTAAATAAAGAGTTTTCCATGCCTTGTGTACTCATTATTGCTTGTTCGTCTCTTGCAATTTAGATAAATGATATAGCATTAAACTCAAGGTGATTGAGTGTGATGCAGTAGTGAGGCGGAGGCCAGCCAATGGAGCGCCTTTCTCCGCCCCCCCAGCCCACAGAGCCTGCGCCACTCACACTGAAGACAACAGGACTGTTCTTGCTTTGTGGGGTTTTGATGCACTCTGTTTGTGGACTGTAATGTTTCTATCTCTCAGGAGTTTGATATTGCACAGGAAGAGACAGCCCTAGTGGTTGGGGAGGGTCTTATTGCTCCTTGACGAGGGGATGTGAACTGGGAGGGTACATCTCAGTTTAGATGATAACATGTAAACATGTAATGCATGCTCAAAGGCAGTTTATTCATTTTAGAAGTGTTTTTTGTTGCCTTTATACAATTGGTTTATTAGTAAAAATTACATTCAGCTGTGGCTGTTGGTTTTAGAGACATTTTTGAGGCCCACTGGTACTGGGCTCTTGAGGAAAAGCAGCTGTTTACTTATGTTCAGGAAGGGAAGGTGTAGGTAGACTTTCAGAGCTCAGCACTCTGGTTCTGTGTTGGTATTAACTGCTTGGTTTCCTCCCCTCTTTCTTCCTCTCTGCTGTTTTTGTTGCAGAATCCAGATGGAAAGATGACACTTTTTTTCAAACAGTCTAATTGGGTCAATATGAATGAAAATATAATGCTGAAGGGTGCAAACGAATCATAATTTTGGGTCCTTGGTGTAAAAAAAAAAATTCAATTATTCTTCAGATGCTGTCATTGGAGCTTAACCTGTATTGAACCAGAAACATTCGTTTAAATCATTTTAGGACACCGGTGCTCAGTCCTGCTCTTGGAGATCTACTTCATTGCAAAATTCAGGTCCAACCCTATTCTTATGACTAAACTCTGGTGTGAAGTACATCTTCAGGAGCGTGACTCAGCACCCGTTTTAGCACATGGATCTCATAGGATTATTTTCCTCTTCATTTGTTGTAAATAAAGAGTTTTCCATGCCTTGTGTACTCATTATTGCTTGTTCGTCTCTTGCAATTTAGATAAATGATATAGCATTAAACTCAAGGTGATTGAGTGTGATGCAGTAGTGAGGCGGAGGCCAGCCAATGGAGCGCCTTTCTCCGCCCCCCCAGCCCACAGAGCCTGCGCCACTCACACTGAAGACAACAGGACTGTTCTTGCTTTGTGGGGTTTTGATGCACTCTGTTTGTGGACTGTAATGTTTCTATCTCTCAGGAGTTTGATATTGCACAGGAAGAGACAGCCCTAGTGGTTGGGGAGGGTCTTATTGCTCCTTGACGAGGGGATGTGAACTGGGAGGGTACATCTCAGTTTAGATGATAACATGTAAACATGTAATGCATGCTCAAAGGCAGTTTATTCATTTTAGAAGTGCTTTTGTTCCTTTTATACAATTGGTTTATTAGTAAAAATAACATTCAGGTGTGGCTGTTGGTTTTAGAGACATTTTTGAGGCCCACTGGTACTGGGCTCTTGAGGAAAAGCAGCTGTTTACTTATGTTCAGGAAGGGAAGGTGTAGGTAGACTTTCAGAGCTCAGCACTCTGGTTCTGTGTTGGTATTAACTGCTTGGTTTCCTCCCCTCTTTCTTCCTCTCTGCTGTTTTTGTTGCAGAATCCAGATGGAAAGATGATGCAGATTAATTTGACCGGGTTTCTGAATGGGAAGAACGCTCGAGAGTTCATGAAGGACCTCTGGCCGCTGTTGCTGAGTGCCCAGGAGAACATCGCCGGTATTCCATCTGCCTTCCTGGAGCAGAAGAAAGAGGAGATCAAACAGAGACAGGTGATGGAGAGCAAAGAATTTGCATACTGATTGTGATTTAGTTTTATTGGTTGGAGTTTGATTGGGTTTATGTGGTTGTGTGTTGTATGATTGTATGTGTACAACATGTTTGTAAACTACAAGTTGAGTGTTTAACAGTTTTTCTTCTCTTTGATGTTCAGATCGAACAGGAGAAACTTGCCTCTCTGAAAAAAATAGATGAAGATAAAAGAGAGAAGGAGAGCAAAGAAAGAGCTCAGTCAAAAAGCCCTAAAAGGTTGGTTTTGGGTTTCTTTTTGCTGTCAGTCAGCATGAAACTGAGTGAAATGGCTTCTTGAACATTCAAAAAAGTAGGTTGAGACTACCTAGATGGTTTTGTCCATCTGGAATTGACAACAATCCACTCATTTGCTAATTGCTGCAACCTGTTCTAAGTTTTTATTAAAGATTATGAGAACACATGAATTAAAAAAAAAATGCACACAGATAAGTCATCTATAAGAAACTGCAATATTCCATTAAAAATATTACATTTGAAAATAAGTTATAAACTTGTCAATTTTAATTTTCTTGGTGACTTTAACAAATGGATTTAGCACATTTGACAGTGTAAATAAAGGATGTTGTAAATTGGCCTTGTGCTTAACTGCTTTTTTTTTCCGGTTCACTTTTGTTCCCAGGAGGAAGTCCCGCTCTCCTGTGAAGCGTGACCGTAAGTCCAGTCCCTCTCGATCTCCTCGCCGAAAACCGAGCCCGGCTGCCTTGCCATCTTCCAGTCCGCCCAATCATAAAGAAGAACCAAAGCAAGAACCGGACCAATCAGAGAGCTCCAAACCGGAGCCGCTCGTTCAGGAGGCTTCCTCTACTAGGTAACTGTGGAAACCTGACATTGCATTATGGCATCCTAATATATTAGTCCTTCAAGCTGCCTTTGACAATAAAAGGACTTTGCATATAAATCGGAAATGTTAATTTTTGTAAGTTCCATGTTGGGCCTCAATGAGTGACTTTATTTTACTGAAAATAGTAAAATAAAAAATTGCCTTTCCGCAGGATGGATTTTTAGACTGACATTTTTTCCCCCATTCTACCTGTTAGTGATCTTGTGGTTGACATGAAGCCAGACTCGGTGTCTGAGACTGTGAAAGAGTCATCTCCAGATAAAACATCCAAATCGGAAGACAGGCCCAAACCCAGAGACAGGGACAGAGAGAAGGATGGACGTAGAGATCGCCCACGCCACCGCTCTCGTTCACCTCGTTCTCGTAGACGACCTCGATCCCGCTCTAGGTTAGTCTTGTCTTTGATGGTGAAGCCATGTGATTTCTTATCCTAGATCCTTTTGTTTATCTGCTAATGTGATTGAACTAGGAGTTAAGCTAATGTCTCTGCCTCTAGGTCGTTCTCTCCTCGTCGCAGAATTAGTCCCAGGAGGCGAATCTCTCCAAGACGTAGGAGCCCTCCTAGACGGCAACCACCCTCTAGGCATAGACGTAGCCGTTCACCTGTCCGCAGGTCAGTATTTTTTTATTTTTTTATAAAAATAGTACTTTTATTCAGCTAGGATGCATTAAATTGATATTTAAGACTTATAATGTTACAAAAGTTAATATTGCAAATAAATGCTGTTCTTTGAAACTTTCTATTAATCAAAGAATGCTGAAAAATGCATCACTGTTTCCACAAAAATATTAAGCAGCACAGCTTGATTCTAATAAATGTTTCTTGAGCACCAAATCAGCATATTAGAATGATTTCTGAAAGATCGTGTGACAATAAAGACTGGAGTAATGGGTGCTGAAAATTCATTTTTTCCATCACAGGAATAAATAACATTTCAAAATATATAAATGAAAACTAATTTTTAATTGTATTTCATAATATCACTGTTTTTACTGTATTTTTGATCAAATAAATCCACGATGGGTGAGCATAAGCCTTCCAAAAACATTGAAACCTTTAAACGGTGGTGTAAAGCCACAATGATGTGACATTGAGTTTTCTAAATGTTCTCATGTCTTTTACTCAACTTTATACACATGCAGTCTGTCTTCACATGAACTGCTAGAAGTTAGGTCAACTGTTGTGTTTACCTAAACTTGTTTGTCTAACAGGCGGCGCTCTCGCTCCCGGTCCTCCTCCGGTAGTTCATCCTCTCATTCACCCCATAAGAGAGCAGGGAAACGTGGATCAGCTACCCCGCCCAGAAAACTTCCACGTCGCTCTGACCCCTCCAGCCCTTCCAGAAGACGATGTCGTAGTCCTTCAGGACCAGGCAACAGCCCTTCAGGTTGCATTTTTAAAATAAGTTTTGTTATATGCATTTTGAAATTATTTAAAGATGATTTAAAAATAAATTTACTTCAGATTATAGTTGTTTTTTTATGGAAGTCAAAAATGGTTCTTTATCAGTGCCGTGTTGCTTGTTGGATATTAAGCAGTGAAATGATTCTGATTGTAGCGCATCTAAAAATTTCAGCTGTGAAGCACAGGCCTGGTGGAAGAAACGACTCTCGCTCTCCTTCTCCTAAACCCAGACGGTCTGATGCATCCGAGTCCGGTGAGATTTGGCTCTTTAACATGCGTTTGTGTACATGTCAGAAAGGTTTACATATGCAAGACTTGTAGACAGAACCCTGTCTGGCTGGCATTTTGATATACTTTAATAGTTGTTGCACAAGAAGAGTGTTGAAATAACATGATGAACTGATGTTATGGATTCTGCAGCTCATGAGTCTCTTCTATTCATTAAAACAATGAGGGGAGGGTGCATGTTATGTGTGTGTGTGTGTGTGTGGCTGTATGTTTTTGCACATCATGGGTGTGTGATGGTGGGCACATGGCTGTTTCTTGGGCACTGAAGGACTCCACTGCTTTGCATTTCAGAGGAGGAGAAGGTGGGCAAAGGGTCAACAGCAGATTCTGTCCAGCAGCGACGTCAGTATCGCAGACAGAATCAGCAGTCCTCTTCAGGTTACCACCATTTTTTTTATGCTCCATCACACACACGTTTGTCCTCACTTCCCTTCTCTCTCTCTCTTCCTCTCACACCTGTGCTTGCAATAATGAATCATTTTGGTTGTGGAAAATTTATTCTAGTAGATGTTTGATTTAGAACTGATAACCATGTTTTTTTGTTTTGTTTTTGTTTGCTTACAGACTCTGGTTCATCCTCTTCCTCTGAAGATGAAGGTTCAAGGAGACAGAATAGGGGGGCAGGTGCCAGGAATGGAGAAATCAGAAGGCGGCGGAGCCATTCACCTGCATCACCACGGAGACGGCACAGAGATGCATCCCCAAGGTGAAAATCAATAATATTTGCATGTACTTTACATTTGCATTTGAATTGGGTTACCCTCCTAAGGTCACTACACTATGCGTTGTTCACTTTAGGATTAAAATGGGGGAAAAATGTATTTTTCAGACGAATTGCTCAAAATGTATTCGCTATTGATTTCTATAGTCCCTTATTTAATGCCAGTGTTTTTCAATTAAATTGACACAATCTTATAGAGATTGTAGAAGTAATCCATGATTTGCTTGAAACACAGGAACAAACGTTATTGTTTTTTTTTACGGAAGCTCAATCGTGCTTTAGATTATATGTGAAAACAAACCTCATTGCTTTGCTTAGGTTTCATTAAAAATAATTTTTTGAGAGATTTTTCATTTTTGGCTGAATTACAAGACTCTTGAACTTTAAACTGAGGCTATTAGGGCCCTATGAAATCAGTTTTATTTTTCCCAAATTCCGTTTTATTGTTTTTCAATTTAAATTTTCCAGGATTCCGTTATTTACTGTTAAAATTTTTTCTGGACTCCATTTTAATGGTTAAATTAAATTTTGTAATCAAAAAGCATGTCTAATTAATTGAAATCATGACACTTACACAATTTAACAGCAATTTATTAAAAGTTGAACAAAACATTTTTTATGATGGGCCATAACAAATCATTTTTTAGGAAACTATTTCTTTATTTATTTTTTATTTTATTTTTTAAACATTTGTAGGATCCTACGAAATTGTAATTGTTTTATGAAGGCATTAAAACATGGAAGAAAAATTGTGATTTATTCTTTAAAAATTAAGGTTTAATAATTATCGAGATGTACATTCTAATGTACAACAGAAATATTTCTGTCACAATTTCTTCAAGTTAAAGAGAACTTCTATTTTGACGGGTTGCTGTAAAGACCTTTCAGTTTCTGTGTATATGATATGACGATGGTTATTCTCAAATGTAAAGGTAAAATGCTCACGAAGAGACTCAGAGCAGTTCTGGAGATGAAGTTCACGTGTTCATATCCTAACATAATGAGGCGACAGAGGCTGGAAACACCGTGAGCGTCACACGCAATTCAGTATGTGTGTAGTAAATGAAACCGTGCATCTTTATTCTTTAAAAATTAAGGTTTAATAATTATCGAGATGTACATTCTAATGTACAACAGAAATATTTCTGTCACAATTTCTTCAAGTTAAAGAGAACTTCTATTTTGACGGGTTGCTGTAAAGACCTTTCAGTTTCTGTGTATATGATATGACGATGGTTATTCTCAAATGTAAAGGTAAAATGCTCACGAAGAGACTCAGAGCAGTTCTGGAGATGAAGTTCACGTGTTCATATCCTAACATAATGAGGCGACAGAGGCTGGAAACCATGTAGTAAATGAAACCGTGCATCTGCGCCTTTCATTCACACAGAGACATGTAGAACATACAGGGTTCAAATTTAAGTAGTCTTTTCGCGGTTTAATATTCACAGACACTAGTCCATATCATCATTTGATATAAGTGTATTAACATACTTTTGATTTATTAATTTAAAATGGGGAAAATTCTGTGACATTCTGCGTTATACAGTAAATTCCATTTAAATGGCTGGATTCTGCGATTCTGTCCGTGTTTTCCGCATCGCGGAAATCATAGGGCCCTTGGCTATAACTGAACTTAAATAAATTTAATCAAATTTTACCCTGTGAATCAGAATCGATACCCAGCCCTGTTGTTCACTCTCAACTGAAAGATTCTTTATTACCGTGGAACATTGAGTTTAGACTCCCTCTCTCTCTTCTTTCAGAAAGAGACGTTCTCCATCACCTGCTGGCCGCAGACATCGTTCACCTTCTCCTGTTCGCCGCCGAAGGACACCCTCTCCTCCCCCAAGACGCAGGTATAGTTATAGAGTTTTTTTGGAAAGTTTTTTTTTTTGTGGTTTTGGGTTGTGAAGACTCTGACTTGAATCATTCTTAATCCCTTTCTCCTGTCCTTCCTGTTTCAGATCTCCATCTCCACCTCACCGGCGCTTCACTCCCCCTATCCAGCGCCGATACAGTCCCTCCCCTCCCCCAGCTCAAAAGAGACGCTCATCAGGGTCTCCTCCCAAGCGCAGAAGATCTCCATCCCCTGTGTCCAAGCGTAGAGGGTCTCCTTCACCTGTGTCCAAACGCAGAGGATCTCCATCACCTGTGTCCAAGCGCAGAGTGTCCCTTTCACCCATTGCCAAGCGCAGAGCATCTCCCTCACCCATTGCTAAGCGTAGAGGGTCTCCTTCACCTGTGCCCAAACCCAGAGCATCTCCCTCACCCGTTGCTAAGCGCAGAGGATCTCCCTCACCCGTGGCCAAGCGTAGAGGGTCGCCCTCTCCTGTGGCCAAACGTCGCTCCTCTCGATCCCCGAAACGAAGTCGTGGCAGTAGTCCAGGAAAAAGACGTACTCCACCCTCCTCTGCTTCACCCGCACCCCGCCACCGTAGAAGCTCTCCAAATCCTCCTGCAGTCCAATGGAGCAGAGATATTCGCTCTTCTCCCTCTGCCCATAGCACTCAAGTGTCTTCCAGTCCTCCAGCTCGATATGGCCCCTCTGGTTCATCCCCACAGAGACAAAGACGTCAGACGTCCCCGTCTCATAGCACCAGACCCATTCGCAGGGTTTCTCGCACACCAGAGCCACGCAAATCTCAGAGGTATGTTTTCTGATAGCGCCCCCTCTATTTGTGTAACACACGTGATGATCTCTGAATGACTATCTATTCCTGTCGATTTGTAGAGGTTCTCAGAGCCCCCAACCAGTAAGGAGGCAGGTTTCATGTTCACCATCTGCTTCTCCTCCACCTGCTCCGACGGCTCACAAGCGGCCTGCTTCAGTCTCACCTTCTCGCTCTGCTAGCCGTTCTCCACCTCCACCTGCCAAAAAGAACAGCAGTGTCTCCCCGAGCCCATCACCTAACAAGGTACAACACACCTGCCCAAGCCTCAGTCTCACTTGCTCTGGACTGCTCGAGTCCAGAGAGCTTCTAAAACTAGATTTGTTTTTGGTTCAGCTGTTCATTTTTTATAAATGGATCCTATTGAAACAGCTTCATTTAGGAAATCTACTGCCAAAAGTATTAAAAACAGTATTAAAATCATATTTATGATGTTTCTACTTTTTATAGAATGATTTTGCTTGAAGTCAAAATGTTTTCTGTTTGTTGGTTCTGTAGAACTCAGATGCAGAAGGTAGTAAGAAGAAGAAAAAGAAGAAAGAAAAGAAACACAAGAAAGAGAAGAAACACAAGAAGCATAAGAAACAGAAAAAGGAGAAGAGTGGAGAAGAAAAGAGTGGAGGGGCAGCAGGAGGACACGGACAGGAAGCAGAGCCAGACTCTGACCAGAAAAAGGTGAAGTTACACTTTTAAAGCTGTATGAACAGTCAATATAAAATGGTTATCTATCTATCTATTAGGGCTGTGCGATATTGAAGAAAAATGCGATACCTTGTTTAAAAAATGCGATATTCGATATGCGATACGATATTGCTTAAAGTGTGTAAAATCAATTTCAATTATATTTTAAAATATTTAAAAAATGAAAATTATATAACCAATTTGTTTCACATTCTTTCTTGGAAAAGAAAGAATCACTACAACTTCTGAAAGTGACCAGCAGTGTTTTAGCATTACATAAAAACTAATGTCACAAATGAGTAAATGTCATTTTAACATCAATGTGAACATACAAACAAAAAAAATTCATGACACTAATTTTATATCATTGTAACTTTGCTTTCCATACACTTTAAGTACTTCTTCATATACCACAGCAAAAACTATAGTCTGAGAAAGTTCAAACATGATTAAAGGCAAGTGAACAGTCAGTAAAAAAAAAAAGAAATACACAATTTACAAGCATAGATAATATAAACAGTAGTATTCAGGTACAGAAATTTAATAATTAAGTGTAAAATAACACTGCATAGTGTTCACTGTATGAATTAAATTTAGATTAATCTTTGTTATAGCTGTTTTGTTGTTTGATTAACATTAGTGACATTCAGCAGCACGTATTTATAGGCTGCTGTCCCTTTAAAACCAACTGCATGGATCCAGTATAATGATAAACATCCGATTTCTTTCTCAGCTGTTTACATTAATTTAAAACATAACCGACTGCGTTTACGAGAATGATCGTCGAGACAGGTACTATTGACATAATTCTGTGTGTATGTGTCTGTTCAAACATGAGGAGATGCGAAAGACGAATCAACTCTGTCTGAAATGCGTCTCTCTGTGCGCGCGCTTTGCGTGTGTGCGGCAGAACGGAAGAGATGCTGTGCGAGATTTGCCTTGTGCACGCGCTTCAGGTGTGAGTCAGACAGCAAGACGAGACGGCAAAGAGTTTCTGCAACTTATTGCACTTAACTCTTTTTAATGTCAAGCAATTCTCTGCTATATGCGTCGAACTAAAACTTTGACCTTTTGCAACGTTTTGATTTAAGTAGCCTATTATTAAGATGATTCAAATATCGCACGCCCTTGCGATATGCATATTGCGATATTTACTTTTGCGATATTTCGATAATTTCGATATATCGTGCAGCCCTACTATCTATCTATTTTTTAATCTATTTGTTTTTGAAAAGTGTCTTATGCTCACCAAGGATATTTACTTGATCAAATATACAGTAGTAACAGTAATTTTGTGAAATTATATTAAAAGATAAATTGTAATCTATTTAAAAATGTATTTTATTCATATGACGGCATTTTTCAGTGGCCGTTACTTCTGTCTTCAGTGTCACATGATTCAGAAATCATTCTAATATTCTTGTTTGGTGCTTAAGAAACATTTTTAATCAATGTTGAAATCAGGTGTGTTGCTTAATTTTTAAGGAAACAGTGATACTTTTTCACAATTCTTTGCAGAAGGTTAGAAAGAACAGCATTTATTTGAAAGAGTTGTAAAATGTTACAGAAATCTTTTGTTTAGAAATGTATTTACTGTCACTTTTGATCAATTTTAATGCATTCCTGCTGAATAAAACTATCAAATTCTTTTACTTTGCTTACCCTAAAGTTTTGAACGGTAGTCTATATAGACTGGAGACATTTGACTGCAACTTTAACAAGAAGAACTTCTCTAGAGATAAAAGATCTTGTCTATATTGTGAAATAATATGCTTGAGTCAGACATAATTAATGCTACCTTTCCTGAAGGAATCAGAGAGTGAAGTAGAAGACAGTTTGGATGATCTGGAGAAGCAACTACGTGAGAAAGCTCTTCGCTCAATGAGGAAGGCCCAGATGTCTCCATCATCTCAGTCCTGAGGAAATATCCACCACATCCCACATTTCCCTCTTTCTCTTCCACTCTCTGCATTTTAAATGTTTGATGTTGGTTCAGCCTTAGCATGTACAAATTGTTAAAATTCACCCTAGACTTTTGTTTGTTTGGACTTTTTTTGGGGGGCATGTTTATTGCTGAGGAGTTTTATGATGTGGAAATGATTGAGCAGCTGAAGTTTCTTCATCAGATTCTGCCCTCTTTTCCACCCTTAAATACGGTCAACAACTGTTTATCCAAAAACAAACCTTTTTTTAGTCCCCAACCCCCCTCATAATTCCTGTGTTGCTTTTACGGTCGTGATGAAATAAATGAAAAGCTTATTTGCAGTTCTGAGTTAATAATGAACAAGTTAGCCCATGGATTCTCTCTTCACTTCAGCAGGACTTTTTACGAGAGTTTTGTTTGCATGGACAGCAGACCCTAGTGTGTTTGTCCTCTTGTGTGCATGATCCATAAACCAAAACACCCAGAGAGCTGATCCAGTAAGCTGTTCTCTCTGTTCACCTGAGCATCGTGGCAGTGCTCAAGCTCTAATGTGCACATGAGAACAAATCAGTAAAGTCTGTTTTCATCCTTTTTTTTTGCTTTATATTTTTTGTAACCTAAGTTGTTTGAAATTGTTGAACCCTGCAGTAATTTCTGGCTTTGAACAGTCACATTAAAATGGAAAAAAAATAATTGTCTCAAATCCTTTCCTTTAAATTGCATCAGTTTACATCTGCAGTTTGATGTTTCCCTTTAAAGTAAACAAAAGTGACAATCACAAACCCAGCCAGTATAGTTGGATGCAGACAGCTTTACATGCATCACATTTGGGATGCAGGCTGTTTTACATAGGTCTACTCGTCCATTGTGGTCTAGAAGGTTCTGTGGAAAGCATGTGGTGTCCCAGGTCTGCTGATGACATGATAATCAACTGCTGTACATGTGTTATCTTGTGTCATCGCCTTGGCAACACTTCCTGACAAATCTTGTGTAGTCACCGATGAAAGCTCAGTGAGTTCTTATTGTGTAGTGCGGTTAACCAGGACTGATCTGCAAAAACAGCCCAAGGCAACACTGTTTATGCCCTGGTTGTTATTTTATAGTGCCACCTGCTTCCTAACTGGCCACAGGCAGCTGTGGGAATACCATAGGTGTTTAAGAGATAAACATGAGGTCTGCCTTAATCACTGTCCCTAGAGGTCAGACTAAGCTAGGAGAGCTTTGTTTCTGGATCAGCTGCGTTTCTCTGCAGTGTGCTGGAAGATCATTGTTAGTAACAAAGGCCTTAACAGTAATACTTGCTCTTTTTAATTTTGGGTTTCTACAAGGAACTGAGAAGCCAAATGAGTGCACAAATGTGACTAACCAAATCAAACTCACAATGTATGTTTGATTAGTATAATATATATATATATATATATATTTTTTTTTTTCAGTTTAGAGAACAATTATTTAACATTTGCATCGTGCTATTTTACCCACCATCTACTGGTATAATGGTAACTTACAGAAAAGGAAACTGAATGGACCAGTGAACACAAGATTCGATTCACTGGGATAAATCAAAACATTTCAAATAATATCCAAGAGAACCAGTTTTCCGCCAAAATATTCTATACTATTCTATAATTTTAACAATTATTAGGTTAAATATGTTTATGAATAAATATCTCTTTAGGGGTAAATATATTTATGGGTAAACTCGCTTACTGAAACTGACTTCTTTTTGCTGTTACATGCTTTTTTTAGTAGCCGTATAACATGACTCGTACTGTCCTTATAATGCAAGTCAAATAACTTTTCTCTACAAATTAGCAGTAGTATTTCAAGAAGCTCTACTGATTCTGCGCGCGCAGGACGTGTTCGGCCCACTCGCGCCCGTTCCTTTCCAAGAATAGGTCTCTCTCTGCAGGAAAGTAATGGGCGTTACCAGATCGAGGCGTTTTTAGACCATGTTTCCTGATTGGCCGACGTCATAGTGACGATCGGTGTAGGGGTGGGGTTAGGTAAAGAAAATCACTTTGATTGCATGATTGAGAAACACCCTTTCTCTACAAATTAGCAGTAGTATTTCAAGAAGCTCTACTGATTCTGCGCGCGCAGGACGTGTTCGGCCCACTCGCGCCCGTTCCTTTCCAAGAATAGGTCTCTCTCTGCAGGAAAGTAATGGGCGTTACCAGATCGGGGCGTTTTTAGACCATGTTTCCTGATTGGCCGACGTCATAGTGACGATCGGTGTAGGGGTGGGGTTAGGTAAAGGAAATCACTTTGATTGCATGATTGAGAAACACCCTGCAGTTTGAAAACACCCACAAATTCAGAAACGCCCACTTTTGCTCTGCAGAGACCTCGATCTCTTCCGTTCTGCGCATGACATCACCGCCTTAAATACTCCAGTTGATTTCCCCCCTTTCGTCGCCATCCTGAGAGCGCAGTAGAGGAGGAGAAATAGCGGACTCTATCGGAGTTTTTTTCAGTGATGTGTTTCTAGGCAGCGGGACCTCGTGGAAAGAAAACGTTAATTTTTTTATTTTAACGGACTCTGCATTTCGGTTGTGCTTGGAAAAGCCGCAGAGTGATAGTTGTGCTCGAGAAAGAGGGAGGCGTGAAAGGAAAACTTTTTGTGCCAAGGTGAAGAAATCGAGTTTTGTTGTTGCGAACGCGTCCGTATAAAGGCAAAAGTTCGGGATGTCTCTCTCGGTACCTCAGAACGGTGTAAAAGGGGATAACGAACCCGTCATCGAGCTTTTTGTGAAGGTAAGAGCCTGACTAAAAACTCATTTAACGTTAAGTAAAGATAAAAGAGATGGCGCTCCCAAAATAACGTTCGTTTGTGAACACACACGATATTTTTGACTGAACGATACACTCTTGTCACCTTTTGCTTTCAATATATGTTAAAAAAATGCGATGGAAGTGCATGGTGACCGAGACCTAAACGTTGACACTGCACCTCCCAAACTACAGGCTTCTGTTGTAATTTGAGTCATAATTCTGGTTTCACTTGATACATGAGCTATTCACAGTCAAAGCGACCACCTCAACCCGTAATATGTCTAAAACAATGTCATAAATTGGATTCAGCCATTGTGTTTTACAGTGAGTGAATGATGACACCGTGTCCACGTGAATGTCAGATGGGCGTTTTCTCAATATCACCTAATATCTGACTATGTGCTGCTCCTTTTATATTCGTATGATTATATGTAACAAAAATAACGGGAAAGAGTTTACTCCCTCAGCCAAATGCACAAAGCACGCGGGTTTAAGGAGAGGTTGCATGGGAAACCGACAACAATGCACATCTGCAGTTCCCAATCCCGACTGCAGGACATCCGTCCGGTCCAGGATACAGAGTTACCCACACTTACATTAAACCGAGCCAAAAAGAGCCCAAATGTGCTCTGCCAGAGTTCAGGATATGTCTGTTAAGAAAGGACGTTGTATTTAATATCCTTTGAATGGATGAACCCGTCTTTTGTTTCTTTATCTACCGCAACATTGTTTTGCCTTCATAACAGAGTTTTATATTTTAACTCCACACAGGAATCAGTCTGTGTTTATTGTAACCAGAGACGGTGTTAGGATCTATTTTTTGGTGGTTTGGCTCTTAAGACTAAACTCTTAGTCATTTCCAACATAAACTGAAGTGAAGGAATCCGGTCCTTCCCTGGATCTTTGAGTAATCAAACTGGAATTATTCGAATTCCTCTCCACTGCTCGAACCCTGCTGTCCTCTTTCTTTCTTTCCTTTGCTTTTCTCTTCTTTTCTCTCCCTCCAAAGGCCTTCTGCCCGGCAGAGCGGGAAAACACCCGAAAGACTGAAAGGAGGGTGAGAAGGGAAGTGGAGGAGGGGAGGGGAGGGAGTTACAGAAAGAGGAGGGGGCTCTTACAGTGGATGTTTAGGGACTGAGATCTGTTTGGAAGTGTGCAGCAAGCTCTCATCTCTAACCCGCATGATTACTAAACTACTAGTGCATTAAAGCTCAGAGGACTTTGGATCTCAGACTTGAAAATGCTGACCAGGCGTGTATGATTCCCGAGCCTTTAATTAAAGGATGCCCCTGCTGTATTAAATGGTCTGTAATTAATAATTCAATGAACATTACAGCAGTTTATCACGTTAGAAGGCACTTATATAGGTCAGCTCTTTTTGGAAGTTGTGAAGTGAGCCTATAAAACATTAGATGAGCCTCAGATTTTAAATATGGGCTTTGGTTTCTAACAGATTGATTGTTAAAGACCCCAGGAAATCTGAGGAGTGCAGTTTTCTTTACTATATTGCATTTATTTTACTGTATTCTTTTACTGTACTGTATATTTGAATTATATTGACATTTTGAAATACATATATGATTTTTTTTAAATGTTGCATATATATATATATGTGTATGTGTGTGTGTGTGTGTTTCTGAGTGTATATATGTGTATATATAGAAACATATTTTATTATTAAATATATCAAATAATGTTTTAAAAGTTGTAATAAATATTTGTTTTTATAACACCATAAATATAATATATAAGGATATGATCACTTTAGAGAGCATTTGAGTGAATTTTGTCAATGTTTATAAGTACACTAACACTTAGATGGCTTCCAGCTAATACACAAAATGCACAAAACTCAAATTTTTATTTCATGGGGTCTTTACAATAAAGTGTCCATCCTATTGTCTTCCTCTTGCCCTTTTTTAAGAATGTATTGCTGTAATGTGTCATACTGTATGAAGTGCTTGATACATGATATAATTGATGTTTTTTTATGAATGGGTTAGTCAGGAAATTATTGTCTTTTATTGCTGGTGTCGTGATTTTAGATTCGACTTGACCACACAGCAGTGTTGCCTGATCATTACATAGTGAATCAGCATAAAAAATTAGTGCAAGAGCAGGAATAAAACAGTTCTTCTGCTGTTGTGGCTTTGATGTGGAACGGCATGAAGAGAGACCGCAGGTCACCCTCCTCCAGCACTGACAGAGTCTGCTGCTGATATCAGATGAGCTGCAGTGACACTTACACTGTGTGTTTCGTTTCTATGGCACCTGGGTAAAGGGAGTTTAATTTTATATGTTTGAAAGTGCACACACTGCAGCAGAAAGATAATGGTGACCTCTCTCCCTCCCTTTCTGTTGTTTTATGTCTCTCTCATTCGTAATTAACAGCATGTGTGTACCACCTTTTCTTCCTGCACAACATCACAGCAGGACCAGCCCCTTTGTTGCTATAGAAACCAGGCAAACCTTGCCCCTGCTGGCGGCTGATAATGCAGTCATCTCCCTTCCTCCCTCCCTCTGTACAGCCGCACCTGCTGGCCATCTTTACCACGTGGACATTTAGATTTTTACTTTGATTGCAGTAAAGCACACTGCAGCTTGTGTTGGTGTACAGTACATTTCAAAAAGAGTCGGAACACACTTCTCGTGTGGCTGAATCAGATCAGTGCTTGCTGGTTTAGAAGTCTTTGTGTTTCTCTTAGTTGGCTTTTTATCCTCTGTTCTCTAAGGCCGGGCATACACTGCAATTTCATCAAGGTACCAACTCGCACTGTACGAGCAGATTGCATGCGATGTAAAGTCAAAACTCACTATTTATGTGCTCACACTGTACGTTCCGATTGTCGAGCATGATTTATGTGCTCACACTATGCGTGTGAAATACTCGAGTTGCGCAGACGATGACACTGTATGGACG
>NW_015548239.1:1448885-1465559 GCF_001515605.1 Sinocyclocheilus anshuiensis | reverse complement strand
AAAGCCAGAGATATCTTAAAAAAAAAAAATATCGAGAGGATTTGGCATTTCCAATTAATGGATTAAATTATTACCATTATTATTATTATTATGGTACTTTTATTATTAAATGTATAGGTCTACTACAATTAATTTGCCCCGCAATAATTTCATAGCTCATTACCACACAACCGCACAACTGATACATTAATAATAAATAATTAAATTAGCTTGCTTACTCATTGAAAATAATTTAAAACATTTAGATATATTAGCCTACACAATGAATAGGCCTAGGCTATAATTAAAATTCCATCTAAAGTAGCCTATGTTCAAACACTGTAATAATCAAGTCATCAAAATAAGACCTTTATTAGCCTACAGACAAAGAAATTTAAAAAACAACTTGTTTAACACGAAATACTTCAATTCTGTTGTTGTTGATTTTTCACTACGTATATCAAACCCTGTCCACACGAACGCGGTTATTTTTAAAACCGCAGCTTTTTCTACGCGGTTAGGCCCTTCGTCCACATGCAAACGCAGCACCAGTTCACTGAAACCGAACATTTTTGAAAACTCCTGCCAGGGTGAAGATTTTCAAAAACTCCGGTTGCAGTATTGTCGTGTAGACAGCGAAACCAGAGTTTTTGGCTTGTGACGTCGGCGCCTGCGCTGCTTTCTCTGCCTATTGGAGACTTTTTCAGGCTTCTGATCGGCCAACATGGCTTTACGGTTGAGATTATATCGACACCTGTTGGTTTGGCATGCTCTTGACAGTGCTTCATAACTTGCGTTTGCGTTTTCATGTGGATGGAGATTTTTTTAAAAACGGAAGAAGGAAAAACTGTTTATAAAAATACCAGTGTACATGGCCTCAGCCATAAGAGACTTTTTTTTTTTAGAAAATAAATGAAGACAATACCCAATATGTCTCTCGTCTCCTCTGAGAATATGTGCCGTTAAGCGTCAGATGCCGACAGCTCAGTCAGTTTTTACTTTCACTTTCTGTAGCTTAATGAATTGACTGGAGTTTAAAACTTTTTCATGGGCATAACGCTCATGCAGTTTGCAAATTGTTTGTGTGGCATGCACTGGCTCGCCTTCATGGTTTAAAACTGAAATATTTATAATTTTTCGACTGTGTTTGTCTTTATCACTAATTGCAAAATGATGGACAATGGTTCACATTTCCCGTGATGATAACATTATTTTATCAAAAGATATCCCTCTTTTCGTTTTCTTTCTTGCTGTATTAAAGATTAAATAGTTAAAGTTCTATTTTCGCGCAGGCGCAGTGAGGGAAAAAGCACTGAGTTTAGGGCAGTCGGTTCGTAGCTCTGCTTCAACTGTGCGATACCCTCACGAGGGGCGACCAAAATTTCTGACATGTCAGAAATTCAAACGACCGTCCGATTGCCTGTCGGGAGAGACTTATCGCTTCTCGTTTCCCCCCTGTACACTGCACGAACACTGCACGACAAATGACACACGACAACGCTGAAATTCGGCCCGACTCAAAAAAAAAAAAAAGTCGCACGAGTCAGAATTCGGTTCAGAATCGGACGAAAATCATAGTGTATGCCCGGCTTAATGGATTTGATATTTGAGAGATCAGCCTCAGAGCTTTAATTGGATCAGTGTCTCTTAAATTGATGTGACTTCTCTAGAGTATGATGCAGCAGAGCAAGGATTTGCAGTTCTCATGGTTATTGAATGTTGGGCTTATTTTGGGTTTTCAAGGAAATGCTTCCATTCAAGTCAACATCTAGAAGTGTGGTATATTATAGATATTTAGAGTAGGAATGCATGATATATCAATACACTATTGGTTATCGGCTTAATTTTTATCAGTACTGGTCAGTATTGGATATTTGATTTTATTATATGTGCATCCCCAATTTAAAAGGGCTTACAAAGGCAAATATTGTTATTACTATTTCTCATACATGTGATTGGAGATTAAAACAAGGTATTAAATGTTGATGTGTTACTTATTCTTCAGCATTAATGCTACAGGCCTCTAATAATGCTCAGATCATGCAACTTGAGGATTTATAATTTTTGCTTGGAAGACTATAAAATGGTCAAGAAATCCTTTAAAGGTGGGACAGAGTCATATTTTGGGACCAGACTTTTGTACAGATTGTCCAAGTAAGCAACCACCCAGAACAGCCCAGCAACTGGATAACAATGTGCTAAAACGAAAACCTTAAACTCCCATAACATGCTAGCATTGTGGTGCAAACAGTGTGAGTTTTGCATTGGCAAGTATCATTCACATTTTCTTTAAAATGTGTAGATCATTCATGATCTACCCAATCCTCTACCTCAGTGTGTACGGGTTCGAAACTAGCTCTGCAAAGTGAGCCAGATCACCATGTGACGGTGGTAATGTTTACTCTGCAGAAGGACACTGTCACTCAGGTGCTTTACACAGTTCAGGTACTGATGATGCAACCTCAGTAACCCTTGCTCTGCTTTGATTGGCTCTTTAGATTAATTATTGTTTATGCTGCATGCCGAGTCAGATGCCTTTAGTGTTTTGTCTCTGGTTTGATTTTTGTTTAAGCTGATGTTAGCAATTGTTCACTGCAGACTGCAGAGTTATAGTTGAATCACTGCTCATGAATTCGAGGCCATTGGCCTTGTTTTTTTTAGCATTGCATGTATTTTTGAAGGAACTGTTGGCTCCTTTGAAAAAACAGGATGTGCTGACTTGTGAAATATTTAGTTTTATCTATTTTGATATTCATGTGGAGTTCATAGGCTCTAGGGTTGGGCCGATAGACGATGCCATCGTCCAACGCTGATGCCTGACAGCCATCACGATGTTAAGCTACCGCTAGCAAGCGGCTAACCTACTGTGTTTAAAAGCAGAGTGAATCCTCTAAAGTATTGTTACAGTGTGAACAGACAACTGGAGTCACTCCTGAAACTTTCAAAAAAAAAAAGTTAGTGATTATCATGGCAATGTTTTGACATCTTGTGGGTGTAAACAGGAAACACATATATCATCTCATATTTATATACACAGTACAGAGTATATACTTTTTTAGGAGTGAATTTAGTTGTGATCTAGGGTTGGGCCGATAGACGATGCCATCGTCCATCGCCGATGGCTGACAGACATCGTGATTCCTTCCCCACCACCCCATCTCCCGCAATCCGCCGCATCCCAGTTCCATGTTCGGAAAGGAAATGAAGTGTACTATGGAAACCCTAAAGGGAATAAGTAGCCTACGAGATGGGAGGATTAAAAAAATATTTCAGTACTTTTTCCCGCAATTATATCGTTTGGTAAGTATAGGCGACTGTATGTAAATTGCGGGCATCAGGGAGCCGCTATTGAAACCGCTTTCGATTGCGTGCTCTCATTTTACTTTCACTTTCACTTTTGAGATTCGCGATCACAAGGACTCTATACTATGGAGCGGCAGTACTTACCACACATTTGACAAGATTAGATGTTTGTCATTGGTGCTCAGGATCTGCAAATCATTCGCCATCGTCCTATCAGACATTTCTCCTTACTCTGTGTATGTGGTAAGCGAACTTTCATGTACTGTAATGCAACAGGCTACCGCTAGCAAGCGGCTAACCTTTTAGTGTCTCCGTAGAACGTATTATTTTTTTCGCGTTCAGGTTTTTTTCAGTCCAATTCCAGAGTGTTAAATATGCAATTCAGTCTTTTATCAGCTGCCAAGATGGGATCTTACATAAACACAGACATTGAAATGCATCAAAAGATTGGTGAGAAAACGGCCATGGATTGGAGAAAGTTAATGTGTTATCAGGTGTTCACACAGTGACACAGGATTATTAAAACAGGATTATTAGAACATGGACACATTCTTGGCCTTTAGGACTCCACCAGAGTCAAATGCCTTCACTGCATGAGATCTATCCTTACTGAAGAGTCTGAAGGACAAAATACATGCACAAACTCTTTCACCCCCTCCTTCCCTCTCTCTTTTCGTCCTTCAGCCAGTCGCGTTCACAGATGGCTCATATCTGACCAGAAAGCTGCATTGCAGTCGTCTCAGTATAGTGAGCCATCACGGTGAAGTTTCATCCTTTTGTTTGGAGCTCCATTGTGTCCTCTTGTACTGGTTTTGTGTGTGGGCAATGACTTTTATTTTCAAACCAATGAAAAGTTTGTTCATGTCGTGTGCTCCTCCTTTGAGTCGCCCATTCTGTCTGCTGCAATAGAGTTCAGTAGGAGGTTTGATCAGATGATTGATAGACTATTGTGTCTATCAGACTCAAATGAAATGAGAATTTTTGCAGTTATATGTGAAATATAAATTATTGAATAATATAAAATCTTCATATATTTATTTAAATATGGAAGAGTTTATATTAAATTAGGAAAGCAAATTTAGTTTGTAGGGCTGCACAATTCAACCAAAGTTTTGTACTTTGTATGTAGCCCTAGTAGTTTGTTTTATGAATCAGCCACAATGTTACAACTGTTTTTGGCAAAAAACAAACAAACTGAACCAAAAAAATAAAACATTATGACCTCTTTTTAAACATTTAGTGCTCAGTATTTATTTAGAAGATAAAGATAGCAAAAGAAGCACCAGCAAATTATTTTTAGATGTTCTGTTGTTGTGGGGTTCATCATCTCATTTACAAAACCGCACACCTGTGTGCCTGTAGACTGTGTAACTTGATCCTGCATGACTTGGTTTGGTTTGTTTATTTATATAGCACAATACAGCAACAGTCGTTGACCATTGTGCTGTACAAGAAATTATAAAATCAGATTAATAAAACACCAATCAAAACAACATAAAAGTCATATGGTACAGGAGGTAGTACATACAGAGGACAACAGAGACATGCTCAGGACGACTCAGATGTTAAAAGCCTTTTCTAAAAGGTGAGTTAAGTTTTACTTTAAACAGAGATTCTGAAGAGATTATCCTAATAGATAAAGGTACGCTATTCCACAGTTTGGGGCCGACTATGGCAAAAGCCCGGTCTCCCTTTCTTTTTAACCTTGATCTAGGAACCTTTAACAATTTCTGATTTGATGACCTTAAACATCTCGCAGATATGTTAACAGTCATGAGTTCAGATAAATAAGATGGTGCCAGACCGTTTAAGACCTTAAAAACAAAAAGTAAAATCTTAAACTCTACTCTAAAATGAACCGGCAACCAACGCAGAGAGAGTAAGACAGGGGTGATGTGCTCAAATTTACGAGTGCCAGTAAGGAGTCTAGCAGCTGCATTTTGGACTAATTGCAGGCGGTTCATATAGGAATGACCAATACCTATATAGATTGAATTGCAATAGTCCAGACGAGAAGATATAAATGCATGGATTACTTTCTCGAACTCAGCAAAGGTTAAAAAACTTTTAACTTTGGCCAGTAGTCTCAGCTGGAAAAAACACGATTTGATAACTGCATTTACCTGCTTATCAAATAGCAGGGCAGAGTCAAAGACAATACCCAGGTTTTTAACAGATGGTTTTACATAAGCAGCTAAGCTGCCTAACACTTGATTTAGACTGCCAGAAAAAGCTAATGGACCAAACACAATTGCCTCAGTCTTACTCTCGTTTAAGTTCAAAAAATTATTGGACATCCAAGCCTTAATATCTGACAAACAGGCAGTTAGGGCAGACAAACCAGCATTATCATTTTGCTTGATGGGCACATATATTTGAGTGTCGTCGGCATAAAAGTGAAAAAGTACAAATGACTGGAGGCATTTGTTTAATATTATTTATGCATAGCATGATGTGGAGATGTGGAGGGAGTTTAACTTCGGGCAGAATGCATAAAGAGCAAAAATGAAGTGACTGTGTAATTTCTGGTTTATTTTCAAAACTGGATTAACCATAGGTTACATCTTCCATAAATAGCCAGTTACATTATTTGAGACATTAAAATAGATATTATAGATCATTAGATCATTACACATGATGATCATTACACATTATGGGTGTTTTATTCATTCATTTTTTTTCTTGTTCTGCCTCACACACACGCTCACAGTCTCTTATGAGTCAAGTTTGTTTGTGTGTGACTGCCTATTGCAGCCATGTGCCAAGAGCATATGGAGCTGTGTCAGCGCTGTCTGATTCCCTCACAGGGTTTGAACAGGATTGTGTGGATGTGCCATTGCCATCATGACATTGGATGTCACTGTACGATGATATCTGTAGCATAGTCAGCATTTGAATTTCGTTTTAAATGTTAAATGTAGGCAAATTTGACCAGGTTCTTCTAGCAGGAGTGATTTTACTGTGGCCGTCTTAACCTATACGCTCGTCTCTGTTTGTCTAGATTCTGCCGCTGATCTGCATGTGTTTAGTCTTGTCAAATCTCATAGCTGATTGGCTCGCGTCTCCTGAACAAAGAGACCTGCGTGTTTTTGTTCATTTGAAAAAACACTTGTTTATTCAGCTGGTGCAACATTGTGTAGTCAGTGGTGTAGGTCAGGCGAGACTCTGCATGTGTCCATTGATGTGAGCGTGTGAGTGTTGACGACCATGCTTTTGGATTCATGCCGTTCGAGCCCAAGCTTTTAAAGTTATACGTGGCTGTGTTCTGTTTTGCCAGTTGGTCACGAATATCTAGCGTAGCGTTAGTTCTGGCAGGTCACGTTAGTCAAGCTCGCATCAGCTGACTCTCAGCTGATCCCCATCAACCTATGGGAATACGACACCTAAGTATTCATATATAAGTATTGGCAACATATTCATTGGTCAACTGTTAAAGGCAACAGAATTTGCTGCTCTCCCTGCTCTCATCCATGCTAGGCTGCATGGATGCACAGGGAGTTCTTGCCCAGAACAGAACCAAACCGCCAATCCAAACTGTATGCTAATTGTCAATCATCTTTGACGATAGTGGTCCTGACAGAATTAATATTTATTATTGTTTTTCCCAAATCCTTACCGTCTCACCCTCTAATTTCGCAGGTTTATTTTCTTGTCATTCACTTTTAATCCATGTTTTCGCATCTCTTACTGTGGTAAGTATGCGGATGGGAAATGAAAGATGAATTAAGAACTCGTTCCTACGATTTATTCATTTGTTCCCTCATTTTAGTTAAATCATGGGTTATCATTAGGGAACAAATGAATGAAACATGGACCGTGGCCTCAAACTAATAAGTCGTAGAAACGATTTAACAAGTAGGAATGTCCTGCTCTTGTCCCGCAGCCCTGTCAAAGCGCAGTGCCCGCTATGAAACAATCTGGGGAGATTATAATTAAACATGACTTGGTTACTACATTTTTATTGCTTTCCATATGTTGAAGGACTTTGCATTGTTTTTATTTTAATGTATTTTTAGAGTTTGGATCACATTAAAAGCGTAATTTGTAAATTAGTGAAGTATTTTTGCAAAAGATCCAGCTCCGTCACCGCACTCACAGCCGCTTGCACATGTTTTGCATATGAGCCGCACGCACCCCAGAATTAAATTGCTTAATCGACCATCAATAGCTTTAATCGATTGCATCTCTTATCGACAATGAATCGATCGTCGATTAATCGTTGACATCCCTACTCCCATAACATGCTAGCATTGTGGTGCAAACATTGCGAGTTTTGCATTGGCAAGTATCTCACAGTCATGATCTACCCAATCTTCTACCTCAGTGTGTGTATCGGTCGAAACTAGCTCTGCAAAGTCATTCAGAAATCATTCTAATATGCTGATTTGGTACATAGGAAACATCTATGTTGAAAATGCTGCTTAATATTTTTGCGAATACATTGATATTTTTTTAGGATTCTTTGAATAGAAAGTTCAGCAGATAGCTTGACCTTCTGTAGGTATTCCCACCTTGCATCTTAAAGGGGTCCCAGTACATCCATAGAAATACATGAAATCATAGGTTGTCTGACGTGAATGCCATTTGAAAAATTAATGTGTTTCAGTCTGTTTCTTTCAAATTAGATATCCTCCTTTCTCTCTGTATGTCTTATTCTTTCTCTTTCTCCTTCCCTCTATATCCCTCCTTCCTTATAAGGTAACATGGTGGTCAGATCGTGCACAGGGGCTGGAGAATGAGCACATTGTGATTGTGAAGAGTTTGGCTGTTTGGAGTTCTAAATTTAGTCTACTAGGCACTTCCCTCGGCCCCACCTCCAGACACACACACACACACACACTCTGTCCTGTGGGAATCTCACAGTGTGGCCTAACAAGGGAGGGCTGAAAGAGAGAGCTGGAGTGGGTACTGCTGTGCCATGAGACTGTGTGTGTGAGAGACTCCACCTTCATGCATTCAGATTAAGTTGCCCTCTGTGACGTCTTCAGAGCTTTGCTAGAAGAGATGAGATCACTCACAGAGACCACATATCAGATGGATACGGTGACATGCTCAGCAGCTACTGCACCATGACTCACTGTCTCCACTAGACAGCTGTATGTGCTGCTTCTTTAGGGAGTTCAAATCCTTCATCTGTCCCTGACAGTGTCACAGAGTTTATTAAAAACACTTTGCATTCACCTGAGCTTGAGATAGATTGATAGAGATAGAGTGTGACATAGTTCAACTGAGCCGTCAACATGATGAACATGAAGTTTTTATCTGGTAACCTTTTGATAATACTCGAGATAAAACCTGATTAAATGTTTTTGCTCTGAAAATGTTTTACAAATAGGGATTTAAAAAGTTTAATTGACTATATTTTTATATATTACACACTATCATTCAAAACAAAATAAAATGCATGATTTTTCTATGGAAAAAAAGGATAAATTCAATTTATTATGTGACAGCTACATCTATTTTGAATAAATGCTATCATTTTATGCAAAAAACTTTTAAGCAGCACAGCTGTTTTCAACATTGATAGCAATAAATGTTTCTCCAGCATTAAATCAGCATATTAGAATGATTTCTGAAGGATCATGCATTTACAATGCAATAATATTTCACAATATTATTGTTTTACTATTTTTTTCTGTTTTTTATTTTTTTCTGTCAATAAATGCAGTTTTTTTAATATATATTTGAATGATAGTTTCTGTATATATTAATGATTTATTTAGAAATGTACATTTTAAAATTGTTTTTAACAATTGTATTTCATTTTATTCAATCGGGGGAAAATGTATATGCAGGGACTGAATCATCATTCTAAACATTCAGTGTTTAGAACAGATTCACAGATTTAAACAGTTTAAAAACTTCTCGGAAATGATCCAAACATTTAAACTCTTTCTGCATCTTCTGCTGGGGTTTAAATCTGTCTCTAGTTGGAAGTTCTTTTGGAATAGGTTTTCCAAGGTTTTTTCAAGGTTTCAGTAATATTGCCATATAAGGTACACATCCTGTCTTTCACTTCCTTAGACTGCCATCTGTTTTTTCCCCTTTTTGCTTTTGGATGCACTCAATGTGTTTTTGAGAGGTGTTAAACAAAAGGGCTCTGTTTGTGTTTGGAGAGTCATCCATATGGATCTGAGAGAGCGAGATCTCTCTGAATAGAGTTTTGTATAGAGGGCAACATCTATGGAAAACAGACTCCCAAACACATTGCTGCTGTCCTTTTTTGACCATGGGCATCTTTCAAAGGTCATTTCTGATTTTAAGGGGACAACATCAGTTCTGTACAAAATTGGCTGATAAAACATGCAGCACAGACGTTTCCAGTGTCTTTAGGTGTGAGTGGTCTGTTATTTTAGTCAGATTGAATGCATTTTAATGTAAGACTGGATGTGTGAGCAGCTGTCTGAGAGGAAATGCTTGCCCTCAGTCGACGTCGCAAAACCTAAACAAAACCCTCACTCAACACCCCATGCCGGACATTTCTGGAATATGTTCTGCTCCCCTCCCCACCATCCTCAGAGGCCTTACAGAGGGGGAGGTGAGAGAGAAGAGGAGTAGAAAAACAAAAAGGGGAGAAATGAAGACAGAAGGGGGCTTATCATGTAAACAGGAGAGAATCCTCTCTAGTTTGTGAAAGCCCACCTGCTGCTGCCACTATTTTGTTCTTGTCATGTTTTTTGTCATGTCTTACGGCTTTGCTATAGGCTATATAAAGTTGTAGTCAGTATTTTATACAATTTGATTCAAAAGTACCTGGAGTTGGTTTATAACTAGTGAATAATTAAATCCAGATTCTTTAAATATAAATATTTTTGGGGGTTTCTCTCTGTATCCCTCATTAAAACAAACAATTGGTCTTATTATTAAACCTCTTTGTGTGAAGAGAGGCTGTTTGCTGTCTGTTGTGATAAATGGAGCAGATGAGTAGAAACACCCTGGGGAATCCCTGCAGGCTATTACTAGTACTGCAGCAAGAAAACCAATTGTACCAACACTAACCTCTGTTTGTAGCCTCTGTGATTAAACCATTTCTGCTTTATCAATTTATTTAACTTCCTTAAAATTTGAATGGGTTTGTCTTAAAACAAACAGCCTACGATTCAGGTGTTTGCAGAAAATAAATCACTCAAGCATGATTAATGATTATTGATAAGTCACCAGTTTTCCCATTACTTGATTTTCTGGGTTTCCTCTGTCATCATCCAGCATCATTAAATAGCGTCAGTACTCCAGTGATCAGTCACTCAGGAATGTGTTGATATTTTACCTGTAATATCCTAGAGAATAGGGAATAAATATATTAATCATATTTTATTTTATACATTAATTTATTCAGTAAGTATTGAATAAATTGTCATTTTCGATCAAGTTAAAGATGTTTATGATGTTACAAAATACTTATTTAGGAGCACAGCTTTTTGTTCTGTTTCAATATTGATAATAATAAGAAATGTTTCTTGAGCACCAAATCTGCATATTCAAATGATGTCTAAAGGATCATGTGACACTGAAGAGTGGAGATAGTTGCTGAAAATCCAGCTTTGCAATCACAGGAATGATTATTTTAAAATGTATCAAAATAGAAAACCGTTATTTTAAATGATAATAAAATTCAACAGTATCACTGTTTTTACTTTGTTTTTTTTAATGAAAGAAGCCTTGATGAGCATAAGCAACAGTATATAATAATCCTATTTTTTGCTTTTTTTTTTATTTTGCCTTCTGTATAATTTTAGGTTTTTGTAAAATAGCCTTTGTCTAGAGTACAGCTCAAACAACTTGATGAGGTATTGCTTGTCAAATGGTATTGAAGGCGTTCACAATTTATATTTGTTTAGGTTGTAGACAGTATATGCATTATGCAGAGAAATAAGGATTTCATTTCAATCAGAACTTCATTTCTTCATTTCTGTTTTAAGTTTTTAGACACACAGTAGCACAAAGCGAAGAAGCTTTGTTTTTGTTTTTTTAAATGTTTTTTCTTCATCATAACCCTCATCTTTGGCTGTGAGTTTGTGTAACAGATTGTTTTGTGTGGTCTATTGTCAGCCCTAATAGGCTGAACTCCACAGGACAGACACTACATCTGTGTGTCTCTATGGAAACTGTTGTCCTGACCCTATGAGACAGACTCTTCCCATTCCCTCTTACAGTGAGCATCTTTCATTGGGTAAAATCCAGAAGTCACTGAATCATCTTGAGTCATTAAATCTCTGACTCTTACTCCCCTCCTTGAATAATGCCCATTTTCTTTCCCAGAATGACAGGAGTTTTATTTTGAGTATGAGTGAATGAATGAATGTATGTAAACAGCACATTTTAACAAGAGAAGCCACTGAAAATGAACCCTGAGTCAACTGCAGAAAGACCTGCTACAATGACCAAAGCTTTTGTTCACGAACGAGAGAGAGGAAAGTGTATGAACGAGATACCAGCAGGGTGCCTGGACGGGAGAGAGATGGAGGAAGAATGAAAGAGCAAGAGAAGAGTGAACTCTCTAGAACGAAGTCTTCTGTTCTTTATTGGGCTGCTGGATTCTTTTCAGCGTGCGAAACCAGATAACACGAGAGCTAACAACAATACACCGCTGAGGGAAAAAGCTGATTCCGATATCAGTGCTGCTCTGTTAGGTTTCTTGAACTCTGAGAATGTGCTAGAATCCAGAACAGGCCATTTATGATTGTGTAATGCCTTCCTTAAATGGTACAGTATGGGTTTCATCCAATAAATGGTAGTGATTTCATCTAATCGTTCAATCTTAGTAATGATATTTTCTCCCTAGCTCTGTTCCAAAACCTGCCTCTGTGCCTACTGCCTAAATAGGAAGCTGCTTCAGGAGTTTTCATTCGAGATTTGTAACGCTTTACATGAAATGCACAGGAAGCTTGACTCTCAGATGATTTTAATATAGGCATCATAGAGAAGAATAATGCAATTCTCTTAAGTATGAATATAGCCTATATGTTTTTTTTTTTTAATTCTTAAATAAATGCTGTTCTTGAAAAAGTTTTATTCATCGATGTCTGAACAAAAGGAATTGTAATAATATTTTATGACATTACTGAATTTTTGATGAAAAAGTAGCCTTGGTGAGCATCTTACTAATCCCAAAACTTTTAAAGGGATCATATGATGCGATTTCAAGTTTTCCTTTCTCTTTGGAGGGTTACAAGCTGTTCGTGAATAGATAAGATCCCTAAAGTTACAAAGACTAAAGTCTCAAACCCAAAGAGATACTCTTTAAGTTAAGACTGGTCCACGCCCTCCTAAAATGCCTCGTTTAGGCACGCCCCCACATGTCTACGTCACTGTGTGGAAAGATTTGCATAACACCGCCCAAATGTTCACGCAAAGAAAGAAGGCGTAACTTTATTGTTGCTGCCACCGCCGCTGCCATGTCGTGGAGACGCTGTGTGTTTCGTTGCAAAAGCGAAAATACTTTGTTTGGCCTTCCAAAAGAGGCAACACATAAAAAGACAGTATAAGTCATTATAATCCGTAATTATGTCCCCACTGGATGCAACAAATTCCTCGTGTATAATGAGTTTTAATGTTTTTGTCTCGTCGCTCCGGAACACAGCATCACAATATGGTAAGGGGTGTAACATTTCCGTCAGTAAACCGCATAAACTCATTTCATTACACCAAATACACAAAATAATGTTCTTTTTAGCAACATCATATGACCCCTTTAAATGGTAGTGTATGTGATGGTAGTTTGGCCAAAACAAGCTATTTTAGAAGGTAGCATACAGATAGTCTATGTCTATTTTTGTATCAAGAGTTCCTTAAAATGCTCCCTATGGGGCAGCTCAATAGGTTTTGGTACAGAACACCGGTTTCAGTTAT
The DNA here is from genome assembly GCF_001515605.1 of Sinocyclocheilus anshuiensis. Lineage (NCBI taxonomy): Eukaryota > Metazoa > Chordata > Actinopteri > Cypriniformes > Cyprinidae > Sinocyclocheilus > Sinocyclocheilus anshuiensis. The sequence continues at coordinate 1,452,425 of NW_015548239.1, read as the reverse complement.
CAGGTCAGGTCAGGCTCACTGTCAGCTCATTGCTTAATTAGCTGAATCGAAATTGCTGAAGCACACAGGAATATCTCTATTCTCTGAGTCATAAGCATCTTGTTTCTGGAGATTAGTGGAGGGCTAATGGAGAGATGGTCTGTTGTGTGTTGGAGTTCACACTGAGGTTGGTATTCAGCCGAGAGATGCGGTGGAGGAGGATGGTGATATCTCAACTGTGGAATTCATGTCTTTCAAAAAATGTTCACACATACACTTGCTATCCTAGCACTTCAGAAAGTTTTACTGGCATTATAAATGTGTTTATATTGCTAAAGAATTCATTAACAATACAAACATGCTTTGAATGTTTTAAAGGGGCACTCCACCAATTCCCTAATTAAAAAATAAATAAATGCATGATAGGACAGGCTCACATAAAATCACACAACTAGCCAAATTCCATTCTCTTTATCACAGTACTCCACTGTTGTACAGTTTCACTAACTGAATAAATGTATGCTCTGTACATAGATGTGTATATAGTCAGGTTTTATGTACTTTTTCATGACTTTCAGGGTCTCTGGATGGTCTCTTCAGCATTAAATTGCCCCTATTATGTCATTTTTAAGGTTCATAATATTGTTTTGGGAGTCTCCTACAAAAGGATTGCATGCAAAAAACGCTTTAGTTTTCTCAAAATATGCATTTAATATCACCTAAATTTCCAGCGATTCTCAAATGATTAATTCGAAGCAGTTCTAAGATTCAGTCTCTCTAAAACCCTCCTTTCCGTGAGCCTACATTGCGCTGATTGGTCAGATGGCCCAGTCTGTTGTGGTTGGTGTACCACGTACAGTGCGTGTTGGAAACGCCCATTGCCATAATTCCGTATTTTGAACGCTCGATAGAAAATATAAACATCCATTATTGATCATATTACAGGTTGTGATTCAGTGGAGCCAGCTGGTCCAAATAAACTGGGTATTGAGCCATCTTTCAAGAGCAAGCGTTTTGTGAATCTCGTGCTGAACTCCCCGAGATTAGACAAACAGTCGTCAGTAAAATTACGTGTTTGTGGGCGGGGTTTGATAGAAATCTTGATAGAATTTCTCATGCTTACAGGGTGTGATTCAGTGGAGCCAGCTGGTCCAGATAAACTGGGTACTGAGCCATCTTTCAAGAGCAAGCGTTTTGTGAATCTCGTGCTGAACTCCCCAAGATTAGACAAACAGTCGTCAGTAAAATTATGTGTTTGTGGGCGGGGTCAAGTTGTTTGCGGCCGGCCAACGTTGAACATGGGCGGGAATTATGCAAATGTGTTACCCCATGACATGTAGCCATCATGGAAGTGGGACTTGAATTACTAACGACTCGTTTAGGCTGTACAGTGTTGAGTTTTTATTTTGGGAGACAATAACTTTATTTATCATGCACTTTCGGCTTTATAACTTTGCAGATTGTTTACATTCACATACAGCTGCATTAAACACTGCATGAAAGGCAATATTGGAAATGGCATAATAGGGGCACTTTAAAAGAACACCGTGTTAGTGTACACTTTTGTAACTTTCACTGCCCAGAGGGTTATGACAGATTTATGGAAACTGGAAATGGCCGACATGTTTTTAAGTCAGGGATCAGCTTGCCATCTGCTCTTAATGTTGGTTTTGTGTTTTGAAGCGGGCTTAATTTGACACGTTAGTCTTCCCTGTGTGCTGAACTCCCCAAGATTAGACAAACAGTCGTCAGTAAAATTACGTGTTTGTGGGCGGGGTCAAGTTGTTTGCGGCCGGCCAACGTTGAACATGGGCGGGAATTATGCAAATATGTTACCCCATGACATGTAGCCGTCATGGAAGTGGGACTTGAATTACTAACGACTCGTTTAGGCTGTACAGTGTTGAGTTTTTATTTTGGGAGACAATAACTTTATTTATCATGCACTTTCGGCTTTATAACTTTGCAGATTGTTTACATTCACATACAGCTGCATTAAACACTGCATGAAAGGCAATATTGGAAATGGCATAATAGGGGCACTTTAAAAGAACACCGTGTTAGTGTACACTTTTGTAACTTTCACTGCCCAGAGGGTTATGACAGATTTATGGAAACTGGAAATGGCCGACATGTTTTTAAGTCAGGGATCAGCTTGCCATCTGCTCTTAATGTTGGTTTTGTGTTTTGAAGCGGGCTTAATTTGACACGTTAGTCTTCCCTGTCAAATAAATCTCAGTAACGTGGAGCTGATTCTTTAACAGTTATCTTTCTTGATGTGGTTTAGTTGTTTTCTCTGGCTATAATCTGATACGGACTCTCTCAGTGATGGTACAGAGTTGTACGATAATGACCCTGTGATTGCAAAATGTTTGCTGCTATTCTAGCAGCTGATGTGGAGCAACACATTGGAATGAAGACAGTTTTACTGATTTCTCAAGTCAAACGAACATATTTTTCTTTCTCTTTCAGGCGGGCAGTGATGGAGAGAGTATCGGCAACTGTCCATTTTCTCAGCGTCTCTTCATGATCCTGTGGCTGAAGGGTGTGGTCTTCAATGTCACCACTGTGGACCTTAAGAGGTGTGTGTGAATGTTCTTGGTTATAGTTTGTGGGCAGAAAATTGCCCAAAAGTGACTTAAATCTGATAAAACCTTCCATGGGGACATGCAACATTGTCTTTGTTTGGAAAAACCATATATAAAATATAAATCAATTTTGTGTCCCCTTTTAGATAGCAAAGTAATGTGTGCATAATAAGTGCGTGTGTGTGTGTATTAGTGAATCTCATTTTCAGTCATCTCAGATATTAATTTTCATTATCAATCTTAGGCATTCGCAGTTGTCTGTGATGGTGTGTGTGAGCATGTTTAAGTATTTCACTGAGGAATTTAAGACTAGTGTGGCAGTGAGGCAGCAGTGACTCTATATTTTGTGCCCAGGTGTGAGCCACTGATGATCTGTGGTAATATTTTGAACTTCTGAAAATGAGGTTAAGGCATCTAATATTAGCTATGACTTTAACCTGCTGTTATATAGTATCCACTATGCTGCGTGTGTGAATCCTAAATACTTCTTTAAATGAGGTTAAATGGACTGTTAACCAAGTTTTACAGTCAAAGAATATTGCAAGATTCCTTTCTTTTGATCTTGTTTTTTTTTTTTTAAATCTGACTACCACAGTATATGCTCAAATATTTAAAGGGGTCATATGATGCGATTCCAATTTTTCCTTTCTCTTTGGAGTGTTACAAGCTCTTGGTGCATAAAGAAGATCTGTAAAGTCGCAAAGACTAAAGTCTCAAATCCAAAGAGATATTCTTTATAAAAGTTAAGAGTCAACCACACCTACCTAAAACGGCTCGTTCTAACACGCCCCCACATGTCTACGTCACGATGTGGGAAGGTTTGCATAACGCCGCCTAAATGATCACGCAAAGAAGGAAGGCGTAACTTTTATTCTCGCTGTTGCCGCCGCTGCCATGTTGTGGAGTCGCTGTGTGTTTCGTTGTGAAAGCGAAACTACTTTGTTTGGCCTTCCAAAAGAGGACACGACTAGAA
>NW_015548239.1:1411734-1448854 GCF_001515605.1 Sinocyclocheilus anshuiensis | reverse complement strand
TGTGTGTGTGTGTGTGTGTGTGTGTGTGTGTGTGTGTGTGTGTGTGTGTGTGTGTGTGTGTGTGTGTGAGAGATTTAAATTATTATTTGAAGAGACACCACACCTGTATCCACATATGATCTTATCAGTGTTTTATGAGGCTGTACCAGAGACATTGATGAGCTCAAAGTTTGACCCTAAAATGAAATCAAGTGAAACTTGAGTGACTACCGAGGCATCCATTTTTCTTTCTTGCTTTCTTTCTTGCTTTCTTTCTTTTTCTTGCTTTCTTTCTTTCTTGTTTGCTTTCTTGCTTTTTCTTGCTTTTTCTTGCTTGCTTGCTTTCCTGCCTGTTACTTTCTCCTTTCTCTTACCCTTTCCTTTTGCCACCAAAATGGATAGGGTGCTCCTTGTGCTCATGCCAGAGGTGTGAGGTAATTTCCTGTTGTTGTAGTTGGAAAGATCAGAGTGTTCCTGACTGCAAGGCCTCATGGGAAATATGCCCCCTCTGTTCCTGAACCCTCAAGTGTTTTCATATTTCATAGTCTCCCTTTGTGGATATCCAGGAACATCTTCAGCTGAGAAAAATGATTCATGTAGAAGAATCTTTTAGGGGTAGGGGTTAGTATTTACCCTACTGGTTTTATAAAAAGCTAAATGTGTGCGTGTGTGTGTGTGTGTGTGTGTGTGTGTGTGTGTGTGTGTGTGTTGGGCTGTGAGTGCTCTGGAAAACCCCTGTGTTGTGCCACAGTGTGCAGCCCCTGAGGGCATCTTATCACCTTGTATTCTAAAGAAAAACAATTCATTAAATTCCTTTGGGCTCTGCCATGCTGACCTCCTGTTATAGCTCAGTAATAAAACATTTCTGCAGTTATTAGACTTCAAATTTTTGCTGAGATCAGCTGAAGGGTCTCATTGAAAATCGATCATTTCATCATTTAGAGAAGTAGACTCTTTATTTATTTATTTATTTATATTAATTTTATAATTATAGAAAACCAGCTGATCTGCAGAATCTGGCCCCAGGAACCCACCCTCCCTTCATCACCTTTAATGGAGAGGTCAAGACAGATGTCAACAAGATCGAAGAGTTCCTAGAGGATGTCCTCTGCCCTCCAAAGTTAGTGAAAGAGTGTGTTTGTGTATTTAAGTGTCACATGTCTGTCAACACCACGTCAAAAGGTTTTATTTGACGTATGTGTGTGTTTGTACACTCAGGTACTCTAAACTTAGTGCCAGACACCCAGAATCCAACACTGCAGGGATGGATATATTTGCCAAGTTCTCTGCCTTCATCAAGAATTCCAAACCTGATGCCAACGAGGGTAACCAGAAAGATTTCACTCTTTCACCTCCATACAAAAGGCCAAATGTATATTGTTCAGTGGAATAATCGCACGTTTGATAAGCTCAGTACAAACACTTTCTATTGCTCTAATTTGATAGACCTGGTTATGGTTGTTATATCTCACATTGTGCATGCAAACAGTGTTGTCTCTAGTTTAACGCAGGGCTTGGATCCAGTGTCTCATTTACATGCTTTAGTGCTCTAGGCAGGGCTACAATTTGATAGTTAGATCAACTTCCAGAGTAAACACTGTTACCTACAACTACGTTTTCGAAATAGGAGCGCCTATACTTTTATCAGAAGGTGTTGGTGTTGAACTTTTGTCAAAATGATAAATACGCTAGGAATTTGCCTTGATGCAATGCCGCACAATCTCAAAGACTCCTCAGCTCAATAAGAGTTTGGCAGTGACCCTGAACATAAACTAACTTCAAGAGTCTCCACCCTAGTAAAATGTTGACTGTGGGTGATAACAGCCCCTTCATTCCAGCTGGAGTCTGTCAACATTGTCTCAAGGCTAGCAGACAGCGCTGTACAGGAGAAATGGCTAGGCTATACCACCTCTCACGGAGAGAAAAACATGCCTTAGCATTTTAGTTTGCACACCTGAGTGTTCCTTTTTCCTTTTTCTTTTTGAAAGTTTAGAGCTAAATTGGTGAATTGTAAGGATCTGCTTTCAACGGAGTGTGATAATGCCCTTATGTGGCAGCTAAGTAGAAGTGCAACCAAACACTGCAATTATATTTTGACACTTTCTCCCTCTAGAGGGCAGATTATATTCTTTTTAACTGTAATCAGTTATTCCTTTGAATTTTGTACATTATAAATTATTTGATAATTATATATTTTATAATTATTGTATAATAATATATTGTGCAAAGATATTATTTTATAATTTGTCCACTTTGACAAGGCACTGCAAGATGAAGTAATTCTAGTAATTTTGTAACTTCTTCGTGTAGCTTGACAGTACGGTTGTAAATTTATTTATTAAACTTTATTTAAATTTTTCACAATTTGAAATTGATGCTCTGTCAGTAAATGAAGTGAATTGGTTAATTTACTGTGAATTATTGTTGTGTCTTTCCGATTAAGTAGTATAGTGTTTGTGATTTGTAAAAACACACTGACTTAAAAAAAAAAGCAGCTTTAAAGTGGCTGACTGTCTGCAAGGAAAGTTACATGAAGAACAACTTTGATATTATTATTATTTTATTAATGGAAATGTTTCTATTTTTCTATCCAAAAAAATTAATCTGGATTATTTAATCCAGTGCTTTAAGATTTCTTTTGGAGTGTTCACATAAATCATAATAATAATAATAAAAAAAAATTGTGAACCACAAACAAAACAAGTGTGAAAACAGCATCTTTGGCATTAACACAATGCAAGTTTTTTCTACCTAACTCTTTAACGGGTTTTGACATATACAGGTGCATCTCAATAAATTAGAATGTCATGGAAGATTGTGTAGCCTAGTGAACCAAACTGAGAGACCATTTTGAAGGCTCAGGAAACCTTTGCAGGTGTTTTGAGTTGATTAGCTGATTGGCATGTCACCATATTCTAATTTGTTGAGATAGTGAATTGGTGGGTTTTTGTTAAATGTGAGCCAAAATCATCACAATTAAAAGAACCAAAGACTTAAACTACTTCAGTCTGTGTGCATTGAATTTATTTAATACACGAGTTTCACAATTTGAGTTGAATTACTGAAATAAATGAACTTTTCCACAACATTCTAATTTATTGAGATGCACCTGTAGGTTTGGAGAGGGGACTGCTGAAGACCTTGCAGAAGTTGGATGAGTACCTGTGCTCTCCTCTGCCGGATGAGATCGACCACAACAGCATGGAGGAAGTGAAGGCCTCCACACGCAGGTTCCTAGATGGTGAAGAGATGACACTCGCTGACTGCAACCTGCTGCCCAAACTCCACATCGTTAAGGTAACAAGCCATACAGGTCATCCTACTGTATGCTGCAGATTGGAGATAATTTTATAGTATTATTTTGGACTTCAAATTATATTTTAATATGATTATGATGTGCAGTATTTCATGATGAACTGAGCAGGAAGATTTTCCAATAAATTTCCCCCCCCCCCTTTTGGCTTGCAGGTGGTGGCAAAGAAGTACAGAGGCTTTGAGATCCCTAAAGACCTGACGGGCATCTGGAGGTACCTGAACAATGCCTACAAGCGTGAGGAGTTCACCAACACATGTCCCAGCGACAAGGAGATTGAGATCGCCTACGCTGACGTAGCAAAGCGGCTTGTCAAATAATGGCTCAAAATCTTCTCCACACCGCTTCCTGCGCTGGGACTGTTTATTATCACATGAGAAAGAAAAAAACAAGCTATGGACTGCTTTTTTTTCCTTCTCTTTTATTTAGAGTAAATACCCAATGCATGATTTCTCCTTCCCCCGTTATAGCTCTTTAGGACATATCAATAATTTTCAGTGTGGCCGAGAGGCTGTTGTCACACTTTTTTTTGTTTTCATTTTGTCTTAGTTTAAGTGTTAAAGCAGGAAGAGCCGGATACTGTCAGTGTATCGATGGCTAATAGTGTGTGAGCATGTGACTCACGCATATCTATTCCTCTCACCCACACTATGTAGCAATAAGAGTGGGTTCACCAGCCTTTTGTTTTATTATGAATTTAAAATATGAAAAAGATGCTTTTTCTCAGCTTGCAAAGCCAACAGTTATGACATTTTTTTGTTTTGTTTCTATCTAAATGCATTTGAACAGTGTTGAAAGCTCCAGTGTTTATTTTCAGAGTTTTAGAGAGCAGTGGAGCACTCTGAACACACGAAGTCTCAAAAGACCCTTTATCGAAGTTTGAAATGAAGTGTATATTGACTTGCGTTGATATCAGAAGGCTGACACTTAAATATAAAGTTCATATCATACACATTAGTCATCAGTTGTTTGCAAAAAAGGCACCTTACATACCATGTAAATTTTAGCACCTGTGGCCTTTTGATGAAGGAAAGACCTCTGTAAAAGAAACTATAGATACATGAAGAGATTGTATAGATCTGCCTTATTCACTCTAGATTCATTATTTAACATAAAGAGTGCTGCACCATCATAACTGCATTCCACAGCATGAAACACATGAAGGGAATCATCTGTGTAGCTCTAGAGGTAGAACTACATCACCCGCACTTCACATGAAGTGTCCTTAACAATTTGAATAGTAGCAAAATGGGATTTTCTTTCTTTCTTTCTTTTTAATAAATGGTTTATATAGACAAAGAGCATCACATTTAAAGAAGCTGAATTGTTTTTAAGGTGTGGTGCTATCGAAAGAAGGATGCCTGTATAGACAGAAAAATTGCTTTATAGCCTTACCATGATAGTCTACCATGTTTGATTAAAGGCTCTGAGTAAAATACTGCATTTTATGTTGATACAGCGTTGAATGCAAGCTTGTAGTTTCTGATTTGGAAAAAGATATTAATGAAAGTTATATGTTGCCATATGTTTTTTCCAATTCTTTTTGTGATGGAGAATTATAAATATTGTTTTTGGTTTTCAGAAATGAATGTGCAAATTGTATACATTCATAAACTGAATGTAGAAGAATGATACTGACTTGTAATGACTCCTCTGGCCTTATACATTTTCTCAAGGTAGCAAAAAAGAAAACGTTAAGCATAGAATTAAAACTCAAATAGAACATAGAAGGACAAAGAAATTAAAGGATATTAAAAAGAGACAAAGTGAGAGTAAAATGAATTGAGGCACATCTCTCTGCTGTTGGAAATGAGTGAGTTGCTGCCCTGTGGGAACAAAAAAACAGGAAGATTGTGTTGCAGAGGGACTTGTTTTCTTTTTCTTCTCCTCGGTTTATGCTGATCCATTAATGGAGTGGATGGTTGAGTTTTTTTTTTTTTAAATCCGTGATTCAGTTCAGACCAGGAGATCATTGGCACACTATTAGAAAGTTGAACCAGGGCCACTTTGTTAAAAATCTGTTTTTCAGCTGTGTGCATTTAAAGGAATCAGCAATGTGCCATGTGTTTTGTTGTTTTTTTGAGAGATGCTCCCTCCATACTATTCACCTTATCTCTTTTTGAGAAACTGAATGTTAAAGTGTTGCTCTTTGTAGATTTCTGATTGGACCTGTGTATGTGCGTGCAAGGAACAGGTTTGACATTAACTATAAAAACACTGCATGTTTGCCATATGCCATAGCACTCTGATTAAATAAACTGTTGGCCGCTATGACAAATTTGGAGTATCAATTATTTTAGTATAAAATATCCATTCCATACTAATTAGTGGATTGTCACTTTCATACATATGACAGTCAGAGATTTCTGTCTTTGAAGGGCAAGACTCCCACTTCTTTGTTTCTTCCAGTTACGTCTGAGTCAGTCCTTCTCTTGAATGTTAAGAATAACCATGCACGCAGTATGTATTTAGCCATTGCTTAATGAGGGATTGAGAGTTACGGAGGTCAGCTTTTAACTATCATTGTGATAATATGCTGGTTTCTATCATTTTATAAAACAGGTTTAGTGTTTTAAAGTGAGACAAATCAATTAATACCACATCACCGAATTCACCAAATTCACTGCTAATTCTGTGTTTTTGTTTTTCCATAAAAAATGGTCACTTCTTGAATAATGTAATTTAGAAACTGACTTTTGTAAGTTAAAAAGATATTACAAAAGAGAATGGAAAGTGAAATTGAAGATAGGGAAAAACCTGTCAAATGTTTTCCAATTTAAACATGTTCCTAAGAAAACATGTTTAGTTTAGAACATTGGTAACACTTTACAACAAATTCATTTGTGAACATTGGTTAATACATAAATGTACATGAACTACCAATGAGCATTATATTTTTTATATACTATTTATTCTTTTGTATTTATTCAAAAAATACAATTGTTCGAGCTAGTTCACAGTGTATTAACTAATGCTAATACATTTTGATTTGTCAAAATGTATCAGTCAATGTAGAAATGAACATTAAGATTAAGAAATTAAATAGAACTATCATTCATTGTTAGTATGTTAACAAATGAAACCGTACTGTAAAAGGTTACAGGAACGTTTTTTGAAGATAAACATATAGAACATCTCTTTAAAATTAACTTCACTGTGATTGTATTATGACCATTTGAAATTTTACTAGCGAGTTTCATATTTCATTGAAATTAAGACGCTTGACCACCAGGAGGCGCTATAACCCTTTTCCATTCCAAGGAAATTACAGTAGTTGCGCCTCTGCAAATTTGCGCACTGGAGATTTGTTTTAATTAAACGAGCACTGTGTAAATTGACAATAGAAAATTAAGAACAAACTAGATGTCTATATATTCCAGTTTCAGTACATTATTATTATTATTATTTTAATTTCCTCTTGTGAGATTTTACAGCTCAGACGAGCTTTTGTTCTAACATAAAGACGGGAAAAGTACAAGTGAAGTTCAAAGCTGTGCGCTCCGCCCAACGCGCTCCCATGCGCTTCAGGATCAGGAGCGCGTGAATAACACCGAATCTCTAGCGCACGCCAAACAAAGCGTGCGCGTTTCAAACTTTCTGTTTTGACACTTTAGTAAGACTAAAAGGATACTTCACCTTTGTATATGCCGTAAATACTAAATCATGAGCATACCAAAGTCCAAATTGAAGAAACTGTTTGGGAAGTCAAAGAGTTTCGATAAGGAAAGCAGGGATGCTGACAGGACTGAGGGTCAGTGGGGCACTTCACCAGAAGACGACCGAGCGAGTTTCAGAGGTTCGGTTATGACTTTACCGTCGAGCCCTACAGATGTCACTTCATACCCGGACTCGCTGCCCACCAGCCCCAGCGTGAAGAAGAAGAAACGTTTCCCGACCTGGAGGTCCAAAAAAAGGAATAAAGATAAAGAGTTTCTCAGTAGTACCAGAGAACTGCTCGACCACAGGTGAGTGATCTGTCACCTCATTTCTAAAGCCCTTTCCCCTAAATATCTGTCAAGAGAATCTGTGAATGAGCACCATATGCTGGCATCTCTCATTATTTCCACACTCACTAATATTAGTTACTCTGGCAGGTTTTATAGGGGGTTTTGAGCACTTTTCACTTGGTCAGATGGGGGACCATCTTAAACCAGCTAAGGCTTCAGCAGGGAGTTAAATTTTAATGTTATCAATGATTTGGTAACTTTCTTCAATAAGTCATAAACAAGGTTAGCTAATCTTTTGCTCATGTACATTGCAACTTGAACTTTGACTGATGTATTCATATCTTAATTTGTGTGAATCTCAAAACCTGTCAAGAGCTGTCGTATTTCAACCTACATTAAAACGAAATAAGTTACATTTTGCAAAAAGATAATGAAGCCTTACTGCAGCATTATTCATCAATGAAACATTATTTGAATCATGACAATTAAGCACCTCCTCCCTCATGACCATTATTCAAAATGTCTTATTCACATTGTGTATAATTGTTAAAATAAATAAAAAGAAATAGTCGTGAGAATTTAAAAACATTAACATGTGTGTGTGTGTGTGTATATATATATATATATATATATGCCTATATTCCGTTTGATTTTGTAGTGAAATGTGACTGCATGTTTTTGTGAGATTCAGTCGTGTACATCAACAACATGAACTGTTATCTGATACTATACTAAATGTTTTTGTGTAGATGATCAGACATGGATTTATTTGTTAAAAATGGCGATATGGCGGACTGCCATGTTGTATGTGTACAGTTGTGTAGTGGAGACAATGGTGGGACATCCTGTACATATTTCAGGATTGTATTCCATATCACAATGGAAAGCTATGTCATTGGTTTGAGCTCTCACAACACTGCTGCATCTGTTTTGAGCTGATCAGCCTGTGTGACTCTGGTTTTTTTTTTTAAGACTTGTTATATCACTACTTGCCAAAGACCAAATCACTCTTTATTCCTCCCCAAACAATCCCACAATTCCAGCAAAGCTTCGCCTGTGTTGAACAATCAAGGGTTTGAACACAAAAGCAGAATCTGACAAGAATCAGCAGTGTTCATTATAGTCCCACTCTTGATTTATTTTCATCTTGCGTAATCACATTTAAACTTTGTTTGATTTGATGTAGAGAACATGTCGTTAAATAGACAAACATGCTTCTGTCTATTCAAGTGGATTTTGCTTGACTAGTTTAGGCCCTCACCTTTGTCTTAATGGGCATGTGACATCCTTGTATTTTGATAGCAGGTTTCTTCCTGCACAAGCTGGATGCTTTTTTGGATTTACTGACTCACATGTGCTGTGGTCTTAAGAAAAATAAATCTGTCGTGTAATTTTGTGATCTGTTCTTTCCAGATTACATGTTCACAGAGAAGCATAACAACATCCCAGCTAACAGGGGACGTTCTCAGAACTTTGACTAACGTTCTGGCAAGGTTCTTTCAAAGTTATGATCAAATGTTCTTTCAGTAACATTAATAGAATGTTTGTTATATTCTCTTTAATAATGTTCTTAAAACATTAGCACAAATACATTATTTATACATCGTTCATGAAATGTTTTCCCGGAAATGTTTTAGTTGGACGTTCATTGGACATTTTTTAATTGTTGCTACATGTTTCAGAATTGTTCAGAGAACATTGCAAAGTAACGCTCCTAAAATGTTTGCAAAATTATAAAATCAGATGTTCTTTTAATGTTCGCTTAACCGTGAAAAACTATTTTAAAACATTTAACCCTCATGTTGTGATCCGGAGAGGATTTTCTTTTTCCGGAAATGCTAGTTAATGTTATCGCTTTGGACTAAAACTTACTGACTTTGCTCACACAGGGTATAACAATAAAAATAAATTTTTTTTTGTCAAAAATGACTGGTCTACAAAAAATTGCTTATAAATCTTTTATTATGCTATGTTATTGCCAAATATTGGATTAAATATTTTTATCAACATGTTTTCTTTCGATTAGGACAGATTTTATATTTATTTTTCTGAACTGATTGATCTGAGCATATGTTGGGATAAGACCTAAAATAACCATTATTGTCTTTAATTAACATTTTCTGTACATTTAACATTTTAATTAGTATTTTGGAGATGTTTCTGGCTTTGCTCATTGAGACTGTTAAACTTACTTTATAATTATATGAATAAGCAAAAGAATACTTAGCATCGCTGCAGGAAGTAGAAACGGGTTCAGTTGGATGTGGATGGATGACTTTCAATCCCCAGACTAGACATTTTTCAGGGTTTTTTTTCTGTTGCACTTGTCAGTTTGTTTTATATTTAATCTTGAATAAGAATGCTGATATAAGTGATATGTCGCCTCACTTTCATAACAGATGATGTAAGAGAGACAAAATAGCAGCCTAATTTGATTTGACTATAGATTATAACATGCATAATTTGTTAAAGGCAAATATTAAAGGAAGTAAAGTCATCACTGACTACAGATGAAGAAGACTGGCAAGAATTTCCTGCTACTGTAGGCAAGAGTCACAGCCTTCAGAACAGAGTATTACAGTATTTTCAAAACATGCATGTTGTCCATTATATTTATTATTTTGCAGTGGCTTCATCTGAATTTACGAACTGACATATGACTCATTTTATTAATTCATCATCTAATTTGCTCAGTTATTGTTGATTTAACTAGCATGAAGTCAGGTGGTTGTTGTGTACAAACAGAACACTGGTTTTCTGTCTTTAGGTTTTAGGCAACAAAGTACAACACACATTTTTAAAGTGGGGATTCATCTACCAAACACTAAATGATCTAAAAGGCTCTGAAAAACAGTGCGATGAGAGAAAAGATTTAACGATCACCTGTAAAACAGAAGCAGATTGCATATATTAAATGAAAAACACATATATACATTCACAGTTGGCAGCACTAAGTGTTTGAGAATGTACAGTGGCTCACAGTAGGTTAATTAGCCTTTTCAGGGTATTAAAAAGCCAAGCCAAATGGTTTATGAACACATTGTGTGGAAACACTGATCAGTTGGACATGAGAAAGAGCTACTGTGTGAGCTTCACGGTTAAAGTTGCCCGTGGGCAGGGCGTGTGTGTGTGTTGCAGGCAGGTGGGGGTTAAGAAAAATCCAGCTCTTCATAATGATGACTGATATTGCTGGAAGCTTTGATGACATGACATAAACATACTAACAGAACACATACACTCACGGTGGTTATACTATATTAGTGATGACAGCTCTTAGACAAAATGTTTTTTACACAGAGGTGATATTTGCTAATCCCAACCTTAAACCTAATCATCACACAAACCTATTGATATCAGTTTATTTAAAACAAAACATGCCCATAAAGCAAAAAATATATATACACAGTATATATATATATATATATATATATATATTGCATTTACCCAAAATGTATTTTATGATTGCAAATATATTTTCTTACCACTTAAAGAACATGTTTTGACATTTGGAATATACATTCTGCATTTAAATCAAATCTATTTTCAGCACATCTTCTTAAGTTGCACTGTTTACAGCAAATATTTGATACAGAATTTGGCCATAAAAATCTTTGTTGTAAGGGTGATTTGGCCAATTTTACGAGCTGTTTAAATGGGCAAGTGCAGATGTCCTTGCAAGTCTGTTTTTGACATGTTTGATTATATGTGTGAGGACTTTTAAAACTTTAGGCCCTCACAAGCCAAACCTGTACAGTGTGTTTGGTTTAAGCAAAGATTCTGCATGGATTGGATCTCAGCAGAGTAATTGTTACCATTGCCAGATTTGTTCTAAAACTGGCATATATTAGAAAGCTCTGGAGGAGCAGTGACTCACTGTGGTCGGCAAACATCTGGATGTGCAACACTGTGAACGGTTTTGTAAAGCAGAAATAGAAGTGATTTGTTCCACTCAGAACATTCATAGATGAGTTTGGACTTTTAAGCATGAACGTCTTCCTTTTATTTATTTATATTTCTCCATTGTTTTACAGCTTGTCTTTTTGCCTGAAGCACCCATGTGTTTGTATTCAGTTGACACATTTCAGGGTTTCTTTCCTGATTTGACATGATAAATGACTCAGGTTTCTGCTTTAAATTTACTGCTGCCAAGGCAGCACAAAAAAATAAACAGCACACTGTTGTCCTGACTCTTTTTATTTTTTGCATTTTTGACGACTTTTTTTAATGCATCAAGGGAAAATCATATTGTCTATATCTCAGTATACATTTTAACATAACATTTTACTGGTAACACTTTGCAATAAAGCTTATTAACATTAATGAATGCTTTAGGTGTCATGAAGTAACAATGAAAAACATACTTTACATAACATAAGATTATACTTTTACGCAGTGGATTAGTTTTGTTTTTGATGGTAATGCGCCAGCGAATAAACCTACATTTCTTTATGTCTGCTGCTGCGCAAATAATTTTACTCCAGACTGCTTTCTGAACGAGGAACAATTCAAGGCAGGTTTTGCTAAAAAGTTAAAACTCAAGGATGGATTAGTACCCACTGTTCAAAAAGTTCAAACTCAAGGATGGATCAGTACCCACTGTTCGTGATCCAGCTGCACCTCCAGAAGAAGTAAATCTCACACTTTATATTTTTTATGATTTATGTGCTAATCGCTTTTCCTCTTCCACAGAAGAGAGGAGTGAGGTGAGCAGAGCTCATTAGCATTTAAAGAGACATGCACTTAAACGGGTCGCTGTGTACAGAGCTGTTTTTGACAAGGTAAAAAGGGTGTTGTTTTACACGACCACTGAGGAATTTTAATCAAAGTATGTTGCAGACAGCAGCTCAGAGTCCGCTCCAGCCCCAGAGCTCAGCCCTGAACTAACTCAAACTGAGGGCTTATATACACAGAAACTAAGGACTCCGATCAGTCAGAAGCCATAGAAACAAACAGGCAGGGAACGAAGGAGAGTAGAACCAACCAACTGCCAACTAGAAAACTGATAACAAGACAAGAAAACAGACCAAAAACTGATTCAAACAAGAACAAACAAACTCAGAATGTGACAGCTGGAGGGTTTCTATCTTGACGTTCACCCCTCTTTTTGTCTGAAAAGCTCTTTGTCTTGGGGTACTCTGCATGTTCCTATACGCACACAGACTCATGCTGCAGGAATGTGCAAAGAGTGATTGGGAAATGACCCAGTGAGCGAGATAAAACAGAAGCTGATCACTCCTTCACATTGCAGTTTATATAATACAATGCTTTTCGTATATTTGTATGTATGTCTGATCTGTGCTGTGATTTAATAAAGCTTCCTAATAAAACCAGGGAAACCAGTTATAAAGTTGTTTTTATTTTTTTAATACAGTTTGTTATTATATTCCCTGTGACTTTCTGATTCGTCAGCACCTTTTATAATAATAATAAAGGCAGGCTTTAAAACTGGAAGTTATTGTCTCTAACCTCAGAGGACGACAGTTAACACCATTCATGCTGTTTGCAATCTTTTTAAAGACGTGAGAAAACAGCTTTCATTCAGTTGATGATGCACCTTTTTTATTGTCTGGCATATCACTGACATTCAAAATTTCTGCTTTTTTATTTTTAATAATGTCATATTTTTTGTAGAATTTGTAATTGATGCATTTGCTATTGCAAGGTGATTTATGGTTCTTTTTGTTGCAGTTAGCTGTCTGCTGATAAAACTGGTAACTTGCTACTGATATTTTAATCTTGGAATTTCTTCCCTTATCATGCATATTTTTGTCTTATCTTTATGTCAATATAAGGTTTCTGAAATGCACACTTGCACAGACTGACACAAAACTAGGCTGTGATCTGTTAAGAGGAGTAACGAGTGATGTTTCAACCGGCCCAGACACATCTCGCAGAAATCAGAACGAATAAAGGCTCTAGTTATTAGAGGCTCAAATTGTGTTCCTGCTCTAGGGGGGTCCAGCCCAAGGGATTGAAACGTAAACAATGTAAATTCGAACAAATTAAAATATTTCCGGCATACTATAGGTTTTGAATTTCGGATTGAAATAAACATCGCCGTTAGCGTATACGTAGTTAATCGTTAGCATAAGCGCGGCTAACTTTAATATAATGAGCATTAGAACGAATTTTGTTCAAAATGATTTCTGTTAACTATTTAATCCTCCTATAACTTTTATTACTTTAAAAAGCAGGAGGTCATAATGGTTACCGAGCACCGGGGATTTTCGCTGGTATTGGTACCGAATACTGAAATTTTGGTACCGTGACAACACTACTATAGGTTATCAAGTAAAAGTTGTCATCAAAGTAGTGACAATTCTCTGAAAGCTTCACTTGAATCTAATCATGCACTGACTAGGACTATTTACAGTGCCTAAAAATACCTTCTAGTATGTTAGAAATGCAATTATTCAGTACAAAGGTAATTATAGTAATTACGTACATCTACGATAATAAATCCGCATGAACACAAAATGTGGACCTTGTACACAAAGGCATTGGGTTTCATTGTGTGCACGCTCCCACACAAAACTCTTTTATACACATGACCTCGGCAAGAAACTGATGCTGCACTGACAGTTTTCCATGTCTTTTTTGGGGGTGGTCAGAATATGTGTGGATTTGGGTCAGAATGTCAGTGTTATGTAACAGTTAGGTGCGGCCCAATGCTCTTTACGGATCAGCGGTCTTAGTAAGAGAAGCCTCTGCTGTGGATCTTAGTCCTGGTGAAAAGCTCTCACAAATATTTACTTGCTTGAATAAAGTACCCCAACCCTCTTAAGTGCATTCTCTTAAAACATAAATCCCTTTAATTATAGATTAAGAATCCAAGTTTGATCGTTTCAATGTCCTGCTAGTGAATTCTTTTTCTCCAAAGTTTATGAATAACACTGGGTGATCAGAACTGCTCTCATGTCACTTGGAAGTAATGTTTTTTATTTTTTTTTGTCATCTGCATATTATTAGTAATCTTCCAAAACCCCAAATCTGAGCCAAATATGGCAGGGTTTATTTTTGTTTATCTGAATATTAAAAATGTCAGCTGTAGAAGCAGTAGACAAAACAGATTTTCTTTTTTTAGTCATTTAAAAAAAATATATCTTTATTGACTACTTTATTGAATAACTTATAAGTACACAAATTTATAACGTAAACACTCATATACATTCACATACAGACAATCAACAGAAAATAAATATTCCGAGTTATTATTATTTAATAAAAATATGATTACATTTTAGTTTAAATTTTAGTAACTTTGTCCTTTTGTCATTTTATTAGTTTTATATTTTATTTCAGTTTTGTTTTAGTAATTTTAGTACTTCAACTTACATTTTATTTCAGTTAGTTGCCAAGACGACATTTCTCATTTTTGTTTAGGTTTTCAAAGCTTTCCATCTTGTATTTCTATTTTATTTCAGCTTTATGTCAATTAACAACTATTATTTGTAATATTATTAGTTTCAGTTTACATAAAAACAGTGGCAGATCTCCATCCTCATTGGAAGAAAGATCGCTAGAGCAGTAATGGAGATTTAACTGTGTTATATTTGAGTGTGAGACTGAAAAGAGTGCTTGAACAGTTCAGTCTGGTTGTCGAGTGCGGCGTTTACATCATCAGTTGTTCACAGAGACTATTGTGTACAGTATGTGTTATAGATAGGTGTGCACAGAATCAGCAGCATAATTCCACAGAAAGCGCAACAGATTTCTAGAGATTTGGACATCTGTCATTCACAAAGCTCTGCCACTCCTGCATTTATTAAATATTTTATCTAAGTGACGAATGATCTCATCCATTATTTGTGACAGGGACAAACGCTGACTAGACACATGTGATGTGCTCTCATGTCATGGGTGGATGCTTGTTTTATTCAGTAAGCAGTAAATAACAAAATGATACTTTTAAGGAGGCGTGTGAGTTAAGATGAATTGAATAATATGGTGTTTTTATGATACATAATCAAAATTTTGTATGTGACAGGTCAACACACCTCATATTATTAGTCACATACATTGGAACCCAGCTCATCTGTCTGAGTCAGGTGAAGACATGTTACTGTAGATCAGCAATTCCTGTTAGGTTGTAGAATGCTGCTTGTTTTACATCCAGAATCTGTGTTAATGGGTCATCCTGTAACATTTGCTTGTTGACTGAAAAGACAGAAAACTGACACTGTGTGTCACGTAAACAGCAAATGAATTCGAAATTCACTGAAATGACCACTCATGGATATCTGTATATAAAACAAAATCTTGAACTGGATATGAGCTTATTCAGATTAACTATGAAAAGCCGCAGGTGTTTCAGGTTGTTTGTGTTAGCATCCATAGCCCTGAGATCATGGCTTCCCTGACAAACACACATGCCAAGTCATGTATTTCTACTTTTGCCCTGAGGGCTCAAACAGTCAGAGAGGAAACTGAAGTTTTAACCCTTTTTTTTTTTAGCCTAAGCTAAACATATGGGTGCCAGTAACAACCTGAAGGAAGATTTAATAAAATATTCCTGGAAAGTCTAAACCTAAAATAGTTTGTCAAATACTAGCAGGATGAAGCAGGGCTGTTGGATTGTATTAAGAAACCAGAATATCATTCATTCATCATTTATTGCATGCGACACCCAAACAGTTTAATTCATGTGAACTCTTTCAATGTGATATGTCAAACGTGAACACTGGATTGTGGTCAGAACCACCCAGCTGATCAGACACGCTGCAGGCAGAAGATCTGCGAGGCCCTTGCTTCAGAACCTGTCAGAGAACATTTTTGCAAATGAAACAAGTTTTGTTTGTGCTGTAAAGTGTCTTTATGAAGTCTGGAAAGTCATTTGGATTGAACTTTAATCGCTTTATTTATTCAAATGCTGTATGTTCTCTAGAAAAAGGATGCATACAAATTTCTGCACCTCCCTTGTATTTCTAACAGTCAAATAAAAAAAAATGTAATCTTTAATCATTAATCATTTGATCTTTATTTGCATAATGGGACACAGAAATGTCGTAGATTGACTTATGATGATTCCCAAAGCTTTTTTTCTGTGCCGGTGAGGTGAGCCATATCCCACACAAGATTCATTCTGCAAGTGAAGACAAACACTAGTGACTAAGGGAGGAAAAAGGCTATAGCCAAAATGTGCAACTAAGCAAAACTAATCTCAGACTGCTCCCTGGTGGTTACATGTTGCAAAAAGTTCAATTGCGCAATAGTTAACTTGCACAATACCTTGAGAAGATTCTTTTGACTTTACTGACTGCAGTCACTGAGCTGGCACTGACACTGCACTGAATAGAGAAATATTTTGTTGGGACAGTTTTTATTGGACCTTTATTCCAGGAGGAAGCCCTTTTGACACCAAGATGACAATTAATCAGTTAATTTAATGCAGTGTATAAAGACTCCAGTGACTATTCACTATTGTTAGCTATTGCCATGAATTCTTCATATTGCACTTCAATGCTAAAAGACTTGTCCTGTTGCTGTATTGTCACAACACCGATTAGAGTGTCGACAAACACATTTATCTGAACCTGAAAACATGGCACCACATTCGTCCAAGAAATATGTGCAATACATTCACTTAATTCATTTTAATATTTATTTTATGTGCTATATTTATATTTCTGCATAACCTGTGCAACATTTAATTACTCTTTAAAGTAAAAAATATATTTTATTATTATATTATTAAATTATATTATCTCACAATTTTTTTTCTTAAAACTTGTAAGTTAAATCACGCAATTCTGAGTTATTTTCCTGAATTCTCAGTATACATCTTGTAATTCTGTTTTTTTGTGTGTCCACCGTGGAATAAAAAATAAAAAAAGGTAGTTGTTACTTTTTATCTCATAATTCTGACCCTTTTTCTTGCAATTGCAAGATTATGACTCACAATTTTGACTTTTCTTCTCAGAATTGTGAGTTTATATTGTGCAATTCTGAAAAAAAAAAGAATTGAAAAAGTCTGAATTCCCTGTTGAAAAAAAAAAACAGCATATGCTGGTTTAAGCTGGTCCTTAGCTGGTTTAAGCTGGTCATGTGCTGGTCCTAAACAACTAGCTCCTGCTCAGGACCAGCACATGACCAGCTTAAACCAGCTCATAACCATCTAAGGTCCAGCTTAAACCAGCTCAAACCAGCAGCCATGCTTCAAAACATAACTTGCCAGCATATGCAGTTTTTTTCAACAGGGTTGTGAGATCGGAATTACTTTTTAAATTTTTTATCCTGTGGCGGAAACAAGCTTCCCTAAAAATATGACCTGGACATGTTCTTATCTGGTTACATCGAGAGGATTTAGTGGTGAAACTTCTTTTAACTGCATTGAAAAATCATTTGAAAAGGATCTGTCAAGATAATACAGAAAAACAAAATACATGCACTGATACTTTACTTCTCCATTGCAAACTAGAGCATCTGGGAGTCAGTCCTCTTCCAGACTACAGTAACAACTGGTTATCTGTTCCGCAGGAGTTTTGATCAGGTGAGCATCCAAACAGAGGACTATGTGATGACCGACACCTGCCCCACCCCTGTCCGCTCTCTGTCTAGTTCCACGCTAAGCCTGGATCTCACATCACTTCAAGATCCATCTTCTCCCACACGCAAACACAGGAAGGTAGGTGGAAATATTCTTATCTAGGTAGCTCTGGGTGATATGTCTTTCAATCCTTACATAAAATGCAGATATTAAAATTATCTTTACTTTGATATTTACCGTTAAAGAACACACTGATCTGAATTACTTTACTGAAGTTTACTGTAAGGAAGAGGAAGTAGACTGGATTTCCAATGCAGAGACAATAGTTTAGCCTTGGGCAGCTGCTGCTCTACTTTCATCAGAGAATCACATTACAGCAGTCACAGCTCTCTGTACAACAAGGCAAATACTAACAGATGCTAAATCTGTCTGAAATGTATTCCGTGTTTTATGTGGTCCTTTTTTTAATTCTGCACAGATCATTTTTGTAGAAAAGACTCATAAACCAAGGACACAGTTAATTGTTTCTTGTGCTGGTTTAACTTACTGCGTGAAAATACTCAGTAAAAATCAACTGGTGAAGAAACACCCTAAATGTAGATATACTTTTAATAAAAAGGTTTGATGTTAGTGAAATAAGTAGTTATATAAAGTTATTTATATTCGGTTTTCCAATGAACTGTTCTGTTTCAGTTCCATTCATGATGTAAAGGTCTGGTGAACAGCCTCAGTGTTGTTAACTCCTTAATTAGCCTGCAGAGGGCAACACAGGCTGAACAACTGAGTGAACAACAGCTCAAAAAAACAAAAGTCTACTACAGTCTTTACCACGGTAAACAGAACATTAATACAGTAAATCTGTAATATGTATGGACATCAAATGTTCATGAAAATGTGGATATTAATATGATTTAAACATTATATATAATTATATATTAAATATATAAATATGTATTATGTATTCATATTAATATATAAATTAACCACAAAATACTTTATAAATTAACAATATAACAGGGATCTGAAATGTACACTTTTCCTTATACAAATATATACACTTTAATTTAAATGTGACTTTTTTGAAGTCATGCATTATCTACCCATAAACAGACATATACGCCCTAGATTTTATGTTTCTGTGGTAATTTATGCATAGTCCCCATTTAGTCACGTTGCTCATTATCAATAGATCTAAAATGCTGAGTGTCTCTTTATCAAAGATTTCCATAACGACAGTTGAAAATATAATTAGACTGTTCAGTTTGACCTTCTGAGTTGACAGAAAACTAAAGTCAAAGTCACACAATAGTGAAGTCAAACAAAGTCCTCATAGCAGTCTTAAGGAGGGCTGGCCTTGCTGTTGTCCATAACAAAGAGAACTTGAAGGTTTTATTCCTCTATGTATAACCATGTGATGCCAAACAAAGAACACACCTTCCCTTTTTAAAAGTTATTAGCAATAACTTATGGTTACTGCTTATGATTTATGTTTCCTGCTATTTAGAAGATGCTTTTCATCCAAAGCAATATATACTTTACTGAATGAATATTCGTTCAGTATTATTCTTCAGTCTCATACTCAAGGCACAGTGCGTATAGAGCAAGACTGTGATCAAACAAACTGTGAAGTTCATCGGTCACACATACTTTTGACTGAACATGCAAATGTAATAATGATACATTACAAATGTAATTCATTTTTAGGGGTTCAAGCGTGTAGCACTGATTAGGGGTTCAAGTGCGTAGCGCTGAAACCCTATTGTAATTGTTAGAATGGCCAAGGATCAGCATGTAAAACTGATTGCGCAGACCAAACTGTAAGTCGTAGAGACTTGAAATTTGGAGGGATATAACTTTTGAACGGAATGAGATATCGTCGCCAAACTCAGAACACTCATGTAAGAGCTCAATCTGAGGTCACATAAAAAAAATTGTTGAGCTTGGCCACTTGGTCATGATATAAGAGGAAAAAAACATAAAAATTACTATAACTACGCAACCATTTAAAAAAAAAAGTGAAGTGACGTGTAGCCAAGTATGGTGACCCATTTGTGCTCTGCATTTAACCCATCCAAGTGCACACACAGTACTGAACACACACCTGGAGCAGTGGGCAGCCATATTGCTGTGGCACCTGGGGAGCAGTGGGGGGTTCAGTGCCTTGCTCAAGGGTCTCACCTCAGTCATGGTATTAAAGGTGGAAGAGAGTGCTGATTACTCACTTCCCCCTCCAACAATTTCTGCAGGATCTGAGACTCAAACCCACAACCTTCAGGTTTCAAGACTAACTCTCTAACATTAGGCCACAAAATTTGTCCGATCAACATGAAAATATGTATGCAGTGTCTTTGTCCAAAGTGCCACAGGTGTCTTTAAGGACATTTGTGTATCTCAAAAAACATGACCGCCATTGGCCAATGAATTTTGAGCACCTATTAGACAAGGTTAACGGAGGTCAATCGGAACGAAACTCATACCCCTTTTCCACCAGCATGAACTGGGTGCTCAGTGCCGATCCTAGACTTCTGGGGGCCCTACGTAAAACTGTGTCGAATGAATGAAACGCCTTTGTCCGTGTTCACTCAGTCTCGAATCTCGCTCACGGAAAGCACTTAAGAAACAGTGTCTCTTCCGCGGCTCGGTACGCTTTCAACTTCGTTGCATTGCGACTACGTTGCATTGCTATTGATGTTCATTGCGAATCTACATCGGCATCCAAACATGGCAAATTCAACGTGTTCGTGTTTAGCTGCTATTTCAAAAATGGTGGTCAAAAGTTTCTGTTCATCTTGTTGGTCACGGTAACCCCGCCCCCAGCCCCTGACGCAAGCAGTTCTTCTAGACCAGCAATGGTTTGGTGCTACTTACGAACCTGGTTCGGAGCTGGTGCTTTGGGTGTCGAAAGACAAAAGCTGTGTCTCATTTAGAAGGCTGCGTCCTCTATAGGTCGCATCCTCTGTAGGTTGCATCCTCTGAAGGATGTGTATACGGAGTATCCTCAACCCAGAATTAAACGAGACGGCCTTCGTAGGATGGGTGGAAAAGGAAACAGGAAGTATCACGTTGCTATGCCAACACATTTATAGCATCATTGCGCTCTCACACTTGTTACCAGAGGGTTAAACAAATTAATAATTTCTCGCCTTGGTAGCAAAGTACTATTCTCAACATTTAAAAATCACTAAACACTTGTAATCCTGTTTACCACATCTACCAACTGAGGTAATACAACTTAAAAGAAAAACTTGAAAATACTTACATTTAAACACCACATCTTCGCTTATGTGTAATGTTACATCTGCCGGCGCCTCTATTTTTTTCAAATAAACGTCGGTTGTTTATGGCGACGCAAATAATTGTGGGTTATCTGTAGCAGCGAAGGATACACCTCATGCAACCTCCGAATTCCTGTGAAAGAAGGTCGCATTCGAAGGTCGTATTCGGAGTGTCCTACTTGCTTTTCTGAAATGAGACAGCCTCGATGACGTATGCAGCCTTCGAATGTGACCTCCGGAGGGCGCAGCCTTCCAAATGAGACACAACTAAAGAACCGTTTTGAAACTAGGCTCTGACTCTGAACCAGCACTCAAACTGCCTTGGTGGAAAAGGGGTGGGTCTGTTTGACTCAAGGCCCTAAAGGTCTGTGAGAAATTTGAAAGAAATCGGCCATTGAAGGGCGATATTGCATTTTTCAAGTGTGTAAACGATTGTATATTGCACGGTTTTTCACACATACACACAATATTCGTATCATCTGATAGACCTCCTCATTCCGAACAACTTTGCCTCATAACCATTAAAAACCATCATATTTCTGTGGCAAATTACCTGGATTTTTCAAAAATGCTTTTTTTAATCTTTGATTTAGGTGGTTACAGGCTTGCTAAATAATATGTAATGTCTTTTTTCATATGTGCTTAAATGCCCTAAAGCGTTTGAACCCAGATAATCGCTGCTTGCAGCTATATTTACTTTTATTTTATTCACTATCAGTTTTATCTGGTGCTGATGATAAGTGAAAGTTGACGATTGCAATACAAAATGTTATAAAATTTAAATCAGTAAAGTAATTAATTTTTATAGGTATGTTTATAATATTAAAACTTAAGATATATTTGTCTTCTAATTATCTTCTAATTTATAATCTAATTTGACATGACATAATAAAGTTAATAATAATTATAATAATTATTATTATTATTAGTTGTAGTTGTTGTATTATTTGGCCTTATTAATGTCCAGTTGTCTGTGGAGAGAGGCACGCTGGTTAGAGAGGAAGGGTGTGGCGTTTGGTTTTCATACTTTGACTGTGGATGAATAATGTTGTTTAACTTTCAATTGCACAACAGCTCTAAAGGGAGCATAACCTGCAATGCTCCTGGACCGGTGCCACCAAAGTAAACAGAACATGATTTCGACTTCAAAAAGTAGTCTGCGACTGAACAGTGATTGAATGACAGACGGTCTGAATATTGATTGTAATCGAGGACCAAGCTGGATTAATACCTGGTCGGCTATGTGTTTCTTCTGTTTTTATTGCTGAGAATTTTGGACTGCTTACAATGATTTCTGCGTCCTGATTTTGGTACATATGAAAAACAAAAAAGAGACGGAGACAAACTCGATCCTTATTTCAAGCTGGATAAAATGGTAAGGAGAAAGCTATTTTGTTTAAAGCCGATAATATGTTTAGGGAAAGTATCTGTGTTTGTTTTCACTGTTTTATGGCGCTTTGCAGAGAGTTTTTGACTGTGTCTCAAAATATCTGCCTAGACAAGCACGTTTTGGAATGCATGCTCAATTTTTTCCAAAAGTGCTGTTAATCCGTGCTGAGCTGAATCGGAACATGCTTATGATGACCAAAATGCTGTCTAGGTAGGCAGCACTCGGGTTTGAAACACCGCCTTTGTCCTAGTTTGGGTTAGTTACAGTGATCCCGTGAATCACTTCTTTTGAACAGTACGTTCGAAAGAGCTGGTTCAAAATGATTCAATCATTCTTTACGTCATAGCGTGGTAACGTACATTTCTGCTTTTAAACGTGCCGCTGAAGTCACATGCCGGTTTATTTTTGTTTAGTAGGCTATGGGTTTTTTAGATTATGTTTTAATCATGTTGCTTATTGTAATAAAATATGTCCTACATCTCCTTGTCCGCCATGATTTAAATAAGTCATCAACACCCGTGGTCTACACCACAGCAACACTATAGTCGTGGCCTAATGGTTAGAGTCGGACTTGTAACTCGAAGGTTGTGGGTTCGAGTCTCAGGTCCGGCAGGAATTGTCGGTGGGGGGAGTGAATAACCAGCGCTCTCTTCCACCCTCAATACCACGACTGAGGTGAGACCCTTGAACAAGGCACTGTCAATGTGGCGCTGCTACACTCTAAAAAATGCTGGGTTGTTTCAACCCAATTTTGGGTCAAATATGGACTAACCCAACTGTTGGGTTATAAAGTTAATTTAAAAATGTAACCAAAATTTAACCCAACAGTTGGGTTAGTCCATATTTGACCCAACATTGGGTTGAAACAACCCAGCATTTTTTAGAGTGTATTTATGTTTATATCTGAAATATGGGCCAGATGCCCCCTTACGTTTAATTACTTAAAATGACTTAAGTTCAACTATCTATTCTGTTTTTCAGTCATGACAATTTATTCCGTTTATTTTAAAATTAATTTTAAATAGAATATTTAGAATTTTACATTGTCACGTAAAAAATTATTGATGCCATTGGTAATGCCAAGGTTTTTTTTTTATATCACATATTTATTTAAGTAAAAGCTACTGTAAATATATTATTTTGTTGGATATAATATTACCAAGGTGTAAGGATTTCAGTTGTACTGTTATGAATCTGAAAGCTATATAATGTCTGATTAGGGTTCTGTGCTGACATGAATATTCTGTTGAGGTGCTTCCTCTTGTTCTCGGGTGACTGTATGTTCTTGCACATCACTCGTTCTCTGACTGAGTGCTATCCAAGTCTGGGTTGGTCTCGTTCAGATTTTGAAATTGTAAAGAGGATGTTTTGGGACTTGTCTCAAATTGTCCCAGACATTTTACATAATTTCTCTAATGACTGTGTGTGACTATCTTATGTTGAATCCCTTAATACTATAACTAAGGTTATGCAGTTTATATTTAAGTAAGAGTATAATCATGAATAACTGAACTTGAAGCAATAAGGTACGATAAGCTGTGTGCATTGTGTGGTATAGGTAGAGTCATCCAGGAAGTTCTGCTCCCACGTGGGGGAAACAAATATCAGTTACCATAGATACTGTTTCTATTGAGGAAATAAAGATAAACAATCAATAATGAAGTTGAATAAAGAAGCAAAAAACATGAGAATCTGAAAATTCTGGGAATACAAATAATGCAGTGACTCTTTACTTTTAATATTTTGAATAAATAAATGTCAGAAGATGACTCTGAAATACAGAAATACACTGCACTCTCATTTTTTGTGTATTGCCGTCCTGTGTTATTTTACCAATATAATTTATTAGGCTATAATTTAGCCAGTGGAACTAAAACAGTTCATTTCTGACTGAAAACTGCAACCCCTCTCAGCACGGCTACAAGTGCTCAAGTTTAATAACAGTTTTATAATTGAGATATGTATTTATTTAGGTGTTCTTACCTGTTTTTCCCTTTCTTGTTGTTCCAGAGTTCTGAGGAGAAGAGTGGAGTTCTAAACCGTATTGGAAGCTTTTTCACTCGGAAGAAAAAAAGCAGAATCGCATCGGATGACAGGGATGAAAATTTGTCACCGGAGGCAAACAGCCCAACCAGGTACTCAAGATCAGAGGAACTGAGACGGACTCAACACAAAGAGATTGACGATTCAGTGTTTGGGCCGGAGAATAGAAGTCCCAGTGTGTGTAGCGTAGCCTCTACTGTTGCAGATGGAGGAGACTTGCCTTTTGCCGACAGCGGCAGTAGTGGACAAGGGAGCGTAAAAGAGGTGGAAGTGTTCAAGGTGAGCAGGGTTGAAACCTCCAGTGACAAGAGGACCGAGAATCTGGTGAAGGAGGTGAAGAAGAAGCTGAAGGTGTACCTGGAGGAGACAACAGATACAAAAATAAAGAAATGTGCAGATGTCCCTATACACACCCCTGACACGCCAAAGTCCCCCGCGGTCTCAAGCGGGACGGAGAGTAAAAAGACAGTTTTGAAAACCACCATCACAGGTGGTGGGAATTACACCGCATTGGTTGGGGTGACTCTGGGATCACAGTCCAGAAACTCATCATCCTCTGATATTCAGCCTGGAGAACCAACAGGAGCAGACATGGGCAAGAAAAACGGCGCCAAACGAAAATCACGCAAACTAAGCAATCAAGAAAGCAATAATGAGCTTCTCGCCCCAATGAACACCACTTCTCCTGAGGCAAAGGAGAGGTCAGTGCAATCATCTCCCTCACCTGGTCAAGTACACAGAGCTGTGTGGGCGGAAACTCACCTGACAGAGGAGGAGAGTGAGAGCTCCATTACTGACTCACTTTCTTCTACAGAACCTGCTCTGGCCAGCCCAGCCGAGAGTTATTCTGCCCTCTGTGCAGCTCCTAGCAACACTTCTGCTCCTTCTCGAGCTGCAGAGCCAGCCATCTTCACCTTACATGCTTCAAAAGACAGCATTGAACCACCAGAGGAGGAAACTCGAGACAGCCTCATTCCTAAACACCTGCATGCTGAGAGCAATGAAGAGAAACGCAGTAGCTTGAAACTGTCAAAGAGTGAGAAAGTCTTTGCTAAAAGAGTGTTTGTTGGTTCTCATTCAAGCCTAGACGGGGAAGAACAAGCTGAAACGGAGACCCAAAGTGGGACTAACTTGGATATAACGCAGAATGTACAACAGGTTAAGGTGAAAATGTAAGTACCCTTGTGTTGTGTTTGTGTGTGTGTGTTGGGTTACTGAGCAGTGAGGCCTTTGTTCAGACTGTGCAGTGCAGATTACCATGTGCAATATGATACTTGGGTTCCCATGATTTTGAGTACGAGATGAACAACGACTTGTAGATCTTTCCATAGATTTAGGTTTTTGTTTGTGTATATGTATATGTATATATATATATATATATATATATATATATATATATACATGGGTGCACATCAGTCAGTGGTACGCAGGTGTGCATGTGCGCATTGTGCTGTGTAAATAAGTTCAGACTGCTCATTTGTGTACCGACATGGTTGACAGCTGTTAATGTACAATTACAATTTTATATCAACAAACTGTAATACTGTATAAGATTTCTATTCAAACTGAGAGCATAAATCTAGGCTATCCGCTGCCGTTTTCAATGCACAATGCAAACCTGTGACATTTCATTCACTTACACTCTTTTCACACACTTACACACAGCGCATATACTTACATGCCGGTGTTACACCAAATTTTGTGACCACCGAATGATGTGACCTTAGTAGGCGCTGTAGTGAGGGTAGGTTTAGGATTAGGATTGGGTTTAGGAGTAGGTTGGATTAGCTCAATACAGCGCTATGGTCACATAATTCGGTGGGTCACAGAATTCGAGGCAACACCGTCAACCTGCCAAAATAAAAGCTTGCTGATTTTAAAGGGGTCATATGATGCTGCTAACAAGAACATTATTTGGTATATTTGGTGTAATGAAATGTGTTTATGCGGTTTGCAAATTTACAGATCTTCTTTATGCACCAAGAGCTTGTAACACTCCAACGAGAAAGGAAAAATTGAAATCGCATCATATGACCCCTTTAAGTTTGAAAATTATGAAAATTAATATTATTCATAGTAAATATTAGCATTTTATTTTTAAGTTTACTATAAAATAATTGTATTTTTATTTAATACTCCCTTTTTATTTTAAAATATAATAGTATTATCACACTTTATTATTTTGTTTATTATTTTATTTTTTAAAAATCCAATAATATTATTATCACTATAATTTTATTTTGATAGTTATATTTACTATGTGCAGTGTGAGGACCAAACCAGTATAATTTTTAAAAATGTTTTTGAAAGTCTCTTATGCTCACTAAGGCTGCATTTATTTGATTAAAGAATACAGCAAGAACAGTAAAATTTTGAAATTTAAAATATCTGTTATTCTGTTTAAATATATTTTAAAATGTAACTTATACCTGTGATGACAAAGCTGAATTTTCAGCAGCCATTCAGCATCCAGGCTTCAGTGTCACATGATCCTTCAGAAATCATTCTAATAGTCTAATTTGGTGCTCAAGAAATATATAGCCTATATAATGTTGAAAACATTGCAGCTTAATATTTTTGTGGAAATAAATGAGTGTTGCATAATGTTAGAAAACTGCTGCCTCAATGTAATATGATTTGATTTTTAATATGCCTTTTTCGCCTCCGATACCGATTCCGATACCTACCCAGAGGAACATAGTGTTGGCCCAGATCCGGTCCACATCTGGCCCATGTGAAATCCATGCGGGCCAGATGTGGGCCGGATCTGGGCCGAAACGGTCTGCTGTCTGGGTAGGGTTCGGTATTGGCCGATACCGATACCGATCCGATACCAGAGAAGTTTTTCCCCCTCATTTAAATAAATGCAGGGCTTAATTTGTGGCGGAACAAGCCGGATCCTGATCCGGCACCTCCGAATTTGTCCTAAATCTGATCCGGCACCTCATTTGACAGATCCCCTCCTCACGCCAATGAAAGACGTTTGTGTTGATTATATAGCGTGCATATATTTCATGAAAAAAACTTATATTATGAGCAGGCTTGCCTTAGCATCTACATTTGAAACGACAAACTTGAGCGCGCAAAGAGATGCGAAGTGGCTGCTCTCACAAACCCGAATGCACGGATCCAATACTGATACACATGCGTTTTCTTTCTCAGATGTTTACATTTAGTTAAGACAAAACGGACTGTGCTTACGAGGATAATCGCCAGGACGACCATTTTGACGTCTTTTTTTGTGTGTATTTGGCCACGTAAGCGCAACAAGCTGCGAAAAATAACTCAATTTGGTATTTGCAAGGCGGCGCGATACGCGCGCTATCGATGTGACTGTGAGCGCATAGGAAACCCCCTTTGGAGCACGCGAGTATCGAATGGCTTAAATTTAAAAAGCCGCTTTGAGAGTGAGAGAAGACGCGGTACAGCTGAATCACTAACGCTGTTTTCAAATGACTGATTTAATCTGATAGTATGTGTGGATTTATTTACTCATCTAACCTACATGCTCTATTGAATATGTTTGCATGAATTTCCCTCATTATAAACTCGAAAGCAGATTAAACATAATTCTATTATACAGAGATTTAAGGGAAAAAATCCATGACTTTTCCAGGCCTGGAAATGGCTGTTTTAAAATGTCATAACTTTTCTATTTTGTTCATGACCGTAAGAAGATGCACGCTGTTAATCACGTAAGCTGGTCCTCCATTGCGCGAATGCTCCGTTACCTCTCCCTCCTCTAATCTTGCCGGATCTGTCACCACACTTTGTTCCGAGACCTCGCAATTTACAAATTAAGCACCGAATAAATGTAGAATTTATATATCTCTGTGTGTGGAACTGATAATCATTCTTTCACAATCTACTAGATACAGACTACTTAATTATAAAGAAAAATAAAATAAACAAATATGAAAAAATATAGGCCTATGTATATTTAGAATTTATAGTCTTTTCTACGTCCGTGTTTTGTTCTCACAGACACCCGGTAGCAAGTAACAAAACAACATTAAACTCCGGCAAGAAGATAAAGTCCTTTTTGCAAAATCATAGACATGTATTTACAAAATCAATATAATGGGAACACAGAATGATCTTGGAGAGAGCTTTACCGAACTGACTGTCGTAACCGAACGCGACCAGGGTTTAAAGGCTGAACAAATGACTGACTGCCACAGCAGAGAAAAGAGTTTGTGTGAACTTTAATGTAAGGACTTAAATATTCATATGTAGCTCAAGTAACACAGAATAATTCACACAATCGGGGAAAAAAATAAACGAAATAAAATCTCGGATTTGGATCGGCCCTCTCTGACCGATACCCGATCCGAGAAAAATTACACTATCGGAGCCGATACCCGATATGAATATCAGATCAGCGCATCCCTAGTTAAAAGTTTAAGCCGTTTAAAGGGTTAGTTCACCCCAAAATGAAAATTATGTCATTAATTACTGTCGTTCCAAACCCGTAAGAAATGTCCTAACAGAACTAACCCAGAAAAAGAACTAACCCTTTAAGTCACGTGCAATGATGATGTCAAGGTTAGAAATGCAGCCAAACATGTTCATAAGAAGTGATCTGAAATAATTTGAGCACTTCAACAGGAAATATGCATCTATGGTATGGTTTGCACATGAGATGACTATGTTTTTTTCACACTTAAAGAATTCTAATTATTTCTCATTAATGTGATGCATGCTGTTGAAAGCACATGAATGCATGGATCCTCCCATACTTGTCTCTTAACATTGCGGTTACTTTTATGTCTTTCCACAGATTACCAAACCCCAAAAGTGTGAATGTCAAGCAGTCTAGACGACAGACGAACGAGTCAGTAGGAGATTGTGCTGATTTTGTCCCAGAGCAGCCTCTTGATGAGGATGTAGACAGCCCCTTTGAACTTTCAACGGAAAACAGAGACGCTACAGACCTTGGGGAGGAATTTTATTTCCCAGAAATGCCAATTAATAAAGTAACATTGAATACTGTGATGACCAGTCATCAAAACTCATCTGTGCCATCCAAACGTACGGACAGAGCTGCCAGTGGACCAAATGGGGAAATTAAAGCAAAGAGCCCTCCACCACAAGTTGCCCCTAAAACAAAAGCTGTAATGTCTCGCATTAAAAGCCTCTCTGAGGCATCAAAGATAGAAGTGCCTCCAGTACGGAGGATTTTGCAGAAGCAGACAGATCAAAAAGAGATTAAATCTCAGACAGAAAAGGACCAATCTGTTACACTTAATAAACCAATTGACATCAAGACTGGAATTCCCAAGAAAACCGCACCCGAGGTTCAAACAAAACCAAAGAAAGTGCTGGAGGTTGTTACAGTGTATAGTGTTTCTACAGAAGCTGAAAGACAGATGTCTACCAAACGTCAGAGTGAGGCAGCATCAATAAGCCTAGAGCGGAAAATCTCACCGACTAAGAGAATGGAAGAGAGGGATATTTTGGATGCCTCCCTAATGACAAAAACATCTCAACCCACTAAAGAACAGGTCAATCTTTCAAAGCCTAAAAGAGAAAGAAGTCTAAAACATTCCCTTTCTGCTGATAAATCCCCATCTTCCCCAAGTTCAGTGGAGAATTCTGGTTCAATAAAACTTAACACTGAATTCAAAGCATTTAAAGATATCCAAAAGTCAAAAACACAACCGACAGTTGCCACTGACAGAAGTCCAACATCAAAGAGTAGTTTTTCTTATTCAAAGAGTAAAGTCAAATCAGGTGACATTGGCAACAAAACCGAGGCAAAACCTTCCTCAGCACTTGGCACGGACCAACCAGAGCAGAAAATCGAAAAGGAGAAGCCAGCGAATGAAACCCAGCCGAGTGGGCCAAAGAGTCCAAAAAAATTCATGACTGATGTGTCACCAACAGGAAGGAAACTGCCTCGAACGACACCATTAAGCCCTCTGAAACAGCCCTCAGATGGAGAAGCTACCCATGGAAAGAGTGAGTCACATGAACCAGCCTCGCTGCCACTTACCAGGCCAGAGAGAAATGAGTCATCATTGGTTAACGGTCCTGTTGCTGATGGCAAATCTTCCAAATGTGATCAAGCCACTGGGAATGCAGTGGTCAGGGTATCGCCAGAGCTCAAATTGAAAAGCACTGTTAAGGAGGTGGATGATTTACAGTCAGCAACTCCACGTCTCAAAAGTCCCACAAAACTCAAACCTAAGAAAGATTTTAGGAAGGCAGAGCCAACTGCAGCTTCAGATTCAAAAATAGACAAAGGTAAGAAAATGACAAATTTGTCTGTCACACCCACAGCTGCTTTGAAATCTGACAAAGTAGAAAATATTTTTACACAATCAAAAGCCATTTCTGAAAGTGAAAATTGTGACGCTGCTGAGACCAAAGTTACACCAGATGTGTCACTTTCAGAAAACAATGATTTACAAACCAATCGACAGACAGAATCAAATCTATCAATTTCTACAGACCCACATGCGCAAGTTGCATCAGATAAACTGCCAGATATTACTAAGACAGATGAAATTTCCACAACATCCAAGATGGCTAAACAATCAAAAGCCTCTTCTGAAACAAACGGTGAGAAATCTGTTGCTTCTGAGACCAAAGTCACACTGGATTTGTCTTCAGAGAAGAACGATTCACACTCAGAAAAGCAGACAGAGTCAGATCTTCCAGTTTCATCAAACCTACATGTTCAGGATATACCAAATAAGCAATCAGTCACAGAAAAGCCACTTACTGGGTTCAAGAAAGAGAAATGTGACCTTTCCAAGGGAAATGAAATTTCCTCAATACATGTGACAGACCATTACACAACCAGTGATCTGAGCACTCAAGGTATTGGTAAACAATCAAAAGCCACTTCTGAAACAAAGGCTGAAAAATCTGGTGCTGCTGAAAACACAGTCAAACTGGATGTGTCGCTTTCAGAAAACAAAAATTTGCAGTACATGAAACTACAGACCGAATCAAATATACCAGATTCTTCAGAGAGATTAATTCAGCCAGATAAGCAGTCAGATGTTGACCCAGAGAAGGTTCTTGGATTCGAGAAAGGGACATGTGCCCTTTCTAAGGCAGATGAAATTTCCAAAATACCTAAGACAGCCAAACAGTCAAAAGCCTCTTTTGAAATGAAGGGTGAAAAATCTGGGGCTACTGAAACCAAAGTGAAACTGGATGTGTCGCTTTCAGAAAAGAACGATTCACACTCAGAAAAACAACATACAGAGTCTGATATACCAGTTTCAACAAAATCACATGTGCAGCTTGCATCTAATGAGCTGCCAGATGTTGTCAAAGAGAAGTCCCGTGCTGGGTTTGAGACGACCGGTGATCTGAGTGCTCAAGGTACAGAGAAGTCTTGCTCTTCTCAGGAACAAATCATTCAGGTCATTTCAGAGAACTCGTCTGAGACAACCCAAAAGACTGAAACTAAAAAGCACAGTGTGGAAAATGCTGTGAATTCAGATTTAAAACAACCAAAAACAACTACACAACTAGATGAAAAGGTTAAAAGTGAAGAAGAGAGTGGTAAATGCAAAGTAGTAGTGAAGCAACCGGTTCAGTCTGGAGACTCACGTAAAACAAAGCCAGAGTGTGTCAAACAGAATGAATTAAATAAATTAAAGCAAGTTGATGAGACACCATTAGCAATGATCACGGCTCCAGAGGCTGCTTCTAAACCCACTGGAAAAGGTGATCAGACTTTAAATCAGCAACTTACATCAGTTAAAATAACAGATAAACTGACTTCCAAAGTGGACAGAAAGAGCAAAGTCCAAATTAAAAATACAGAGTCCAACCTGAAAGTCAAGGATCTTACGAAGCCTAACGATAAAATAACAGCTACTAACTTACAAAAGCTGAAACCACCAACTGACCAAAGTGTTCACCAGTTTACTTCTCAGAATCTTCCTTTGGACCCCAAAAGCCTCTCACAAAATAGCAAGGCACCATCTAGTTGGTTAGACGTGGACCAAAGTTTTGAGAAGAAGAAAACAGAGAGACGTATGGATTGTTCTGCAAGTGATGACAATCAGCTTGACACTTCTAATGACTTTGATGATTTCATTCGTAACATCAAGGAGAACTGCTCCCCTTTCACTTTGCCACCAAGAAAACATGGGCAGAACAAGATGCCGTCACCTCCTTTTGCCATGCCTGCCATTAAAGAAGATCAATTTGAGAAGATATTTGACCCAGAACAGTTCCAGTTTGGGACAAGAAAAACTGCAGGACCTAAAGATCCCTCTCCAGCCATGATGATCAAGAAGAAAAATGAACAGGCAAAAACCAACCCACCATCCAAACGTTCTGAGGACAGCCTTCTTTATAAAGGTCTCTCATCTAGACGGGAACAAGACAAAGCTAAAAAGGTCAATGTCACTGAGGAGAAAACTGATGGAGAAAAACAGAACACTGAAGGCTCTGGAAAAATGCCCTCAAAGTTGGAAAGGATGTCAATCATCTCAAACCTTGTGAACTCCCCAAACACAGCAAAAAGAGCCAGAACTGAACCAGGCTCTCTCATTAATGGCATTCAGTCACCCATAACGCCACCACCAGAGGTAGTGCCAACCCCAGGAGATCGAAAGGACATATCGCTGTCCCATGCTGTCACCGCTGCAAAAGAGGGGCTTGGTGATTTGCCAGATTGTGACAATGTAAAGGCAGGACCTGGTGATTCAGTAAAGAGCCCATCCACACCTCCACCTCTTCCTACTTTCTCAGAAGTCAAGCTGCCTTATGTTTTGGAAAAATACATGAATAAAGGCAAAGAAGCTAACACCATGAGCCAGCAAAGGCCTGACACTGGCTCTGTCCCTGCATTGGATTTGAATCTCACTTCCAACAAATTTAATTCAAGCATGGGACTGCAAGGCATATCAGTAGTAACATCTCCATCCAACAGCACTCAGCAGATTCCACTGCCCACACCCAGCAGTCTCTCACCAACATACACAGAGGTAAGAAAGTTGTTAATACCAAATGTTTATTGTTTCAAAAAATCTCTTATGAGTAAGAAATAAGCCCCAAAATTCTCCCATTTTTAGTTTAGTTCAGGTAATTGACTAAAAGTACAAGTATTCCGTTTCAAAGCTTCCATATTACATGTGTAAACTATAATTTTGGGGAAATTGTGCTTTACATACTATTGAAAATGAATACTTGTACTTTTACTCAATTACCAATTTTCAAGAAAAAATAATAGACCTTCATAGTACAGAATACATATTTCATTGTGACATAAATCTATCATCTAATTAAAATGTTTCTGTCTGTCTTACTGAGATTAGATCAGATCACATTCCAGTGAATTGTAAACTTCACATTTATTTGAAATAACCAATGAAATCCTTTTCAATATTAAATGTAATTCTACACTGCTGTAGTCATTTGGCTAATCAAATGTAGCCATTCTTGTCAAGGGAAATCTCATGAGCCACCAAAGTATAGTCTTTAAAGATATTTTTTACTTTTGAGTACTTTAATTACACCTTTCACTTAAGTATGTTTTTGGCTAAATTTTGACACCCATACTGTAACTACATTTCGTAATACTTTTTACA
The DNA here is from genome assembly GCF_001515605.1 of Sinocyclocheilus anshuiensis. NCBI lineage: Eukaryota > Metazoa > Chordata > Actinopteri > Cypriniformes > Cyprinidae > Sinocyclocheilus > Sinocyclocheilus anshuiensis. The sequence goes on along the minus strand of NW_015548239.1, from coordinate 1,414,861 downwards.
CATTTTACACAAACATTATTTATTTATTATTGTAATTGTATTATGTTAGTATAATGAACAGCACATGCTACATACACTAGTGCTTAATGTGTACAAAAGCCTTTATTTATAGTTTTTTCACAGGGATGTAGGGAAGTCTTGCTTCACCTTTGAAACTGCTTAGGTTGTCTGTACCTGCCTGGTACTTTATCAGTGGAAATTTTGTCAGTCTTGGCTGTAAGACACAAGAGGAATGTTAAGCCCTCTAGGCTTCAGTTTGTTTTTATAGGTACCACTGATCTCAGTACCATGGTGAGCTGTGCTGTATTTGAAGTAAAGGTCCAGTCAGTCTCTCAAAGTAGTTTTGAAAATGTCATCAATGTTCACGTCAAAAAGTTTATAATGAAAATAATGTTTGAAAATTAACTAAAGTTTTTGATTTCTAGACATCTGGTGTCAGAGGCTTCCACAGACGCCCTGGAAAGGTATTGCAAAACTGAAGATACCGATTTGTACAAAATTGATCATAATAATAATTTGCCATACATTTATTTAGTATACATTTTAGTACAGCTAGTTTATTGTTATTTTCCAGTTCATTATCCACTTTTAAAGTGCTTCAAATAAGAAAGAAAAACAGTTGAACACATTTATGGAGAATGTTTCAATATTATTGCTTGCAGATTGTGATATGCCAACAAGCTCATTTTGGAGGAGAGGCATACGAGGTATTCAGAGACGTAGAGGATGCCACCTCCCTAAACCTCTCTCCACTCATCTCCATAAAGGTCGTTAGAGGATGGTAAGAACAATCACTTCCTTCTATTTAGAATGTGACAAATCCTGTGACATTTTAAAGTGCAAGGTTGCTAATGTTAATGTTTGTCTTGTCCTGTTAGTTGGCTGCTGTATGAAAAGCCAGGCTTCCAGGGCCGGTCCATTGCACTGGAGGAGGGGCCAGCAGAGATAGCAAATGAGTGGGCGGAGCCAGAGCCCAGTGGGGAAGTGCAGCCGAACGGCCTGCTGCTCCCAACCACACCCATGGTTATTGGCTCCATTAGGCTTGCATTAAGGGTGAGTCAAAAATCGTGAGTCACATGCATCAGTGCTTGACCTCAGTACTCTGGTCAATCAGTCAAATTAAATTAAAAAAATAAAAATAAATAAAATGCATTACCATCGAAACGCTAGCATGCATGCTTTGATCTCTGATAACTTGCTCTAGTATTTTCCTCTCAGGACTATACCACACCAAAAATCGACCTGTTCACAGAGCTGAATGGGATGGGACGAGTGTCTTCATTCTGCGATGACACCATAGAGACCTGTTCATTTGGTATTCCTCAGAGTACTGGGTCCATTAAGATTCACAGTGGAGTGTAAGTGAACTTCTGATCTTACATAAATGCTTACACCCAATAGGAAATCTGATAGTGAAGTGATTTAAAACTTGGTTGTGCAACATTATTTGAAATTCCGCACCTTTATGATTATGTTTTACCCCAGTGATGAAATAAATAAATATACACTACTATATACACTATACTAAAGTTTGGGGTGTGATTTTGTTAATGTTTTTTAAAGTAGTCTCTTATGCTCACAAAGGCTGCATTTATTTGATCAAAAATACAGTAAAAACAATAATATTGTGAAATAATCAAATGTGAAAATAACTGATTTCTTTTTTAGTACATTACAGCCATTTCACCGGTCTTCGGGGTCACATGATCCTTCAGAAATAATTCTAATATGAAAATTCAAGAAACATTTCTTATTATTATCAATGTTGAAAACAGTTGTTGCTGTTTAACATTTTTCCTTGAAATTGAAATGTTATAAATGTCTTTACTGTCACTTTTGAAAAAAAATCTTACTGATCCCAAACTTATGATCAGTAGTGCATGGGAGCTAAAATGTGATATGAAGGACACAAGCTTCATGTTTGTCCTCACTGCATGATCAAGCTGGAAAGTTTTGAGTTTAAAGCATGTGACCTATGACCAACTATGCTTGGAGTTGAGAGACTCTGAAATAGAGAAGGAGACTGTGTGTCAGTTGGAATGTTGTTTTCTTGTTGTTGCATGTTGGATGGAGATGACATTTTCAAAATATGTTTTTTTCTGTCTTGGCATGTTTGTTCTTTGCCAAAACTTCATGAAGCATGTTTTTAAATTACAAAATGAAAGTTATCTTTTACCAGGTTCTAAAATCCTTTTAGATCTATTCTTACTGTAGTTGTGTGTTTGTAGATGGCTGGTCTTTAGTGACCCAGGTTTCCAGGGTCTTTTGGCTGTTTTGGAGGAAGGAGTATATCCCTGCCCTCAGGACTGGGGCTTTCCCACCCCCTTTGTAGGATCACTGCGGCCCTTGAAAATGGTAATTACATACCACTCACTTTCACACACTCATTTAATCTAATTCCATCTTTTAACAAAATGTATCAACAGAGGTTTATATACAACTGTTCCTTTTGCTTTTCACAGGGTGAAATTAAGGTGGAAAATTCCAATGAAATTAAGGTAAGCTTTACATGTTAAATCACATTGATCACTGATTGTACAAATAGGTATATTTCAGCTCACTGAGAAAAACACAACAACTAAAGACTAACTTTTTTACACATTTATTTGCCGAAAGACATTCTGTACAGCCTGGAATTAAAAGTACCTGTTGGTGCAGGTAGTCTGGACCAGATTGAGCATGCCCAGAGATGGGGTTTGTCCTTGTTCTTTGCTTGCTCAGCCCGTGCCACTGTTTTTTCTTTTGATTTCTGAGCCATGAATGAGCAGCGGCATTGTGTCTGACTTTGAAACTACAGTTAGATGCAGTCAGAACTTGGGCAGTACATGATTCTCACAGCAGAGTCATATGATCCGATAATGGTTTAATTACAATTAAATATCACTTATAAGAAACAGTCAAATGGTTATGATGGATCAGGGAAGTCAGTTTGTTGGCTTAGTTTAGTTCCTGGCATTCCTGAACTCATGTCTTGCTGGGCTCTGAGAGCATTATACTGGACTTGAGTCGGCTCTGCCTGAGGCTCACTGACACTGGGGGAAGAATTCCCAGAGTTCAGAATATTCTGCCCACAAGTGTGTACGCAAATAAACACACACCCAAGGGGAAGTCGTGGCCTAATGGTTAG
>NW_015548239.1:1397391-1411493 GCF_001515605.1 Sinocyclocheilus anshuiensis | reverse complement strand
GAGGTGCCCTTGAGCAAGGCACCGAACCCCCAACTGCTCCCCGGGTGCCGCAGGACCACCACACACTGCTCCGGGTGTGTGTTCACAGTGTGTTGTGTGTTCACTGCTGTGTGTGTGCACTTTGGATGGGTTAAATGCAGAGCATTAATTCCAAGTATGGGTCACCATACTTGGAATTCACTTCACCCCAGTCAAAGCACTGAACATGTATTTTGCTGTATGAAATAAAGCATCTTTTTCATGACTTTTTTTCAGGAGAATTCAACTCCTGAAGTATTTGTCATACATTAAAAATTTTTATTTAATAATTTAATTTAATTTAATTCATATTCAATGTATGTAATTTAAATGTATATTAATTAATTAAATAATAATTCTAATGTAAGAACTTTAATAATAATAATAATAATGCAGTTACAAAATGTAGAAAATGTACCATAAAAAAAAAGCAAAATCAATTTTGGCCCTGAATGTAGTTGACAGGAAGTTATTCTAAATATACAGGAAGCTGTAAAGTGTTTTTTTTTTCTCTATGTGAAATCAGGCAGTACTCTTTGAAAATCCAGTGTTCCAAGGGGAGTGCTTAGAGATCGAACGGGACATTTACAACTTTGATGAAGGAGAGGAAGAGAAGAAGGATGAAGAAGATGAAACTAAGAGTCCTGACAGCATCAGGAGAAAGAGACTAAAGTCTGTCGGCTCACTGAAGATCCTGAGTGGCCTGTGAGTACATATTTTGACAGTACAGCTGACATGGTAGGATTTTGGTTTGGTCTCAAAGTCTGCAAAGGCAGCCAGACTATCAACATGTCACCCAATTACTGTAAATCTACACATACCTTCATTACTTGATGGTTTATAGCCTTTAGCTGGATCCAGCAGTGATTCATGTTATTGTTCATATATAGCTGGGTAGGATATTCTGCACCAAGGTTCGAGGGTCGCCAGTACCTTCTGGAGGAAGGAGAGTATGCAGACTTCACTGACTGGGGTGGACTGGAAGACAGGCTCCTGTCTATACGTCCTGTATTAGCAGTATGTACACGGAGACCATTTCTGAATAAAAGAGTTCAAGATTAATATTAAATAAATAATTTACAGCATAACCTCCTCAGAGCAAGTTATGCTGGGAAGACTTGAAATGAAAAGCATTCATAATCTTTGTGTAGCCTCTATGTGGGTTCTTCTGATGTACACTGCTGTTTTCTTGGAATAAGAAAGTTGCAAGTCGTTTCATGGTTTTTTGTCCTTCTGTAGGAATTCATGACTCCTCACGTGAGAATGTTCAGTGAGCGGGATTTCAGTGAGAGAGGGATGAATGTGGACCTGCTGGAACCTGTCATTAGCATGGAAGCCACTGGCTTTGGCATAAAGACACAATCAGCGGAAGTCCTCTCTGGCGTGTGAGTGTCTGCATGTAAACTCCCTGTTTCCTCCTTCAGGCATCGCTCTCTTTTTCTTCCTGTCTTTCATAACCGTCGACCTTGGTACGGCTGTAAATCTGTTAGTGAAATGTTTATTAGCCCTTGTGGGAAGCTGCTTACAGAGATAAAATCAGTAGTTCACTCAAAAATGATAATTCTGTCATTATTTAAGTGTGCAGAAGTCACCATCCATATTTTAAGTAGTCTTGGTTCTCAAAATATTTTCATTCATTTTGTTCATAAGGATTAAAAGAAAGTCCTCAATACAGAGTCATGAACCAGACTAACCAGCCCCAAGATGAATCAAAACATTACAAACTTTTTTAAGATTTTATTTTTTTAAGGAAGTTAATACTTTTATTCAGCGAGGATGCATAAAAATGTAGCTTTGCCATCACAGAAATAAATTAAAGTGAAAGTGACGTGACAAAGTATGGTTACCAATACTAGGAATTAGTGCTCTGCATTTATCCCATCCTAAGTGCACACACACACAGCAGTGAACACACACACACACCCAGAGCAGTGGGCAGCCATTTATGCTGCGGCGTCAGCAGTTGGGGGTTCAGTGCCTTGCTCAAGGGCACCTCAGTCATGGTATTGAAGGTGGAAGAGAGCACTGTACATTCACTCCTCCTACAATTCCTGCTGGACCTGAGACTCAAACTCGCAACCTTTGGGTTACAAGTCCAACTCTCTAACCATTAGGCCACGACTTCCCTGATTGAGTAAATTTAGATTTACATTTATGCATTTAACAGATGCTTTTATTCAAAGTGACTTTGCATTCAAGGTACACATTTGATCAGTTCTTGTTGTACCTGGGCATTGAACCCATGATCGTGGCATTGCTACTGTAGCACTATGTTCTACTGTTTGCGCTATATGTGTATAGGAATGTATATGAATATATATATAAATTTTATATATATAAAATGCAGCCCTGGTGAACATAAAACACTTCTTAAAGGGGTCATGAACTGCCTTTGTTTTTTATTTTGTACTGTTCTCTGAGGTCCACTTATACTGTTACCGTGATTTTTACATCAAAAAACATCATAATGTAGAAGTAATAGGCTATTTTCTGTCCTGTTCTGACCCCCCTCATCAGAACGCTCTGTTTGAATAGGCATAGCGGATTGTAGACTCAGAAGTAAACACCCATTGGTATGATCGGCTAACAGTTGTGTATGTTTGACAGCCTACAGCCTATTCAGATGGATGCTGATGTGATTTAGGTTAAAAGCACATAAATACTCAGTACATATCAAATGATCTGTAATAACAGACAAAGCGATAGTGATCTCTGTAACGAGGCTGACGAGACGAGAGGCGTGCGGATCCATGTGCAAGCTTTATTTCACAAGAGAAGTGGTCATACACTGGCAGGGTCGATCGATGGCAAACAGGAATATGGCAGGCAAAACACAAGAATAGTCCCAGGGCTAGCGTAGGTCACCGATCGGCAGACAGAATCACAGGGGCGAGACGAGAGGGAAAAATCCAGGAAAACAGTTGTAAATAACATACAGATGTAATAAAAAGTGAGAGTGCGTAAATAATGACAGATTTCATTTCTAGGCGAACTGTTCCCCCACTTGTGTGGGAAGCAGGTTCTAACATTATTTCCACGTAAAGAATTGGCTGTTAAAAAAATAAATAAATAAATTAAATAAAAAATCCATGATAGAATGACCATAAAATAAATAACATTTAATAGATTTTAAATAGAAAATGCTTGAGTAATTACCAAAGAAAAGCAAAAGTGAACTTTGAAAAAAAAAAACTGTTTTACACTTAATTGCACAGAAAATGTCAGAGGATTTCTTCTATTACATTTAATTTATTAGCCTTTTTTTGCCAGTGTCTAAGGAACACAATGACCTGTCCTGGCAAATTTGACATTTTTGTCAATAGCACACATAATAGATTTGTTTGGTCTAGAGCTTAAGCAAGGTAAACACATTAGCTTAATGGTGTGTTAACGGTGTTAAAAACCCCGTACAAAAATATATGCTAATGTTTAACAGAGCATTTCTATAACTGTTAATGTTCCCGATAGCCTTCCTGTGCATTATTTAATGCTTGTGTAACGGGGCTGACGAGACGTGAGACGTGTGGATCCATCTGCAGGCTTTATTAAAGAGACGTGGTAAACAGGCAGGGTCAAACAATGGCAAACAGGTATATAGCGGGCAAAACACAAGAATAGTCCCAGGGCTAGCGTAGGTCACCGATCGGCAGACAGAATCACAGGGGCGAGACGAGAGGGAAAAATCCAGGAAAACAGGCAAAGATCAGAAACCGCGGAAACAGGCAAGGCAAGGCAAAACAAGGAAAACACAGAGACTCGGAATGGGGTACGGGCTAAACAATACTCAGCAGAGAAAGGTGGTTAGAGTGGGTGTTATATAGTGAGTGAGGTGATTAGAAACAGCTGTGTGCAATGAGTGCAATCAGTGCAGTGTGCAAATCGTGCAAAGAATGATGGGATATGTAGTCCGGGGTGCTATGCAACAGTTTGTGTTGTGCGAGAGTCAATGTAATGGAAAGGGTGACCTCTGGTGGTGAATAAACGGAAGTCCATGGACAGGATTCGTGACAATCACGTAATAAAAACATTTACTCACACGTGTGTTGGCACAGAATTGTCTTTTAGTTTCAATCATTCTGAAAATCCTGCATCGAATTGTGCCTTGTTTGTAAATGAATCCACGGTAAAATTAAGTGAACAACGGACCAAGTTCTTACTGACGCGGTCTGGAGCTTCATTAAAAATAAAGTTTATCCACTCTTTCCTAATGTTGGGATTAGACAATGCAAAGACTGTTTTTCCACAACTTGGCACAGCACAGCGTCTTGATGTTTTCGGATCCATCTTTATAATTTGGTTTCTGCTTAGACCTGCGTTTGCCTCATTTGTTTTTAACATTACATGTGTGAATCGGTGGGCAGGGCTAAACAGGCAGTGATGTAGAAGCAGGTGTTGATCTTCTGCGGAGGAGGTGTTTAGCCACACTATTACTTCAGATTGGCTTCAATATAGGCTGATTTTAGACTAATGAGAAAGTTTTGAGTTCTGAAACTTACAGGGTGTTTTTATAGTACAATGACCTCTTATATGTCAAAAGATCAAGGGAATTTTTATTTCTCAGTTCAAATTCTTACAGACCCCAAACATTTGAACAGTAGTGTATACAGGATGGGAGGATGATTTTCTCAGTTGTCAGTCAACTGTCTGTTTAATTCTGTAGCTCTCATATATGCTATGTTTTAAAGCTGTTTCATGGTTGAAGTTCTTACCTGCTCTGCTGATAATGATCTGCTGAGTTAAAAAGGTCTAACTGTTTATTTTCTGACTGAACAGGTGGATAGCATTCGAGAAGGCACACTTCTCAGGTGAGCTGTACATTTTAGAGAAGGGTCTCTATGGGAGTCCAGAGGATTGGGGAGCACACAACTGCAAGATCTTGTCCATTCAGCCTGTGGTTTTGGTAATCTATTATTGCAACGTTATTTTTTTTGCAATTTTATTACTCAATAAAACCTTGCTTGTGTTTGAACAAGATCTTGTCCATTCAGCCTGTGGTTTTGGTAATCTATTATTGTAACGTTATTTTTTTTGCAATTTTATTACTCAATAAAACCTTGCTTGTGTTTGAATAACCATGTCTTATAAATTTTTTTTTCTGCCTCAGGAACAGGCTGAAGGACTGTCCAGATATAAGGTGAGTTTAATGGACATGCCCAAATGTTATGGTTCCACATGGAGTCTGATTATAAAGGGAAATCTGTGCAATTGATTTAAAGATAAGAGCTAAGAGAACTACAATCCTACGGACAGCTGAAAGAATGATAAAAAATGTGATAAATGAAGATGCTAGAGGCAGGATGTGTACAGCTTTGTGAGTGACAGGCATTCAGGAATTCTGCAGGCACAGATTCCTAGTTTCAATTGAAGTGAAGATCTAGATATTCTAGTCAACTAGATATATTTTTCTGATCATCTTCTGCATCTTATCAAAGTGATTTTAGATTAAGAAGCACCTTTTTTTAAAGCTTCATTCATGTGATCCTCTAATGAAACTCTCTGACTCTTGTTGATTCTCAGGTGCTGTTGTTTGCTGAACCAGGGTTCAAGGGAGCAATGCAGGCTTTAGATGAAAGTGCGGCGTTCCTGCCGGAGGGCTTCTACCCAATGTCCTGCAAGGTTTTGGCTGGGAGGTTAGAAATTTTTCCTTCAAACAGAATCACACAAGAACATTAAATGTGCACAAAACTTTTGAAAATTGAAGAGGACTTTGCTCAAAATAAGCAGCAAGATTGGAGTGTTTGAAAATAATCAGCATTTCATTGTGCATGTCTCTGCTTGAAGCTGGGTGGTGTTCGATGGCCCACAGTTCACTGACAACATGTATGTACTGGAGGAAGGAGAATACCCTAATCCCAATGCTCTGGGCTTACTCAACTCAGACTGCAAAATCAGCTCTGTGCACACTGTAGGACATGTGAGTACTGAAGAGATGATGGGATCAGAAGAAAAAGATCCCTAGGCTAGGCAGAATATTTAATTTTTTCCTACTGAAAATGAGGCTGTGAGGATGGATCCTTTTCACATCCCCTATAAGACGAATGCTATCTTGGCACTACATATTACTTTCATGGATCATGTAGATGTATTTTTAAGCCTTGTCAACTTAAACAACTAGACATGAGCATTGATCATATTATTCATCTGGCTAAACAGGATGAGAATTTGTTGTAATGCCAAGAATGACAATGATGAAAATAAAAAAAAATTAAATATAAAAAAAGTTCACCATGTCTTTCAGCAGAGGTGTGTTCATGCAGTCTGTCATGTAGTTACATTATAGCTATTTGTTTTTTCCTGACAAAAATGTTGCTAAAATATTTATCTTGATTGTAGTGAGGCAAAATAAAAGTGAAAATGTTGACAGGAGATAATTCTAGAGAGATTTGTGACATCTTCAGTGTTTTGTGGGCTGAAAGGTACAAAACAGTGCAACATATTCAAAGGACAGCCTTGTTTTCAGTCATGTCATAGCTGACTATGATTTCAATGATTGGATTTTTGTAATAAACACATGTTCATTGTTTCTCTGTCCACTCAGGAGTTCTCTATGCCCTCCATCACACTCTTCTGTAAATCTGGCTTCAGAGGACGTAAAGTGGTTCTGACTGATGGCGTTTTGAATCTGTCTCTGGCTGGCATTGATGGGCGGGTCAACTCTCTATTGGTCAATGGAGGAATGTGAGTGGTTTCTGAAGCACATTCAAAGTTCAGATTTCGGTGTAGGTGTGGAACACCAAATGTAGTGTTATTATTCTCCTTTATGGGTCATTTGGATGTGAAAATAATGTAAATGAATAGATTTTTCTCTGTGTATTTGTGTTTGTTATTATCAGCTGGGTGTTGTATGAATACAGCAAATTCCGTGGTCGTCAGGTCCTGCTCCATCCCAGCGAGATCGGTGATTGGCAGAAGTTCCAAGGCTGGGAGCAGATTGGCTCTCTGCGTCCGTTACTACAGGTATAAAACACCACCACGTGCCTAGTTCTCAGGAAGCGAAATTACTTGTGTTTTGCTGTGTGTGTGTTCAGATCCAATGGGGTTTGGGTAGTTTTGCTTTTAGGTGTGAGAGTTAATTGTTTGGGAACGGCACATATAAAGGCAGGGCAAACACAGCACAACATGTGGACATAAAGACACTCCAGTAAATCCAGAATGAGACCGTTAATACCCATGGTGACATAATAATACATTGTTAAGCGAGTTAGAGTTTAGCCAAACTTTATCAATAGTAGTTTCTCTTATAGCTAGTTTAAACATCCAAACATGATCATGTATCTTCTGTCTTTCTCAATAGAAACGTGCTTATTTCCGGCTGCGTAGTGCCGAAACGGGCTGCTTGATGTCTCTGACTGGATCACTGGATGATTTAAAGCTGCTCCGGGTGCAAGTGCTGGAGGAAACTGGTGGTCCAGAGCAGATATGGGTTTATGAGAATGGACTTCTGCGCTGCAAGGTACTCTACACTTTGGTCACCTTTCCAGATCCAATTCTGTACTCGAGTGCACCTGTGATGTTGACTCTGGTTCCGTTTAATTCAATTCAATTCACGTTTATTTGTATTCACGATAAAAATCGTTGCAAAGCAGCTTCACATAGAATGAAAGTTTCTACATTACAACTTGATATCCATAACATGTCAAAGTGATATCCATATGTAGAGTAAAAATCATGCAGTTAGTTAATGACATGTATTGAACAAACGGTGAACACTATTAACAGCAATGATTATATGTTGTGATCAAACTTAAAGGAAAATTTGGTAGTTTTGTATGTTGGTTCAGGGTTGGCGTCAACTGAGGTCCTCTGAGGGGTTGGTATCATCTCTTCTCAGGTGTTCGGTCATCTCAGATCTTTGTAAGGGATGGATCCAAACTGAAGCTTGTGTAATTCCAAGTTACCTCGGGATTCCCATCCCGTGGCAAAAACAGAGAAGCAAATAGACAAATATTAGCGTAGCTGCTGTTCAAACCAAGCAAAAAATGTTAATGTGCATTTGATCAGATATAACTGGAGTACGAGGTTATGAGATACATTATGTGAATGATTGGCTAAAGAGATGTGTCTTTAATCTGGATTTAAACAGAGAGAGTGTGTCTGAACCCCGAACGTTATCAGGAAGGCTATTCCAGAGTTTGGGAGCCAAATGCGAAAATGCTCTACCTCCTTTAGTGGACTTTGCTATCCTAGGTACTACCAAAAGTCCAGATTTTTACAACGTTAGGGAGCATGATGGATTGTAGCGTGATAGAAGACTGGTTAGATACACAGGAGCTAAACCATTTAGGGCCTTATATGTAAGTAGTAATATTTTGTAACTGATACAGAACTTAAGTAGCCAGTGTAGAGATTGTAAAATTGGGGTAATATGATCATATTTTCTTGACCTGGTAAGGACTCTAGCCGCTGCATTTTAGACTACCTGTAGCTTGTTTATTGAAGATGCAGGACAACCACCTAGCAGTGCATTACAACAGTCCAGTCTAGAGGTCATCAATGCATGAACTAGCTTTTCTGCATGAGAAACTGGTCAAATGTTCCGTAGGACAGTGATGTTTCTAAGATGGAAGAATGCTGTTTTTGTTAACACGTGCAATCTGATTTTCAAAAGACAAGTAGCCGTCTACTCATCATGACCATGATCTCTCTGGCTTTTTCTCTTCAGATGGTCGAGGACTGTTGTGTGGAGACATCTGGAGGTGTGGTGATGGCAGGTGGCAGGTTGAATATTTCACCTGAACCAGGCAAAGACAATCAGTTCTGGAGCATCACAGGAGACGGAATCATACACAACAACCTCAAGCCTGACCTTGTGCTGGAGGTCAAAGGTCAGTACTTTATACATTTGAATAAAAGAAAAGACAATGAAAAGAAAAGAAATGAAATGAAACAGAATGGTTGGAGTGGAACAATAAACAGAGAAATTCACATGCACATGAGGCGTGTGTCTGTCAGTCATAAACCTACACCCTCCACTGACGAGCTCATAATCTCTTACTGATGACACATTCTGATGTCACATCATACCTGTGTGGCATTTCTATTGGCAACTGCGCTCGATCTGCTCAGGCAACTGCACTGCCGCCCTTCATACATACCACAGCATCCTGTCAGAGGCGAAGATGTGTCTGAATCTGTAGCACAGATGAAGGGGCTACCATTTAACACTAAACTGAATATTAATTAAATGCTAATAATATTCCAAAACTATTCTAATATAATATTAATATGATTAAAATATAATAAAACACAATATATATTATAAAAAATTATCATTAATAACATTTTAAAAGGTTCTATTGTCAATATGAGCTGCTAAATTATTTATTTGGCTAGAAATTACTCTTTGAGAGTGCCTTCTTTACAACCGTATTTTTAAAATGTCTTACTCAGCTGGAAAAGTCATTCATTGGTCAGAAATTGTTTGAAAGGGAATAATTTGAAAAATTTTACATGTAAAGCAGTAGATAAGGGACATCGAACAACAAGTAAGATGAGGGTAAATTATTTATTTGGACTATGACAATAATCTCTGTGATGGAAGATCACTGCTGTATGGCTCCTTTTGTTTGTCTGAATTCAGAATGAGGTAGTTTGTGGTTCAAATTTCTGTGTAACTTGAGCGCCACCCTGACGTCAGTCAGCACAGCAGGAAACCATCATTTGATGCCATCTAGTACCCACTTAATGTATTACACCTTTTTTTGTATTACTGTCTTGTATTACTTAATGCATTACTGTCTGCATTTATTTGAACAGAAAATACAGTAAAACATTAATATTATAACATTTTATTTCAGTTTAAAGTAACGGTTTTCTATTTTAATCCATGTTAAAATGTAATTTATATCTGTGATGGCAAAGCTGAATTTTCAGCAGCCACTAATCCATTCTTCAGTGTCACATGACCCTTCAGAAATCATTCTAATATGCTGATTTGATGCTCAAGAAACATTTATTTTTATTATTGATGTTGAAAACAGTTGTGCGGCATAATATTTGTGATGATAAATCATTTTTGACGAATAGAAAGTTCAGCTTTTACTTGAAATTGCAATCTTTTGTAACATAAATCTCTCTTCTGTCACCTAATGCATCCTTGCTGAAGGAAAGTATTAATTTCTATTAAAAAAAAACTTTTAAATGGTAGTGTAATTTAAACCTAAAGAGGTGTGTTTAAAGTTACTGCCTATTGAAATCTTGAGAATTTGAATTTCTTAATCTATTCTTCATCCAGGTGGCCAACAGTATGATAAAAACCAGGTGATTCTAAACACCTTTGATGAGCAGAAAACCAACCAGAGATGGACTGTGGAAATCCTTTAGTGCTTGGGTCAAAACAGAGGCCGTTTCTCTAACTCCTGCTATTCAGCAGAAACCATAAAATGTATGAGGCTGTTGTGCACTGAGAAGATGATGTAAATCTAAACCCCAAAAATGGCTCAGATGAGTCTTTGTCACTGATGGGATTATTATCCAGAGATGAGAATGTGTGGGGGACCAAACCTTTTGAAATCATCCATCTAGATTACAGTTGTCTTTGGACGTTCAACTGAAGTTCATCGACTGCATCAAGGACCCTAATGAGACCTGCCTCAGTTTCAACATCTTTTGTGCTAGTACTTTTTTGTTGTTACTCTGCATTGACCTAGAAACGCAAAGGCTTGCAATGCAATGATATTACCAAAGAGGGCGCAGTAGCATAACGATTTGTATGTAGTTGCACTTTAGCTGACCTTGTTCATCTTTTGTGTCAGCAAAGAGTCGAGGTTAATTTAGTTAGTATGTCCCAGTTTACCCCTTGCCTGTCCTAATTACACTTTATAGGGGCAAAAGCACCTTCTTTCATTCATAAGTAGCTGTGTATTCTGACTAAATTATTTTGTGCAAGAAATGTATAAGTTATAGATACTTAGTATAGTCATATACTACTAGTAATTAGTATAATAGATGTTTTACTAGTGCCTTAAAAGCTCCTAAAAGGTCTGCAGCCTTTCATGTCAAATCTCAGGATGGTCACTAGTAAAGGGCTTGTTCTTGTGGTGCCAGCAGTCATGACATTATTTTCTTGTGGCTCCAGAGTAATTAATCACATTAATGGCTCAGTGGATCAGAGCTAAGCGCCCGTGAGCAAAAACTGCACATTTTAAATGGCATACTTCCAAGGCTTCCTGCACCAGATGAGCAACTGCTGTTCAGATGAATGAGAATACAAACAGGTATTACAGACCTCTCTGAATGTAAGGCAGCATTTATTGCCATTCAAACTCACTGAAAACAAAATGTGGGAACTCGTTGACTCATACAATTGTAAAGTTGCTGTACAAAGTTTTTTTTTTTTTTTTAGTATGTCAGATTATTCTGCAAAATAAGTATAAAAAGCACTATTGCACATATTAGAATTTTATATAAACATTTACTCCTAGCTGTGCTGATCTGGCATCAATTCACTCCTGCTCACAAACTCACATAAATTTGAAAGGTGGCTTATTCTTGATCAGAGCTTTTTCTGTCTCTCCGTTTTCTTTTATAAAGATTTTTTAGTAGTTGTTGTGTGTATGTTTGTGTACATTTTCTGACGTGTTTAGTAATCTGTTTTAGTGTTTTTATATTTTCATGCCCATATTTCCAAAATATACTGTTACATTAAGAATAAAACATTTTTTGTTTGTTTGTTATGACTTTTCAAGTTGTTACGAATATGATTTGAAATAATGAACAGGGCTTGTCTGCTAATTTTATACTGCAAAATAAAGACACTAGCCATTAGATAAATGTTTTTAATTCAACAGACACTGAAAAAAGTCCCAGCATAAGTAAATTTTTTGGTTGCCATAGTTATTCTTTTTCGTCCTCAATGATGGAGACTACAGTTTTGCCACGAGCATGACCCTGCTCTACTTTCTGAAAGCCTTGAGGCACCTGAGCAAATGAGAACACTTCCTCCACCACGGGACGGACCTACAAGGACACAACAGCACACAAATATTAGAACTGAAATTGAACATCCTGGGAGGACATGGATAATACCTGCAGTTTAACGTGATGATGACTCATTGGTGTCATGTTAATCTCATCCAAATCCACTGAATATCAACTTTTAAAATGCGCCTGCAATACATTAGGTGGTGCTCGAGTGGGTGGTGGGTGTATAGTAGGGTTAGCTGTGGGTGTGCTGTGGTGTTGTGGTTAAAACTCAGAGCTGGTAAACAAGAAACTGCTGGTTTGACCCACACGAGACCTAAGTTATGAGTCGTCAGTTTGCTTTGACTGTACCTGTAAAGAGTTCAAGTCACCTTCATGGTAAATGTACTGTTTATACAATGTACTGTTGTCTTGAGGAAACATGATCTGCTGAACTGATATATTTGAACTCCTTATCAAATGCCAGTTGATTATAATCTTAATGTCTACAATCTGAAGCATTAATAACACTAATATGAACAAAATCAATACATTAGACTTCCAATGTGGTTAATTGTTACTAATTAGACCAGAAGTCTGGCCAAACATTGTCCTAAAATATTGAACATTTTATTATCATGAATATCTTTTCAAAACACTCATTAACCACAGTCTTAAAGTTGAGAGCGGAAACATAAACATAGCTGGTTAGCAAACACAGGCCATACAAGCACAACAGCACACTGCTTTAAAGGAAACAAGATGAGACACATTTCCTGCCTGCTGCACTGCTGTAATGTTTCTGTAAATGTTTTTTTTTTTAAATGTTTTTCTGCTTACCAGTATTGAAAAGCTCCCTTAAATGCTGCTTAACATTAAACAATAAGGATATATTCAAATCAGAATAATCAAATATTATAGTACTTTAACGTTTTTTTTTTATTTTCTATAACATCTGATATTAAATTCACAAAAATCTCAGCTCCATAACTACTCTTTCAATGAAATGTTTTTCTTGTGCATACATCTGCTATCTGCAACATCTGATGTTTATCATAAGGTTAGCTACACTCCACACTTGTTCCCATCATGAAGCAGTCACGTTGTCATAACACAAGTTCATAATGACTGTTCTGTTTAATTTCTGTGTTCAAACAAACAGCACAAGACAAAGAGCCACAAGTAAATGTGAAAATGTGTTCACAGACATTTTGTATTGCTGGTAAAGATAAGATGTCATTCTGTTTTGATAAGGAATCATTTTTCTTCCTGTGGAAAGTAGATGTGATTTATCTATTTAGTTGAATTTCGACTGATGTAAATCACTGTCAGTGTGAACAACCCAAACTACCAAAACTGAGAATCATGTATATGAGCTGACAGTTAAGAGAACTGATTGAAGAGAGAGGAAGGAGACATGTCAGACACACACAGGCTGCTGTACCTTTCCAGCATCAACCATTTCGCTAATCTCGTCCAGCGTAGGGCCGCTTGGAGCAAAGAAACCCCAGCGATAGTGCACTCCTTTCCTGAGGTGCTGAGAAAGAGAGAGAGTCAGTACTCAATAGACTTCTAGCTCCACATCTCCAGCTTGACAAAACAATGAAACAGTGTCAGGCGATCAGGTTAAGGTTCCCGACCCTTCTTTTCTTTTCTTCCATTCTACCTTCGTCCATTCTGGATCAGTATATACACTCATTAAATCCCTTATTCTGTCCCCATGCCACAGGACAGGGTGGTGTAAAGCTGTGAAAAGGGTGGGTCATGGCTGTGAAAAGAAAGTGTTTGACTGGGTCATCAGCAGCTGCAGTGAGATCACTGCTCATGACTTTATGTGAAATTGTGTGCCATGAGAGTAACTGAAAGGAATTCAGAATCTAATTCAAATGTGGAAAGTTTCAGGATTTTGCTAAATATTTAACAAAATAGAAGCATTTACATCATAAATACATGTGCAAAATGTAAATGTTTGTTCTGTACTAGCTACTATGAATAGAAGGCATTTGTGTGTCAATTTAATGTCAGAAAAAAAGGAACCAGTGTGGATTTCCTGCTAAAACATCAACAATTGCCACGAAGAGTGTTCTGACAAACCACCAAAAAATGAGAAAAACTCATCTTTACACTGCAGTGCACAAAGAGGGGTCAGTAAGTTTAGGATCAGTACAATTTTTTATTTATTT
>NW_015548239.1:1385647-1397184 GCF_001515605.1 Sinocyclocheilus anshuiensis | reverse complement strand
AAATGTTTTTCTTGTGCATACATCTGCTATCTGCAACATCTGATGTTTATCATAAGGTTAGCTACACTCCACACTTGTTCCCATCATGAAGCAGTCACGTTGTCATAACACAAGTTCATAATGACTTCTGTTTAATTTCTGTGTTCATACAAACAGCACAAGACAAAGAGCCACAAGTAAATGTGAAAATGTGTTCACAGACATTTTGTATTGCTGGTAAAGATAAGATGTCATTCTGTTTTGATAAGGAATCATTTTTCTTCCTGTGGAAAGTAGATGTGATTTATCTATTTAGTTGAATTTCGACTGATGTAAATCACTGTCAGTGTGAACAACCCAAACTACCAAAACTGAGAATCATGTATATGAGCTGACAGTTAAGAGAACTGATTGAAGAGAGAGGAAGGAGACATGTCAGACACACACAGGCTGCTGTACCTTTCCAGCATCAACCATTTCGCTAATCTCGTCCAGCGTAGGGCCGCTTGGAGCAAAGAAACCCCAGCGATAGTGCACTCCTTTCCTGAGGTGCTGAGAAAGAGAGAGAGTCAGTACTCAATAGACTTCTAGCTCCACATCTCCAGCTTGACAAAACAATGAAACAGTGTCAGGCGATCAGGTTAAGGTTCCCGACCCTTCTTTTCTTTTCTTCCATTCTACCTTCGTCCATTCTGGATCAGTATATACACTCATTAAATCCCTTATTCTGTCCCCATGCCACAGGACAGGGTGGTGTAAAGCTGTGAAAAGGGTGGGTCATGGCTGTGAAAAGAAAGTGTTTGACTGGGTCATCAGCAGCTGCAGTGAGATCACTGCTCATGACTTTATGTGAAATTGTGTGCCATGAGAGTAACTGAAAGGAATTCAGAATCTAATTCAAATGTGGAAAGTTTCAGGATTTTGCTAAATATTTAACAAAATAGAAGCATTTACATCATAAATACATGTGCAAAATGTAAATGTTTGTTCTGTACTAGCTACTATGAATAGAAGGCATTTGTGTGTCAATTTAATGTCAGAAAAAAAGGAACCAGTGTGGATTTCCTGCTAAAACATCAACAATTGCCACGAAGAGTGTTCTGACAAACCACCAAAAAAAGAGAAAAACTCATCTTTACACTGCAGTGCACAAAGAGGGGTCAGTAAGTTTAGGATCAGTACAATTTTTTATTTATTTTTATTTTGTTTAAAGAATAATTTTATTCAGCAGGGATGCATTAAATTGATCAAAGGAAACTATAAAGACATGTATAATGTTACAAGAAAAATTCTACTTCAAACCAATGCTGTTCTTCTGAACTTTCATCAAAAAATCTTAAAAAAAAAAAAATGTATCACGGTTTCCACAAAAATATTAAGCAGCACCATCAACAATTGCCACGAAGAGTGTTCTGACAAACCACCAAAAAATGAGAAAAACTCATCTTTACACTGCAGTGCACAAAGAGGGGTCAGTAAGTTTAGGATCAGTACAATTTTTTATTTATTTATTTTTTTTTTAAAGAATAATTTTATTCAGCAGGGATGCATTAAATTGATCAAAGGAAACTATAAAGACATGTATAATGTTACAAGAAAAATTCTACTTCAAACCAATGCTGTTCTTCTGAACTTTCATCAAAAAATCAAAAAAAAAAAAAATTGTATCACGGTTTCCACAAAAATATTAAGCAGCACAACTGTTTTCAACATTGATACTAATAAGAAATGTTTCTTGAGCACCAAATCAGCAAATTACAATAGTATCTGAAGGCTCATGTAACTCTAACAACTGGAGTAATGGCTGCGGAAATTTCAGCTTTGCCATCACAAGAATAAATGACATTTTAAAATATTTTTAAATAGAAAATGATTAATTGTAATAATATTTCACAGTATTACTGTTTTTACTTTACTTTTGATCAAATACATGCAGCCTTGCTGAGCATTAGCAACATTAAAAAATCATACAAACCCCAAACTTTTGAACGGTATATTGTATAAACTCAGTGTCATCCCTATTTTCAACCGCTTCTTGGGTCTGGCTTCTGATAGTCAAACAGTAAAGAAAAAACTGGTTGAGGATGGGAGGAACTCCTTCATTTTCTTTTATGTTATTTTTGGTTTCTTTTTCCTGCAGCCTCCTGATATTTTTAAGAGAATCACTTAAGTGATTCATACATGCTGCTAATTCACCCACACATACATCATTATGTAAGGTCGTGGTTATAAACAGATGAACCATAAATATAAGAGGAGTTCCAGTCTCTGAGGCAAAAGAAACTAATTTTCATTTTCTCAGCACACAGAAGGGAAGTCCCTACCTTCAGCACTTTGCATCCTATGGTGACTCCAGACTGCATCATTCCATCTGCGAGGCCCAGTAGGTCTGTGTTATGCAGGAATGGTGTTACTAGAGTAACATATTTAGCACCATTCCAGGGTTTCAGAAGATCTAGTGCCCATTTCTCACTTTCACCCCCAATATTATCTAAAATCAAATCAAACCTGAAAGAGAGAGAGAGAGAGAGAGTGAAAGGGGACGAAATAAACTCAATGTAAATCACAAGTTCCAAAAAAAAAGTCAAACTGCCCAAACACTAACTTTTGTAATGTCTGTAGTTTGTTTTCGACCGGTCCAGCAGTGTAGTCCACAACATCATCAGCACCCAGATCTCTCACCAGCTGCTCGGCATTCTGGGAACATGTTACAGTCACATGGACGCCCCAGGCCTTTACCATCTGTAGGGAAGCAAAAACCTAGATTAAAACTGAATCAAAATGTCACATATAGAGGTATTACACACAGATGATTATGTTTTATTACTCATTGAGGAGATGAAATACAAGAGGTAATTTGCAAAATGGAAAATGCATCACCTGTATAGCTAAGGTTCCCACTCCTCCTGATCCTCCCAGGACAAGAACACTGCATAAGGAAAGGATAGATCTATTACAGCCAGTCTTAATCAACTCCACATCTATATATGATGATTCATCCAAACCACTAAAAATAAAGTAAGATTGATTTAAAATCATCCTTGTTTTGTTCAAGTGTTGCTGAGATCACTATGTAGCAAGCAAAGCGGAACTTCCTGCATAAAATTGTATGATTGTCTTTAAATAAGAAGAATCTGCTACATAACGTAGCACATTTGTAAAATAAATGCTTCAATCTGGTAGTTAATGTTATTTGTAATTATTTTGAGATGCCTAATCTAATTTTGGTACATGCTAATTCAGTTGATAAAACAAGAGATAGAACAAGACTAAATAAAAAGCAGAGAGGAACAACAAGTATTTTTAGTTTAAAGCGGCCATAAGATATATTTTTATTATTTTTTCCACTTATAATGACATAAACCTCCCTTTCTCTGTTACTTAGGATTAAGTTGATCGCATTTCAAACATTTAAGAATGTGAAATTAAATATAGGAGTTAGGAATAATAGTATCAAATCAATGCTGCGGAGGAATTTTTTTTCCAGCTTGATTCAATGCGATATGACCCTTTAAACTGGATGAACTAAACACCTGAACTGCACCTACTCGATTCAACAGGAACAACAGACAATGTGGTATAATCACTGAAATACTTGCAAATTAGTACTTGCCGTTTCTTAGAAGAGTTGTCTTTGTTCAGGCCACCAGTATTGACGATGGCGGACCAGGCTGTTGCAGCCACATACGGGATGGATGCAGCTTCAACATGCCTCAGTGATTTGGGCTTATGCGACACCTGAATCACAGACATTAACAATGAACTTCTAGACGTAGAGGCAATGAAATGGCGTTAAGGGCAACAGCTGTATTGTGCTCTTAATCTATATATGTGAATGATCCATGCGTTAAATGTTTTATCTGTTTATCCTACAAAACATGAGTCCGAATATTACCTCATTAGCACTGAGAACTACAAACTCTGCCAGGCTGCCCTGCTTCCACGGAGGGATAGCGGCCCACACCTGAAAAACAAGCAGACACTGGCCTCAATAACTGATGTCTTATGGTTTAGGGTTATTAGTGTCCATTATATATATATATGCAGTTACAATATTATATGAAATAATAGCTGAATATGGCACCTGATCTCCTGGTTTAAAGTAGTTCACATCTAGCCCACATTCCATGATCTCTCCGGATACATCTCGCCCCAGGATTAGAGGAAACTCACTGCCTGACTGCTTCATGTTCAGTGGGTCACGTTTCATGGCCATAGTAGCTGCTCCATAACCACCTACCACAAACATCAAAGAAAGACTTAAGTATACTATAAAATCTTACCATAAATGTTTTAATATATTCACTGTACATTTAAAAAAAAAAAAAAAACATGCTCTTTTTTAAGCATTTATGGCATTAAATGCGCATGTCTTCTAAAACACTTCAGGATGAAGTTTAGGACTTTCAAGAAAACTTGGTTCTGATTGGTTAATATATGATTATATTGTATATTGTTCAACAGATGAAAAAAAGAAATAAAATATAACAAAAATTATTTAAAAAAATAACATTTAAATGAAATTTAAAAATATATAAAAAATCGAAATAGTATATAAATAAGCTTCATTAATGACAGTTCATAATGACTAGGCAAATTATGATTGCATGACAGTTCATACATTTTCTTTATGGAATATGGCCATATGTCACTCACTGTCATAGAAAAGTTTTTTAACCATGTAAGATTCATACATTCGTTCTTTTTTAAAATGCCACAAGAGAAATGAAACATATAAACACAGTGATATCAGTGATGTGGGCTGAACGCCTGTCAAATACCCCTCATACTGATGTCGATGGGGTTTAAACCCGCAGCGTGCACCTTCACGGTCACTTCATTGGGATACTGGATGATCGGAAGCGCCGCGTTCTTGGTGAACCTCAACACCTCGTTTTTCCCATATCTGTCGATGACCCATGCGGGCATTACATTCCTGAGGGAGGCTGAGAAACTGAAGCTCCTATAATGAGCCCTCATCGAGCACACCAACCACCTTCTACACATAAGCATGACTGATCAGTCTAAAACAATCCAAAGCTCTTCTCCTGAGAATCTCTCACGGGGGCATAAACCCGTCATTGATTATAAATAAAACTTATAACTGCTTTATAACACCGAAGTTCAGCGAAAACCCATCTCGTGTCTTGCAAAGTCAAAACAAACCCGTGAACTTTCACACGACAGACTAAACCAATCACATGCCGCAGAGCCCTTCGATTGACCAATCAGAAAGCAGAGATGACAGGACGTCAACGAGGTCAACGGGAAGTGTCATGTCAGCCTCCAGTGCGGCGTTTCGTCCGGCGGCAGCGATGCTCGGTCTGTCCATTAGAGAGGTCTGTTCTTATCTTAACTTGAAGTAACTTAACAGCTTACTCGTAACCAAAAATTAAACTAAAGATTCACCGCATTGTTTTTCTTGGCACCGTGTTACATAATGTTAAAAACATCCTCTAAATTCAATCAATAAGCCTGGATGAACAGTAAGACCAGCTTAAAGGTTTAAGCTGTTTTTTAGCAGGCTGTAATGATTTTTTTGTTTGTTTAATATCTAGACACATGGTTTTTTATATATCAACCTACTAAAATGACAAAACACTCTGTTTAAAAAAATCAAATGTCATCTGCCTACTACAGGTGTCCCAGGCACTGAGGGATGGGAGGGTGTCCGCCACTGAGCTCTGCAAAAAGTGCATCGACCAAATACAAAGAACACATTACCTGAATGCATTTATCACCATTACAGGGGAGACGGCTATGGAGCAAGCACAGAAAGCAGACAACAGGATCTGCACAGGTGCGTGTGCGTGTGCGTGTGTGTGTGTGTCTGTCTCACGTAAAGTGTATATATCTTTAATGGCTGAATAAAATACATGTGCTCCATGTACTTTCTTGTAAGGTAAACCTCTTGGTCCTCTGGATGGCATTCCCTTCTCTGTGAAAGACAACTTCTGCACGGAGAACATAGAGACCACCTGTGCTTCAAACATGCTTAAAGGTCAGCTAAAGTACATTAACACAAGACTGAAACATAGAAACCATTGCTGTGTCAGGGATGATTTGTGAACGTCATATTTCGTCTTTTTGCATTTGTAGGTTATGTTCCTCCATTCAGTGCTACAGTTGTGCAGAAGCTGTTGGATCAAGGAGCAGTTCTTGTTGGAAAAACTAATTTAGATGAGTTTGCAATGGGGTAAGACTCACACACATACTTTTTAAAGGTTCAGGGCCAGTAAAAGAAGTACACTTTTATTCAGCAAGGATGATCAAAGGTGGCTGTAAAGGAATTTATAGTGTTTAAAACATATATATTTCAGTTCTTTTGAACTTTCACTATTCATCAAAGGCCCCTGAAAAATGTATCACAATTTTGACAAAATATTAAACAGAACAACTGTTTTCAATATTGATAACAGTAGGAAATGTTTATTGAGCACCAAATCAGCATATACAGGTGCATCTCAATAAATTAGTAGAAAAGTTCATTAAAAGGAGCCCCTACCAAGTATTGAGTACATGTACAGTAAATGAACATACTTTCCAGAAGGCCAACAATTCACTAAAAATGTTTTTTTATTGGTCTAAAAAAATGTTTTTTTATTGGTCTTATGAAGTATTCTAATTTGTTGAGATAGTGAATTGGTGGGTTTTTGTTAAATGTGAGCCAAAATCATCACAATTAAAAGAAGCAAAGACTTAAACTACTTCAGTCTGTGTGCATTGAATTTATTTAATACACGAGTTTCACAATTTGAGTTGAATTACTGAAATAAATGAACTTTTCCATGACATTCTAATTTATTGAGATGCACCTGTAGAATTATTTCGGAAAGATCATGTGACATTGAAGCTTCAATGTCACATGCTGAAAATTCAACTTTTCATTCACAGAAATGCATTACATTTTAAAATATATTCAGTTTGAAAACGGTTATTTATTTTAAATTGTAATAATATTCCACAGTATTACTGTTTTTACTGTATTTTTGATCAAATAAATGCAGCCTTGGTGTGCATAACAGACTTCTTTAAAAAGATTTAAAAAAATGTACCAACCCCGAACGTTTAATCTGTAGTGCAAATAATTTATAAAAACCAATAGATTATGCTAATGTCTGCACATCTTTCTTAAGAGCTGGAAGTACAGATGGGGTGTTTGGTCCAGTTCGTAACCCATGGAGCTACACAACCCTATACCGTGAGCAGAGCACAGAAGATCCAGATTCTGACTGGGCAATTGCAGGAGGAAGTTCAGGAGGTAGTGCTGCAGCAGTGGCATCTCTCAGCAGCTTCCTGTGAGTGTTAAACTCTCTATAAAATCACGCAAGCTATATTTAATAGTCAATATATGCCTGGACTTTTGCTTCAATACAAGCATGCTCATAAAGCTTAGTTCATATATTTGAGCATGTGCTCTAAGATGAAGGCAGAGGAATAGTTCTGTATATATCTGAAATATTATATCATATAATTCAGTATTTTTAGCATTATTTTAAGAACA
The DNA here is from genome assembly GCF_001515605.1 of Sinocyclocheilus anshuiensis. Lineage (NCBI taxonomy): Eukaryota > Metazoa > Chordata > Actinopteri > Cypriniformes > Cyprinidae > Sinocyclocheilus > Sinocyclocheilus anshuiensis. Next base: position 1,389,701 of record NW_015548239.1, on the reverse strand, counting down.
GATGTAGATATACAGAAACACGTTTCTAATTTTGGCCCTTGTGAGCCTTTACTGGTGCCTAATTGAACAAAATGTATTTGCGTAGCAATGTAGTGCTCTGCATTTGATTAATAGGTGTCCACGTGCACACCGTGAGTTATGTATGTAAAAAACATTATTACATGAGGCTTCAGATAATATGTTTACATATATCTGATCTGCTCTACACGGCTTTTCTTTTAGAGCCTTGGGATCTGATACAGGAGGCTCTACACGAAACCCTGGTTCTCTCTGTGGGGTTGTGGCTCTGAAACCCACTTACGGCCTGCTCTCTCGTCACGGACTCATCCCTCTGGTCAACTCAATGGATGTGCCAGGAATCATGACTAGGAGTGTCCATGATGCTGCCACTGTCTTGAGTATGACATCTGCTTGAGTGTGAGATTAACATTTGAGGATCACTGATTTAAATCTGTACTTTATGTTTTCGGGTGGTTCTGTTTTTCAGGGATTCTGCAGGGCCCAGATGAGAGAGACTCAACAACTGTCCAGGCACCCAGCACCCCACCTAGCCTTCCTGAACACTTTGACATTAGAGACATATGTGTTGGTATACCAAAGGTAAAGCTGCGTTCAGACCATCCACTGGGACTGCTCAGTGTGGCTAACAGTAGAAGGGTGTAGGCTGGTAACGCAATGATTCAAACAAGCATTGTTTTAAAGCTGGACAAATTATCTTACCATATGTCCAAAATTGTATGTTTAGATAATGAAAGTGAACATCCATTTTATGTCAATATAAAAATATAATAATTATTGAGATTAAATCTTGACTTAAATATAGCTATTATTTAATTAAGAAATATTAATATTTATTACATTGATTATTTTTAAATAATTGTTTAAAAATATTTTGCTTGAAGAAAGTTAAAGCCTATTTTATTTTGCCTTTGTAGCATATTATAATGTGAAAGCATATAATTCTTGTTACTATAACGTGAAAAAATGCCTAAATTACATAAGTAAATTGCAATATATATATATATATATATATATATATATTATATCATGGTAATAATTATATCTCAATTTAATTCATGCTGCATGGATTACTGTAATTATGTAATGAAATTGACATTACTGTATACTATTTTTTATTTATTTTTATAGTAAGGAGAATTTGAGGCACAATAATGTGACAAAAAATAATAATGTCATTAAAATAGACTTCCTTTTTTCAGATTTTTGGGTGAAATAGGACCCATACATTTCATTATAAGATTGTAAGATTAACCTATGTTTGTATGATATTGTAATAGAGTTTCTATGATTTTAGGAATATCACGCCCCGGGCCTGTCTACAGACACTCTGGCCCAGTGGAGTCGAGTTGCAGCCATGTTTGAGCAGGCAGGGGCGCGGGTACAGGAAGTATCTCTGCCACACACACAGCACTCTATTGTCTGTTACCACGTCCTGTGTTGCTGTGAGGTTGCATCCAACATGGCACGTTTTGATGGGCTTGAATACGGTACATAAAGCTTAAACATGTCTAAAACATGTCTTAAACATGTCACATAACACATGATGCACATATATGCAAACATGATGGATTTAAAATGTCGGGGTTATTTTAAAGCTACAATTACAAAATAAAAGTTTAACATCTCCATTTGAATTTTGAAAAGTGCTGTTTCTAAAAATGTCCCTTTTTGTCCTCAGGCCATTGTAGTACAGTCGACAGCTCCACAGATGCCATGTACACCACCACACGACATGAAGGCTTCAACAATGTGGTTCGCAGAAGAATTCTGTCAGGAAACTACTTCCTACTGAAATCGTGAGAGCCTCAAAAATAGGCTTTGTAGTCTGCTCACACGCAATCTTACTTTAAAGATGTACAAAACTTGGTAAATTGTGTTGTAAGTAGGGATGTGCCGATACGAGTATAGGTACCGAACGGTTCACGGGGCAAATTCCAAGTGGAAGTGATCATCCCTATCCCCTTGGAGTGGGGACTTTGGAGTGAGCAGGGCACGTATGTGCCATTATGTAGTCGTTTGAAATGCACTTGGCAAAGTAATTTCCTCATTATCTTCAGCTGACATGTTCCCGTGACAATGCAGCACGGTGTCCGTAAGCAGATGTTTTACTGTCATAAATGTCTTTTTATTGTTGTTAGCATAACTGTTGCAAATAAACATACATTTTATATTTTAAAAAGTTTTTAAAATATGCTATATAATATATAAAACTAATATATATAAAACTTTTTAAAATATAAAATATATATTTGTTACTAACGGTTCTTTCACCTAACCGAATCTGCTGATGGACACCGTGGAGATGATCACTTCCATTTGGAATTCGCCCCGTGAACCGTTCGGTACCGATACTCGTATCGGCACATCCCTAGTTGTAAGTAACTTACGCTTGCTTACCCCTAAGCTCTGACCACTTCTATCAACAAAACTTTTACAGTTAGACAACTGTTCAAAAGTTTGGGGTCAGTAAGATTTGATGATAACACTTTACAATAAGTTCTGTTTCATTCCTACTGACCGTCAGAGGCAGTGTAAACACTATGGATTATCGCAGCGCCAGCTAGATAGGTCGAGAGAATATACCAACAAAGTCACGTAGTGACGTATGCTGAGCCCTGGGGGGTTATAAGCCACCGTAGCTCAGCACTCTCCATCTTTGCTTTCTCGCCTGGTTGAGATAGGTTGAGTGATATATTCGCTCTGTCAAGTGCAGCTTACTAGAGCAGCGAGATATCGTCCTCACAAGCTGTGTCAGTGCGCATCTACGCCACTCCAACGGATTTGGAGTATATTTAGCAGTGAGTTTTTGATTTGGTGAGTTTTTGACTTTCTACTTGAGTCTATATTGCTTCGTCGGTTACACTCTATGCCTCTCGGTGCTATCCGGTGGCTGGTGTTTTCCGCGACAATAAGTTAACAGTCTCCCGTTGACTTATCTATTAACTATTCTGAGTGTTTTTCCTCGAATTTATGTTATACTCTGTGCCCTTCGGTTCAATCCGTCGGCCATTTTAGATATATTTTCCTTTTTTCGTGAGATACTTGTTGGCATTACCTGTCGGTTCACCCGAGGGAATCGTATATATATATTTTTTGTTATTATTTTTATTTTTCGTTATTACCATCATCCCGCTTAACTTAAAACTTAACAGTGCTATCCGAGGGTGTTATTATGTTATTATAACTATGGCTCACAGCTCGATTGCCACTGGTTTTCCACTGACTTGTAAGCTGTGCCCTAATAATCTTCTCCCGGACGACGGTCATGACATCTGCCCGTCATGTTTGGGTGTCCAACATCTGAGAGAGGCTCTCACGGGCCCGTGTCTGCACTGCAGCCTTTTACCTATGTCGGAACGACGGCTCCGTCTTGCCGAGTTAGACGCTAATTCAACGGTGAAACTCGAGCAGTTGGATGTAGCCCCTTCGCGAACTCGGAAGCGCAAGGTGTCCGCGGCAGCCGGCGCTCCCCTCCCATATAAGGCCATGTCCACACGTACACGGGTATTTTTATGAACTGAGTTTTTCCTTCTTCCGTTTTAAAACCAACAGGTGGCGATATAATCTCAACCGTAAAGCCATGTTAGCCAATCAGAAGCCTGAAAAAGTTTCCAGTAGGCAGAGATAACAGCACATACTCCGACGTCACAAGCCAAAAACTCCGGTTTCGCCGTCTACACGACGCGTTTGCGTGTGGACGAATGGCCAAACCGCGTAGAGAAAGCTGTGGTTTTAAAAATAACCGCGTTCGTGTGGACAGGGCCTAAGAACAGGGCCACATCACAAAGTGATGAACATTCGCATGTTGAGGAAAATTCACTTTCTAAGACGGTTTCTGTGCTTTCTTCAGAGATGGCAGAGCTGAAACACCTGCTTCACTTGCTTAAGCCTGTCACATCTGCTACACCTGTGAAGATGACACAGGAGGATGAGAATGTTCAGAATCAGGGAAATGGGGAAGAGTCTCTCGATTCCCCTTGTTTTTCACATCATTCTGATATGGATGTGCTTTCTACGAGTGCTTCAGATTATT
>NW_015548239.1:1364783-1385555 GCF_001515605.1 Sinocyclocheilus anshuiensis | reverse complement strand
CTTCCGATGATACTTTGGCTGTACTTCGAATGGCAATTGCTCGTCTAGGACTTGATGAGTCACCAGTCCAGTCTGCCCAAACAAATGTTTTTTTCAGACAGGCCACAGCTATGGCTTCTTTTGCCATGCCACAATGTAAAGATTTTGTGGCTGAATTTTCAAATGCCCTCACTGGTTCTGGTCCGTCTAAGCGGTGCTCAAAGATTGCTCGGATGCTAGCATCTATGGCTGAGTTTCAGACAGGCCACAGCTGCGGCTTCTTTCGCCATGCCACAATGTAAAGTTTTTGTGGCTGAATTTTCAAATACCCTCACTGGTTCTGGTCCGCCTAAGCGGCGCTCAAAGATTGCTCGGACGCTAGCATCTATGGCTGAAGCAGATTCCATCGGGGTGAGTCGTGCTCCGGAGATAGAGCAGCCTGTTGCAGCTTTGGTGGTGTCTCCTGACGAGGCACTATGAGGGAATGTGCGATGTCCCAGTGCTCAATGTGGTCGTATGGATTTTTTTTTCAGACAGGCCACAGCTATGGCTTCTTTTGCCATGCCACAATGTAAAGATTTTGTGGCTGAATTTTCAAATGCCCTCACTGGTTCTGGTCCGTCTAAGCGGTGCTCAAAGATTGCTCGGATGCTAGCATCTATGGCTGAAGCAGATTCCATCGGGGTGAGTCATGCTCCGAAGATAGAGCAGCCTGTTGCAGCTTTGGTGGTGTCTCCTGACGAGGCACTACGAGGGAATGTGCGATGTCCCAGCGCTCAATATGGTCGTACGTATTCCCTACTAAAAAAGGCATACGAGTCTGTTGCCTACATTACTCGTGCGGAAAACACAATCTGCCAGTTACTTCTTGCTGCCACCAGTACGTTGGAACCAGCAAATTTTGATCCCTCTATTTCACAGTTTCTGCAAACTGCTCTCTTGACAATGGGCCATGTGACCCGTGAGCTGGGTAGTCTTACAGCCACGCTCCTGGCAGCCCGCCACCAAGTGTGGCTTGCCCAAGCACGGCTACCTGAGGACTGTAAGAAAACCTTGAGAGATCTTCCATTTGTTCCCGGGCATCTTTTTGGTCCTAATGTTCTGGAACTGTTGGAAAAGAGGGTAAAGCTGTCTGAGGCCACTCGTCAGCAGACGAAGGTGCAGCGGAACCCTACCTTTAGGATGCCAGCAGTTCAGACCCGTCATCATTATGCCACATCGGAGCAACGTTTCCGCCGGCACGCTACACCTCAGTCACAGCCCCCTCAAAGGTCTCGTGTTACTGAGGATGCGAGAGATTTTCGGCCACCTCATCGACAGTTGCCAGGGGGACCCCGTCAGCGCCCCCACACGACCACTAAAAGTCACACACACAAAGCTTGAGACATTTTGAGACAATTGCTGTTCATCACAGAAAGTTTCTGCGTTTCAGTTTCCTGAATCAAGCGTACCAGTTCAAAGTGCTAGCTTTCGGGCTTTCCCTTGCTCCTCGCGTCTTTACAAGGTGTACGAGTGCAGCTCTTTCTCCTCTTTGGATAAGAGGTATGCGTTGCATCCGTGCATTGAGGCGGTGGGGACAGGTAGAGTTTCTGAAGGCAGGAGTGCCCCTGGGTGTTGTTCCCTCTCGTCGGGAACTGGTCACGACAGACTCATCCCTCACAGGGTGGGGGGCAACGTGGAATCTGAGAGGTATTTGCGGGCGCAGGACACCGACCCAGGCCACAGAACATATCAATCTGCTGGAACTACGTGCCATGTTCTTGGCTCTAAAGTATTTCATGCAAGTCCTGGCAGGCCGCCATGTTCTCGTTCGGTCCGACAATCCTAAAAAATAAAACAGTGTTCCATCTGAACCACCAGGGCGGCACAAACTCTCGCCGGTCTCTACAGCTTACTCACGAGATCCTGACATGGTGTCAGCCACGACTCGCTTCACTGAGGGCAGCTCATATTCCAGGAGTGTGCAACCAGACAGCAGACGCTCTTTCCAGGGATCAAGTACATCCAGGAGAATGGAGGCTTCATCCAGATGTAGTGCAGGAGATCTGGCTACGATTTGGAAGAGCGGAAGTGGATCTTTTTGCTTCAGAGATGACCACTCACTGTAGTTTATGGTTCTCAAGGACGGAAGTGTCCAGTCCCTTGGGCCAGGATGCACTGTCTCACGAATGACCGAACTGCCTACTATATGCGTTCCCACCTATCCCTCTGTTATGGGAGATGTTACACAGGATCTCCCTGTGCAGGCACTGAGTGCTACTCGTGGCACCACGTTGGCCAGCCAGACCATGGTTTCCTTTGTTGCTGAGACTTCTGACAGGCAATCCGTGGAAACTTCCCCTCAGGAAGGACCTCCTCTCCCAGCTGGAGGCAAGGGTCTGGCATCCGGATCCAGCTCGTCTGCAGCTTTGGGTCTGGCCATTGGGTTAAATCCTTCTCTGGAGCATTGTGACCCTGCGGTTATCCATACCATCTCTAACGCCAGGGCTTCTTCCACACGACAGATTTATGCTTCCCGTTGGAAGCTTTTTTCTGCATGGTGTGGGGAGTGGGGGCTTGATGCTGCAACATGTGACATACCGAGCATCTTAAACTTTCTTCAACATTTACTGGAGGAGGGCAAGGCAGCTTCCACGTTGAAAGTGTACGTCGCTGCGATTGCTGCATATCATGCTCCAGTTGGTGGATCTTCTCTTGGATCTCACAGTCTTGTCTGCAGTTTTCTGAAGGGTGCACGACGTCTGAACCCTGCTCGGACTCCTCACTTCCCTGTGTGGGATCTGCCACTTGTGCTTACGTTCCTTTGCTCATCCCAGTTTGAGCCCTTGCAAAGCACTGACATTAAATGGATGTCCTTGAAGACTGTTTTTTTTTGTTGGCTATCGCGTCTGCGAAACGAGTTAGTGAGTTGTACGCGTTGTCTGTTAACGAATTGTGCTTGCGTTGGTTGCTGGATGATACCGGGGTGGTTCTACGACCCAATCCTTCTTTTCTTCCAAAAGTCCTTCTTCCTCAGTTCATAAACCAGCACATTGAACTGGTCTCTTTTCAGACTTCATCAGGGTCTGATTCAGGTACCCAACTTTTGTGTCCTGTACGTGCCTTGAAGTGCTATGTGATCTCTACTGCTTAATTTCGACAGTCAGACCAGTTATTTGTTTGCTATGGTGGTGTGAAGAAAGGTGCTCCAGTGTCGAAGCAGAGATTGTCAAACTGGATAGTGGAGACCATTACACTGGCTTACAAGGCAGCAGAGAGGCCACCGCCCTTGAGACTAACCTGCCATTCCGCTAGGGCCATCTCATCTTCATGGGCTGTTTTAAGAGGAGTTTCCTTGGCGGATAACTGCACTGCCGCTACCTGGTCTTCTCCATGCACGTTTGCCTGGTTTTATAAAGTCAATGTTGCTGCTCATCATGCCTTTAGTTCTGCGGTTCTTCAGGAGCGGCCTTAATTTTCATCAGGTGGGTGGCATTCCTCATGACTATGTTGGTATGTGTCATCCATAGTGTTTACACTGCCTCTGGCGGTCAGTAGGAATGAAACAGAATGCTAGTTACGCATGTAACTGTGGTTCTGTGAATTCCGGATGACTGCCAGAGTTCTTGGTCACTCAGAATGCGCGAGAAAGGCGTACCGAGGCAGAGTGCTGAGCTACGGTGGCTTATAACCCCCCAGGGCTCAGCATACGTCACTACGTGACTTTGTTGGTATATTTTCTCGACCTATCTAGCTGGCGCTGCGATAATCCATAGTGTTTACACTGCCTCTGGTGGTCATCCGGAATTCACAGAACCACAGTTACATGCGTAACTAGCGTTTCCATTTGTTAACCTTAGTTAACTGCATTAGTTAAAATGAACTAACAATTAAAAGTACTTCTAAAGCATTTATTAATCTTAAATAATTTTATTTAAAGACTTCTTTCAAAAACATAAAAAATCCTACCAACAACGGTAGTACATAGCAAGGGGTGAGAACCAGAAGGGCGTAAGTGACATTTTGGGTGAAATGGAGATATATATAGCCTATATCAAATGGAAGCTCTTGATGAGCTCTTTCTACTGCCAAAAGGACATAAGTGAATAATCATTTTGGAGTTATTCATTAGAAACCAAAAGACTTGACACTGAAAATACCAAGCCATTTGGAGCCAAAAGGGCATAACAGCACTTTAGCCACTTTGGCATTGAGAAATGTATGGAGGGTAACGCCGGTTTCACACCACACGCGTAAGCTGTATTTTTTCAGCGCCCATGTTAACAGATTAGAGCATTCACACCGCACGCAGAGGCAGCGCGTAGCAGGAGCAGAGCAGAAGCGGCAGTGCCGCGATCGTTTCGGCGCCGAGTCTATTTTTGCTGCGCCGCTTATGCTAAATTAAAGCCACAGTGAATTTTTCTTGATCAAAATTGACCTGATTAATATGAAAAATAGCACATTTCACCATAAAATCATGCAAGTGAAGTGTTTCGCGTTTCACAATCACCATATGAAAAACAAACAAAATAGGGTACACCGTACAACAGGGCTAAAGGCACACCTTAAGAAAACAATTTGCTTTTCACTACGCCCATAATGTATGATTTCAGAAAAAATATAATTTGTATTAAACGTTTATGGAGCAACAGATTTTGTGTGAAAATAAATCATACAAGTGGTTTTTGTTTAAAAATCGTATAAATGTATGAGGTAGCAAGGGGGGCCTTTTACCCCACATGCGGTAAAAAGCATGGGGCATAAGGCAGTCACACAGTATTGATACAAATACATTAGATAAAATAATGTTTTTTTAATAATGTCTAAGTTAATACTTGTTCAAAAACAACCACCTTAGCAAAGTTGTTCTGCTTATTTTGATAAATAAAATAATTATTTTTTGTAAATATACTGTCATTAAAATGTTAATATAAAAATATATTTTAAAATACAGAAACAAAATCATTTTAAAAAGTAAAGATTCTGAAAGCACTGAAGGAAATACCATAATAATTTTATATATATTTACAGTAGTAACAACAAATTATATTTTATTATATGATATGATTATTAGCATGTTTTTAAATATGATGGTTTCATTATAATATAAGTATGGTGATTATCTCTAAGAGTGACACCCAACATGATATTTACCATCTGACAAACATGTCATGTCAACAAATGGAAAAGTCAGCCATCTATTAATTATTATGTTACTTATTGTGCCTTTAGACCTAACAGCAGGGGAGCTTTTTAACCCAAAATAAAAAGGGACAGAGGGGAACACGGCCGCGTCACAGCAGAGTATGCTGCCCACATCATAAACCAAAGCTCATGACATGACAGACAGTTGTCGGAGAACACCTGAAAATCGTGACCGAATGAACGATACTCGTCTGTATTTGCAGTACACAAGCCGCGGTTCAGCTGCTCCCACTCTGCATACGCGCCGCTTCTGCGCTGCCTTGCCTCTGCTCTGCTTGCGCGTCCAGTGTGAAACCGGCATAAAGCCTGTGGATAGCACATGAGTCAAAATGGCTGACACAACAAGTAAGCCTGGTAGGTCAGAAGACAGCAGTTTTTAACTACTGAAGATGTATTATTAAGCTTATTTTGTGACAAAGAACTGGATGATGGGGAAAATTAAAATATCCAGCATTCAATGTCAGTGAGGTGTAGCTAGCTAGCAGGTAGTAACTTATAATATAACTTACATTTTAATGGTATATCATATAGGCACTCTGTTACTGCTTAGCCACAAGAGAGAGAATGCAGAGAAGGGATTATTATTATTATTGTTAATAACAATTAGTTATGCAATTCATTGCTTCAGTATCATTCAGTTATTTGCTATATTTTTATTACAAACCCTAGTAAAATAGTAATATAGTGTATTAAAAGTACATTTATTTCATACTAGTTCAAATCTATTAACATTTTATTTGCTTTATTCATTGTCTGTTTACTGACATATCACTCTATACTTATATAAATATAAAAATTATAGGCTAATTAAACTTTATTTGGAGTACTTCTTGTGCACAATGGATATTTCTCAATATTAAGCCTAAAAGTATATCAGTATATCTTTAGTTGGACGTCAGCACTACTTTCTTACAATTAAAGTGCATTAAGTACAAAATTAGTTGTTCCAGTTTAGCAGACCTCAAGTATACCAGTTTAATAATATGTAAATGTATTTGTAGTATACTTAGCATGAAATAAATGTATTTCAAATACATTTTTGTATATTTATTTTTCACTAGGGAAGGCATCTGTAAAGGCTTTTCAATCGCCCATTGGCCAAATAGTTAAGTGGCAGCCTGGGATTACTATTTTAGTAAAATTAATCGCATTCAATTAACTGATTTGATATAAGGACTTTTTATGTGATTTTTCATTTTATCACAATAGATTGTTATTTGTTTTAAACTCATTAATGTAATGCTTTCTTCATATTGTCATCAGATGTGCCCATGTTTTTATACATGAAATGGAATAAAACATTGGTGCCAAAAGAAAAATTAGATTTTTTTTCTGAATAAATGTTAAAATAGTGTTCAATAAGTATACTGTCATCCATGTGTGTACAAATTTTTATTATAAACAATTGAAATCAGTACACAAAGTCAGATCAAACAAAATTTTTGTTTTGGCCCTCCTGTAAAGTTGGCCCTCCTGTGAAATGTCACTTATGCCCTTCTGGTTCTCACCCCTCTTAGATATTTAGCCTTAGATACCTGAAGAAGTTATTGTAACACATGACATGCACTTTCTTCAAGTAATTTGGGTAAGAAATTGTCTGCCAAAAATAAATGTCTATCACTTACACAGCAATTACAATATGCCAAAGTTTGAAGCTAAAGCTGTAGGGTTGCACTGTTTTGTATTGTATTTATTTATTTATATTATTTTTTTAAACTAAAAACAAGTAGCACTTCCAAAATTTTATCATGATCTGTTCACGTTATCTTCAATTTGCAAAGATTTCGGTGTAAATTTAACCCTACAGTGCAGCAGTCGTGTGTTTTTACGCAGCTGTGTCTTGGTTTTGCTCTCATAGAGGTGTTACAGAGCTCAGCATTTCAAATCTTCACATTACACTCCCTGTCTTTTCAGAAACTATGAGCGTTACTTTGTGAAGGCTCAACAAATGCGGCGTCTTATCGCTGAAGATTTTAAAAATGTGTTCCGCTCTGGCATTGACGTTCTCCTGACACCCACAACGCTGAGCGATGCGGCGCGCTACGCTGACTTCATACAGGAAGACAACCGAACGCGCAGTGCTCAGGAGGATGTCTTCACCCAGCCTGTCAACATGGCAGGTATGCACAGGAAGTGGATTTGAGAGAGAAATTACTCTGCTTAATTTCAAGAAGGTTCCATAGAGGTGAATCCTTTGCATGTCCTTGAAGGCTAATCTGGTTTACCTGTGCAAATGTGATTTGTATCACCTGATTTGACAGGCGAAATAACCTTACTGAGGTCATTCGGGGAGTTTTGCGTGGCAACAACAACCAAGAAGGGCATGAGACCTCCAGCTAAATGTGACCCTCTGAGTAGGGTCTTTTCCTGAAGCAGTATAAACAAATTCACAATCGAGTTTTAATGGATCAATGAACCGACCGACAAAACAAAATCCATTCATCTTTTTCTGATCTTTTCTAAGCCAAAATAAATCCTATGTATGTGTGTATTTGGGATTCAGTGTATTTACAGTACATGATCTTCACACACAGGTTTGCCTGCTGTCACGGTACCAACAGCCCTCTCATGCCGAGGTCTTCCCATCAGCCTGCAGCTGATTGGTCAGACACTACAGGACTGGAAGCTGTTGACAGTAGCCCACTGGATGGAACAACAAGTCAACTTTCCATTGATCCCTTTGCATGGAGACTCAAATGAGAGAAAGCTGGACCGATCAGTCAGAGAAAGGACACACACAATAGGATCATAACCAAAATGCAAAGACTGAACAGGTAGAGTTCAAAGGAAGTGAGACCTATGAGAGTTACATTTGGTGTCTTACTGTCTAGGTACATAAGAAGTGAGAATGTGAGTGTAAATGCTGTATCAGTGCAAACTGGATCTATATGACACTGTCTCTATTTTGGACTGTGGTCTGTATGATTAATTCTTCTTCATTTGATCAAAATACAACTTACATCTATTCTGCAGCATTGGCATAAGTGGAGTCACTGAGTTAAACTGACTAGTAGTGCTATATATATATATATATATATATATATAAACGTTTTGCGAATGTGCAAGAAATTAAATATAGCATTGTGCTATAAACTGTGATCTTGAAAATGACCTCCATGTAAACCTTACACCATAGTAGCAGATATTGTAAAAGCATGAAAACAATTCAGGGAGGGAAAACTTGAATGAAGGTAAAATAATCATCATCTATACAGTCAGACAATACTTGTAGTCTGAGAGAATGGTTGTAGATTTCCGAATCCACAGTTTGCACGACAACCAAAGCAGCGAACCGCATTTGTGGTGTGCAGTTTAACCACGCTCTGAAAGTGCACGCATCCTGTTTCTAACAAATGACAATAGCTTTTTACATCGGAAATGAGCTTCAGTTATGTACAGAATGTGGAGTCGTTATTCTAATTTCTTTTTATGGCTAAGGTTATTAACTGAATAAAGAGTGCTGGTGTCTTTCCATCAAAAGTCAGGTTGTGATTCATAATATATATATATATATTTTTGATATTTTAATAATCTTTTTCTGTTTGCCTTAAGATTCTTGTGTTGATTGTGTTGAAATCATTAATCACATTTTGGTAAGTTATGGTTAATTTAGATCGTAATTGTGTGTTGAGTTGTTCGGCATACAATCACAATAATGTGCTGATGATCAACACTGATAAACAATGTCTACACACATGTGAAAGAAAGTAAATTACAGATATACCCTGGGTTAAAGTTTAAGTATCTTTTGAGCTCTGTAACTTTTAAAAATGCTTATGAAAATCTTAAAAGAATTCTACAAAAGAACAGAATGAAAAGTTCATCTTTAACTTAATCTTTAAAATTAATGCAGTATATTATACGTATATATATTGTTCCAAAACTTGGTGTCATTAAGATTTTTTTTTACATTTTTGAAAGAAATCTCATGTGTTCGCCAAGGCTGCATTATTTGATCTAAAACAGTAAAAAACTATAATATTGTTAAATATTATTACAATATAAAATCACTGCTTTCCATTTGAATAAATTTTAAAATGTAATTTTTATCTGTGATGGCAAAGCTGAATTTTCAGCGGCCATTACTCCAGTCTTCAGTGTCACGTGATCCTTCAGAAATCAGTCTAATGCTGATTTTGGTGCTCAAGAAACAATTTGTCTTATCAAAGTTAAAAACAGTTGTGCTGCTTAATATTTTGTGTATCTGCCATTTCTGGCTGCTGCCTCTTGTAATGTAACTGTTCTAAGTGTCAGAACTGTTCTCATTGGCCTGGAGAGAGAAAGACAGTGGTGCTAATGAAATCACACACAATCTTCACGGTGCAGTCTGAAAACACCTGACCACAACACACACACACACTGGTCCAATACATGTTACAGTACTTCTTCAGTCATTAGTCCTGAAAGGCTGCTCATTGGTTCGTTACAATTGAATATGATTCTCTCAGTAGCACAACAGGAAGCTGATCTAATTTAATCATTGAAGCAGTGCACTCATATCCATCTCAACCCAATGAACTGGCCATCTGTGGGCCCTCAGTGTCAGAAGAGTGAATGTACACACATACATATCACAGTTTTTCATCCCACACTGGAGTTTTAAATCTATATGAGCCACTAACAGCTGCTCTGTCACTAGCTAGATCTTTTCTGTTTATTTAAATGTGAAACACAGAAAACCAGATATTCTCAGTCTTAACAGAGATGAATTAAACTACACGCAGACGTGAGCACATCACCCCAATTCTCTATTCCCTCCACTGGCTTCCAGTTTTGTTTAGAGTTGATTTTAAAATTTTATTTTTTGTTTTTAAAACTGTCAATGGCCTCGCCCCACCTTATGGGTTAATTCACCCAAAAATAAAAATTAGGCTGTGTTTTACTCACCCCAGAGCCATCCTAGGTGTATATGACTTTCAGACTAATCCAGTCGGAGTTAGATTAAAAATTGTCCTGGCTATTCCAAGCTCTATCATTGCAGTCAGCGGGTGTTGCAGTGCTTCAGTCCAAAAGAAGTGAAATAAAAAGTGCCCATCCATTAAAAAAAGTGTCTCACACGGCTCCGGGGGGTGAACAAAGGCCTTCTGTAGCGAATCAATGCGATTTTGTAAGAAAAATATCCATATTCAAAACGTAATAATCACTTTAATCTAGCTTGCGCTCACTGTTGTAAACGGAAGCAGTTCCGGGCGGATGACGTATGAGGTCGACTTTGCGCATAAAATTTTTTATCATATTTATTTTTGGAATCATAAACACACAGTTATATCGTTTACTGAACTATATTATACTAGTTATTTACCTTTAGTGGCTAATGAATAATGATTTTAGGCCCAGTGGGCACAGATGTTATTCATAACAGTTAGTTCTCGCTGCTTTTTTTCACTTCTTTTCTCAAAGAGGCTCAAATTAGTACTTAACTTGCAACAGTCCAAAACAAAACCACATCCATCAGTGACATCAGTGTTGTAATATTTTAGACTTCACTTCAGCATGTCCTTCTGTTTTCTTTAGAACAGATGGTGATCAAATTCTTTTTTTTTTAATTAATGTCAGTAAGTGAAATAAAAACAGCTGGCCTGCTCAGGTCACCATGATGACCCTAGGAAGGTTTGATAGAGAGGATGAGCTCCTCACCAGAAAAGGTACATTTATTTTCTCGTGGACGAAATACAGTCATTTCAATAGGAATCCATGTGATTGGAAGATTCAACAGAGGGTGAAAATGTTTCATCCACACAGATTTCAGTCATTCTAATTTGTCGTGTTGACCAACATAAAGCTGCTTCTGCGTGGCCAGTGATCCCTAACTTGCTATTCTAAATACATTGACCTTTATCAGTGCTAATGTTACCGCACCTTAACACTATGTCTACACCAGGCACGTCTGCTGACTCTATGCAACGGCTGTCTACACTAGATGCGTCAAAGTGAATGTTCCAAATCCATTTGTTTTGTTGTCGCAAGTAACGTAAGCACGCATATTGTGTTAGAAATAGAATAGGCGCTATATGCGGCACATCTGTTGTAGACAGCATCATTGATTATAATGGGTTCTATTTGTTTTTACAACTCGTGTCCCATTCACACCAAGAACAGTTACTATAGAGTTCACACCAAAGCACAATAAGATGTTTATTCTAAGCACACGCTGCAGTTATGTTGTCTGCCATTTGAAATTCTCAAGCTCTTTAAAGCAGGATAGATTAAGAATTGCTGTTCATCAGCTTTTAAAAAAAACGTTATGCAATTGATTTCAATTATATAATCTGCACTGTTAACGTTACTGCTGTGGTATCCTCATAGAATTAGAATAAGTATTCAACTTTATAGGTATCGTTACATTTATTTTCCTTGGTTTGAATAGTCCTTAACTGAGATGTTGTCTGACTGAGCTACAACTGTTTTCATTTACACTAACCACAGATTAACCATGTAACTTTTCACTTCTTGTCAGAAATAAGGAGGTTATATAAATAAAGAGAGAGAGAAAAGCAGTCTCTGTAAGAAAATAAATTAGTGAGTTTTTGCATACAGCTAGGCTATCCATCCTATGGCCAATATAGGTGGTCAACTGGGCTGGTCTGTAATAAATGAGCAGAACTACTGACATAGTGATGCTCTGAACAGAATAAAGAAAATAAACTTTTCAAGGCCCGTTATTGATGACTTCAGTCAACACAAACAGTGTTCTGCCTTCACGTTTACACAACAGACTGAAAGATAGCTTCAAAGAGATAGAGGGAGGGTTACAGACGCTCTCATTCATGTCTGTCAGGTACAGAAGGTATAGATGCTGGTCTGTACTCTCAGCTCAGGGACAAAACACCCTTATTGTTCTGGTTTATTCTCAAGAGAGTTTCAGATGTTGGCTGCATCCAAAAGCTCTAAAATATTGCCTTCGGAGGACACATTCCAAGGTAGAAGGGCATCAAGGCATGTCCAATTCCAAAGTTAGCTTCACTTCTGTCAGGACCACTATCGTCAAAGATGATTGACAATTAGCATACAGTTTGGATTGGCGGTATGGTTCTGTTCTGGGCAAGAACTCCCTGTGCCTCCATGCAGCCTAGCATGGATGAGAGCAGGGAGAGCAGCAATAACCCCCCAGGGTAAACAGAACAGAACTAACATAAATGTATTGCAGATATTGTTAAAGTTCAATCATTTTATGTACACATTTTAGAATTAGTCTGATTCAAGGAGAATCAGAAGGCTGAATCCCGACTGACAGAGGAGGAGTTGGGGATGGAGGAGGGTAATTAGCTATTGAGCAATGCGAAAACTGCTGATAATACTGAGGGACCTTATATATGAATGCTTAGATAGGTGTCGTATTCCCATAGGTAGATGGGGATCAGCTGAAGGTCAGCTGATGCGAGCTTGACTAACGTGACCTGCCAGAACTAACGCTACGCTTGATTTCCTGTCTCATGAGATACCTTCATCTGATTTTTGAAGGCAGCATAGATGTATCCTACGCTGCCTTTGATATCCCGTGTGTTCTATTCCATGATGGTTGAGCTAAAAAATAAAGATGGCATCTGAAAGTTGCGTTTGGTGGTCAGTTTGTGTGTAGATGTATATTTCTGACTAACTTTTTGCACTTTTGATGTTAGTTCTAGCAAGAAATCAGTATTATAGTGATTAAATATTCATTTAGTTATCACCAAAATTCGTTCTATTTTGTTGTAGATCTTTAAACCGTTACGCTGCCTCAGAAGCCTGTCTGAAATCAGTTTCATGAGGTGCCTTCGTGCAAAAACGCTGCCTGCAAAGTCCTTGCCTGATGATTTTCATGTTTTCCATGAACACACTAATAATAATACTTTTCCTGACTTTTTGTTTGTAAATTTGTCATTATACACAAGCATCATTATGAAAGGGCCCAGAAGATAAAACATGACCACTGTCACACATTACCTGCTTTTGTTATCAGACAAAGGAACACTGTACACTTACTGCTGTATCTACCATTGTTTTCTTCATAAAATGCATTCAAATATAGAATCTAGCAGTGTTGTTTTACTATTTATTATATAATTTTTTATTATCTACCAAAGTATTAATTTGAAGCTTTAATTTTTAGATTTTTAACGTTTTACCTTTTAGTATTTTTTAATATGCTTTTGTAATTTTTATTAATTTTTGTTCTTTTAAATATATCTATATAGCTTTATTTTATTTTATTTTTTTTTATTATAGCTTTATAAGTTCTTCATCTAATATTTATTTTATTTCAGCTTTTTTCAATTACTGAAATCGAATAAGTAGTTTTAGTTAACAATAACAACAATAGATTCTATTAAAGGCTGTTTGTTTCAATATCAACTATAAATGATCAATTCAGGGGTCAAATACAGTGCAAATCATCCCACAGTCTCAGCTTTTTATGAGCAGGAAACAGGTAAGATGTTTACTGTAAATATTCAACACAGCTGAGACATTCTGTTCACCATCAGTTCGGCCCCTATGGGATTATTATGAGAAACAATACAGTCTTTACTTGAAATGACCCAAGGTAATTGAAACCATTTATTGACCAAACATCTCGAGAGTGTCGGAATGTTCATTGAGAGGCCTGCTGTTAGGAGGCCCAGGAGGGTTAAGTGTTCAACTAATATGAAGAGATAAATGCAGTTTCTCACAAACACACTTCTAAAATAGGTGAACCAAGTTCACTGTTTGAGTTTCGACTGAACTGACCACTTATACCACTCTAATGTGGTCTTACATCCGTGGAAAAAGACATCAGCATCTCAAAAGTGAACTTACTGTTTAAGGTAACCTTTTTTGAAGTAGTACAAAAAAAAAAGATAGAGAAATGTTTTTTTTCAATAAAATACTATTTCAGTCTTTCTACTTCGGTTTATTCAATGTGTTTACTTACCATTTCTTAAAAAGAAAAAAGTGTAGAAGCCGTTTTCACTCAGAAATTACTAGTAAATTTCACAATTACAGAAACTCTTATTTAAAATATTAATAAGATTGCAGGCCAGCTCCTAATGAGCTTAAGTGTAATGGGATACAATAAGATGGAAGAGTAGTAGTTTGAAATAACAATGTTTCAATCTTGATAGAGAGAAAGAAGTGTGATTGAAGTGAGTATAGATACAAAAGAAGAGAGACAGTGATGAAGAGAAAAATTGAAGGAAAGGAAACATCTGTTCCAGAGATGGAGGATGTGGGCAATTGAAAAAGGAAAAGCTGCTGAAATCCTTGGACCGTTGCTGGGACAATGGCAGCTTTTGTCATGTGAACATTTTTCTTTAATGTCAAATTAATTGAATCCAGAGCAATCAAACTGATTCTGATCTGAGAACCTGCTGAGTGGTGGTCTGAGTAATTTTTTATTGTCGCCGAGTGGTGTGACAGCATATTATTATTTTATTCTGCTCTAGCTGACAAGATATTTGTAACCTGTTTGATTGGTTGTTGAAACTGAAAGACTGCACACATCCGGCTTCCTTCCTCTAAACACAGGTGCACCAAATAGATTGTTTCAAAGCCAAAATCACACTAAATATATTGACAATGTTAGAGGAATTATAAAACTTCAATCCAGTGTAATATTACATTCTAAACGCATTAATACAAATTTGAATTTGGATAAAAAGTTACACACAATCATATACAATCATCCACTTTAATTGTGCATATAGACACATTTTTAATCATTACAATTAATAGTTCATCACAATTAGTACAAAAATATTTTGGAGGAGGTGGATTACAATGATCAGATTCATACAGTCTACTAAAAGCAGGACTAAAACACAACAAAGAGTCTGATGGAGTGGTTTTGTTGGGGTTTGGAGGACCCTCGGTACAGTATACAGTGGCAATTCCTTCAAAATCCTAGTTTTTATTATTTAAAAAAAAATCTGTAACTAATGAGAGTTGTTGTGACACCTTCTTGTTGAGTTGTTCTGGTTGTGTCCTCTATCTTGAAGAGTTTTGGAAAAGTTTGCTCTTCATGTCTTTGCTCCTCTTGGTCATCTAAACATTCTCCAGCCAGTTTAGGATCTAGTGTGGATGAAGCCCAGGGTGGCTGCTGGGATCAGCAGGCACAGCGTGGTGGGCAGAGGACCCAATCCTGCAGCATTGCCCTCATTTTGATTTACAGTACCAGTACCAGGACTAGTGCTGTTAGTTTTTCCCTTCTCTTGAGAGCTTTCCTACACCAACATGAAAAAAGTCAGAATAAATAAGCAGATTATTTGATATTACTGTAATGTACACTGTTAAAAGTAGAAATGTGCAGTTATTAGGCTACCTTAAAGATTAATTTCTGCCTGATCAGACTGTTTAATAATGTTTGCTGCTGTAACCTAGTTTAGTCAGGCTGATACAGCTATATTTAACAATATTTTTTGTCTTTAATTAGAGCTAGTTAATTTTGATGTTACCACAAAAACCATTTTAGGTTACCCGCCCTTTTTTTTTTTAAATATAGTATATGTCAATTTAAAGTTTATTCAAGTTTGCTGCTTGAAAATGCACTTTGTTGATATTATTACGATTCTACTAATTATATTGACACTTAATAATTAACTTAGACTCTATAATGTTAAGTAGTAGAGACGACAAAATCCACTCACGCTTCTGCATCTACGTGGTATGCAGAGAACTGATGACACCTTTCTTGTATAATCAACATTTTGCATATACATGCAACTAATAATTATTTACCAAATGTACCAAAGTTTATTACAAATTAATTAACAAAATTATTAAAGAATTATAAAAAAAAAAAAAAAAAATCTTCATAAGGCAAGAGTGAAAGAAATTACAGTGCTTACCACCTGAGATGAAAAGGGTAAGGTTATAATCAGTAACCCAAGGCATAATGTGAGTATTTTATTCATGATGATGCCTTCTTCTTCTTCTTCTTCTTCCAGAGATGTTTTCTGTGGGGCAGAGTCTGTGCTCAGTGATGCAGGACTGTAGGCGTGGTGTTTTATTCTCACAGTGACTGATGTGTGACGTGTTTTAACGCCTGCCCATTGGTTTAGGAGGATCACATCCTCTTATCTGAGAAGATCTCTTAATAAAAGTTGTTGTTAAAATGTCAAATACACTGAATTCTTTAATAAATTTAAATCTAGGGTACTCATATTTTCTACTCTATTACCTTAATAAAACTATTATAAATCTCTCTTTTGTGTTGCTTTGTTCGGTCTGTTGTTGGCATGAGAAAAAATATGGAGAATCCGATTATGCTAAATTTACAGTATTTGTACTCATCTATTTTCTTTAATAAAACACATAGGGAAAAACTATCATAAAGCTCTGATTATATATCTTAGAACAACAAATAAATAACAATTTGAACAAAAAAAGACACATACATATACAATAATCTAATTTATTTGTGCATACAGACACATTCTGAGATGGAGTACATTGATCACATTTAGTAAATTTAAAATCTGTAGTACACATAATGTCATTATAGAAATGGAAATTGGGCTGAAATTGTAAATGCGTGATTACTGATTTAAGTAATGGAGTTCTTTAATCTGCTTAACCTCAATCATATACTGAGCATAGGAGAAACAAACAGTGACTTTGGAGCAAAACACGACAAAGAGCCCATTGGTGTGGTTCTGTAGCAGGATCCTGAGTTGCAGGTGTCTTTCAAGCTCCCTAAAACAGGTGCAACCAAACAAATCCCTCTTGGAGAAATTCTCCAAACTTTACTCAATTTCATTAGTTAAAATCCATTACAAAAATGTGAGTTGTGGTGTCTTCTATCTTCGAAATTTGTGGAAGTTTGCTCTTTGGGTGAATGGCTTGTTAATTTCACCACTGTCTCATTATTGGTCATCAATGGCGAATGCTCTCCATCCATCAGTTTAGGATCTAGTGTGGATGAAGCCCAGGGTGGCTGCAGGGATCAGCAGGTACAGTGTGGTGGGCACAGGACCCAATCCTACGGCACTGGAATTTGTGGAAGTACTGGACGTGCTGGGTGATGAGCTACTGCGTCCACCTGAGGACTTCTGAGCAGAGCTATCCTACACCAAACATGAAGGCAAAAGAAAGTCTGAAAAAGTGCTCACATTTTACTGTGTCCATGTTACAGAGCAATTTCATAAAACTGGATCTACATGTAGATGCATTTGCTACCATATATTATTAATTATGCTTACTAAGTAAAGCATGTATGCAACAAATAAGTGCACAAATCATTTTCTATAAACCTAAGACTAAATGAAAAAAATCTAAGTGCCTACCTGAGTTGAAAATGGTACGGTGATGATCAGCATCGCAAAACACAGTATCCAAACTGTATTCATTGTTATGCCTGTGTCGTCTTCTTCCAGAGAAGTTTCCTGCTGGACCAAGGGTCAGTGCTCAGTGAGTGATGGGGCAGTCGTGGGACTTTTAAACCCAAAGTGACGTCAAAAACACCCGCCCTCCGATGAGGTAAGAGAGTAATGATAAACTGTTAATGTAGCCCATTACAGGTTCTTTAACTTACTGAAATAATATATTAAAAGTTATATGCTAAAGTTAGTCATAACCATAGCAACAGTACAGTATACTGCTCGAGCGCTTTCCGTTAAGATATCGTAAAGTACATCGACAAATTACTTAGCCTATTACTTAACACTATGCTATATGTTTACGTACCTCAACTGAATAACAAAAACTGTAGTGTCTTGTTTAAAGCGTATGTAGGAGAGCCACCTTCAGGTCGTGATACGCGTGCATTTTTTTCTGTGATTTTGTTTTTTTTGACATGTTTATTCAGAATTAACATGAATAACACAATGTACAATGTGCTTTTCCTAAAAGAAATACAATCATTTAACAGCAATTCTTTGAGTTTAGCTTCAAATAAACTACAGAAACAACTCCAAAGATGATAAATATAGACGCATAAACAAGGGGGGGGGGGTTTGCCACACGTAGCAATTTATCTAAAAATATGTAACCTTTTTGCGTCCAGTGTCCGTGTCTTGCCTGTCTTTAGGACGGGAGTCCCAAAAGAAAGAGACCAGGATCCATTTTCAATGTTATCTTAAGAATGGTGCTGATTTCTTAAGCAATAAAACTCCAGAATCTTGAAATGAGCTTGCACCTCCAAAAGCAATGAAAGTATGTCCCTATCTCTGTATGGCACTTAACACAAAGAGCCAGTATAGTGGATCAATTTTATTAATCAAAACTGGCGTTATATGCAACCCACTGTATGTGATATCTTAAGTCTCTCTAAGCTGAAACACACATACTGGTAAAAAATGTATAGCGTGGCTCAGTGGTAGAGCATTGCGTTAGCAGCGCAAAAGGTCGTGGGTTTGATTCCCAGGGAACACATATACTGGCAAAAAAAAAAAAAAAGTATAGCCTGAATGCACTTTAAGTCGCTGTGGATAAAAGCGTCTGCTAAATGCATAAATTATTATTATTATTATTATTAAATTATTAATTATTAAATTAAGCTGGTTACAAGTGAAAGTGGATCTCACACATTTCATGGCCTCCTGCCAGTCATCGTCAATACAAACATTACACAGATCTTCCTCCCATTTACGAGCCACCGTGTTCAAGAGTCCAGAGACATTAGAGTATAGAAAATAATAAAATCTAGATATAAAATGAGCAGCATTAGTTGTGTTGATGAAAACAAACAAACAAACAAAAAAATAAGAATAATTTTATATTGTTAGTAATATTTCAAGATGAGAATGTACTGGACTGAAGAAACTTGTTTAAAATAATTGTATCAAATATGATACAACAGGGTTTTGGGGAACGTTTTTTGTCAATCTTTCAGTCCTCTTTTGTATTGCATTATATGTTTTGCCCCCATAATTAAAACTATAAGCATAAACTAAAGTTTAAAGCTAAGCATTTTAAAGATTGTATATATATATATATATATATATATATTGTATAAAAGTTCAAACAACTATTTCTCTTATCACTGCCTTCGAAGCCCACGGCGCCCTCTTGCGTTTCAAATCCTCATTCACAACATGAAGAAGGCGTTTTCGTTTATGTGGATAGTTTATTTCTTCTCAGCTTCCGTAGATGTCCGTTGCTTTTATGTTTCCGGTAGACACAGAGTGACGGCCGACTCGTAGTATATAATATGTTCGTTCATCGAGGCCTCACACTCCATCCCAGTAGGTGGCGGAAATGTACCTTAAGCTGGTTTGCCAACCGCCATTAAACACAAAAGAAGAAGAAGAAGAGTGACGCCCGTTAGGCTGAGGGAGGACGGAGGAGCTGAACACGCAGCGCCGGATGAAGCTCTATGAAGACTCTAAGCGGGTACAAGAATCAAGGGTGTTTGTATGTGGGTTGGTAGGTTAATCAGGAGATTGTAGATAGTGTCAATGGTCCATTTGAGATATAGGTGGCGGTAATGTACTTATAAGTCTGCGATCCGCCTTAAAGCAAGAAGAAGAAGAAGAAGAAGAAGAAGAAGAGTGACGCCCACAACAAACTCTCAGCCTGGTCGCAAACTCACCTGTCAGAGTCCCTCATGCTGCTGGTTCGACGTTCGGCAGTAGGTTTCGGCGGTGTGGCTCGATGGGGACTGCGCTGTCTATGCTCCGGGGACGCAGCGGGCCGGTACCGAGACACTGTGCTGCTGCCCCGCACTGACTTCCCCATGAGAGTGAACGGGCCGAATCTACTGGAGCGAGAGATCCAGATCCAGCAGGTAAATGTGACAGGTCCAGATACAGATACAAAAGCTGCTGTTAAAACCGAAAGATCTGATCTAAGTGGTTCTGTTCTGTAACTTCATAAATCATCCTGAATGATTAAGATGATAGCATTTGTAGTACTTCCATAACTGCCACACACCTTGAGATCACGGATGAAGTTGTCTTTTGTTGGAGATTAGGGATTTTTCTGGAGTTTGAACTTTTCTGAACCACATTTCACAGAAATGTGGGTTTGACCAGCTGTACACATGGCAGAGAGAGAAAAAAGCTAAAAAGGAGTACTGCCTTCATGATGGACCACCGTATGCCAATGGGGACCCGCATGTTGGACATGCTCTCAATAAGGTACATTCTGTCAGATCATAAGTACACAATTCTTGACTATGCAGGATTTTAGAAATGCCAAGGTCCAATAGCATGAGGAGCTTGTTTGGGGAATTCAGGGCCCCTCTGAAAAATTTTGATTCCCTTGATCTACTTATGCGCACAGTATACATTGTACAATATCTTTGCAGCATCCAAGTTATTATTATTAGGAAATTATTTCACAACTTTTATTACACACCAGAAAATATACAGAGGTCTGGTGGGTACGGCTGTGAGACAAGTAGATGTTCCTGGATCCGGATCCTTTATTTTTACTTCAAAGACATCTTATATAGTTATTAGGGCTGCACGATTAATCGCATGCGATATTTAACGCGCATCGTGTCAGAAAGCCGGTTCTGTAATCAGCGGTAAATCTCCATCACCTGCGGGCTTTCACATGGAGCAGCATTAACTACACAGAGCCGTTGTTCACTGACGAGCTGCGCTAAACCACGTTCATATTCGCGCGATTTTTTGCGCTGCTCATCAGTGAACAACGGCTCTGTGTAGTTAATGCTGCTCAATGTGAAAGCACGCAGGTGATGGAGATTTA
>NW_015548239.1:1338936-1364082 GCF_001515605.1 Sinocyclocheilus anshuiensis | reverse complement strand
ACCGCTGATTACAGAACCGGCTTTACTGATAAGATGCGCGTTAAATATCGCATGCGATTAATCGTGCAGCCCTAATAGTTATATTCCTAAACCTACAGGAATGGAAATATTCGCTGCCCCGCACTGACTTCCCCATGAGAGTGAACGGGCCGAATCTACTGGAGCGAGAGATCCAGATCCAGCAGGTAAATGTGACAGGTCCAGATACAGATACAAAAGCTGCTGTTAAAACCGAAAGATCTGATCTAAGTGGTTCTGTTCTGTAACTTCATAAATCATCCTGAATGATTAAGATGATAGCATTTGTAGTACTTCCATAACTGCCACACACCTTGAGATCACGGATGAAGTTGTCTTTTGTTGGAGATTAGGGATTTTTCTGGAGTTTGAACTTTTCTGAACCACATTTCACAGAAATGTGGGTTTGACCAGCTGTACACATGGCAGAGAGAGAAAAAAGCTAAAAAGGAGTACTGCCTTCATGATGGACCACCGTATGCCAATGGGGACCCGCATGTTGGACATGCTCTCAATAAGGTACATTCTGTCAGATCATAAGTACACAATTCTTGACTATGCAGGATTTTAGAAATGCCAAGGTCCAATAGCATGAGGAGCTTGTTTGGGGAATTCAGGGCCCCTCTGAAAAATTTTGATTCCCTTGATCTACTTATGCGCACAGTATACATTGTACAATATCTTTGCAGCATCCAAGTTATTATTATTAGGAAATTATTTCACAACTTTTATTACACACCAGAAAATATACAGAGGTCTGGTGGGTACGGCTGTGAGACAAGTAGATGTTCCTGGATCCGGATCCTTTATTTTTACTTCAAAGACATCTTATATAGTTATATTCCTAAACCTACAGGAATGGAAATATTCATCTTCATTTGATCTCTCCCGCAGATCCTCAAAGACATCCGGAACCGTTTTGAGGTGCTGAGAGGTAGACAAGTGCACTATGTGCCTGGTTGGGACTGCCATGGGCTTCCCATTGAGCTCAAAGCACTTGGAGACCTGGGAACCAATGAGCTGAGTCCTCTAGAAATCAGACAAAAAGGTCAGGATGTCACATACAATGAATGCTCTGGTCAAATAAGTAATTTCTCTAGATCTTAGAAGCTTGTGTTTATCTGAAAAAAAAATAAAAAATTACAGTCAGTTAAGTAATATTGCTAAGATGCGTTCCTTCTGGTGAATCAAAAACTGCCTGTTTGTCTCTCTGTTCAGCGCGGGAGTTTGCAGAGAGGGCCATATCTCGGCAGCGTGCTGCATTCCAGCGCTGGGGTGTGATGGCGGATTGGGAGAATTGTTATTACACCTTTGATGGGAAATATGAAGCGGCCCAACTGAAAGTCTTCCAGGAGATGCACAACAAGGTGAGAGAAGTTTTTCCTGTACAACACAGCTTGACATGTTTGATTTCATTCCATATGTGAGTATTTATAAAAATAATAAAAAAATTATTCTTCAATGATTTACATTACTGTTTATGCTACTATAAAAATTAAGAGAAAAAATTGCAATATTTATTATTAGAATTTATTTGATCAAAAATACTTATTTTTTATTTTTTTACTTTTTAAATATTTGAATATATTTAAAAATATATACTTCATTACTCCAGTCTTCAGTGTCATATGATCCTTCAGAAATCATTCTAATATGCTAATTTGTTAAAAACAGTTGTGTTAGTTAATGTTTTTGTCAAAACTGGGATACTTTTTGTCCATATTCTTTGATGAATAAATTCAAGTATTTCTTTGAAATAGAAATTTAACATTACAATTGTCTTTAATGTGACTTTTGATTAATTTAATGCATCCTTGCTGAATAAAAGTATTAATGTCTTAAAAAATGGCTGACCCCAGACTTTTAAACAGTAGTGTATGCACCCTCATGTCATTGAAAAGTTTCTCACTTTACCCGGCTTTTTTTGTCTTTGTGTACAGGGTTTAATTTATCAGGACTACAAGCCTGTTTTCTGGTCACCATCGTCGAGGTGAGAGAAGCTGTGTTTGCAGTCTCATATAAAGCCTTTAATAAAGCTTAAAAGACATGAAGTCTTTGTTGTTGTACAGTATTTCTGCTATATTCTCTGTAGGGGTGTGCCGGTATGAGTATCGGTACCGAACGGTTCACGGGGCAAATTCCAAATGGAAATGATCATCCTTATCCCCTTGGAGTGGGGACTTTGGAGTGAGCAGGGCACGTATGTGCCATTATGTAGTCGTTTGACCCTCAGACCATTCAAAATATAGATGAGTTTGTTTCTTCATCTGAACAGATATGGGGAAATTTAGCATTACATCACTTGCTTACCAGTGGATCCTCTGCAGATGGGTGCCATCAGAATGCGTCTGGAAAGCTGCGTGGTTGTAAGAAACCAAATCCATTAAGATGTTTTTAACTACAGACCGCTCCTTTTGGCTAAAATACGAGTCCTCTATCCATAATATTGCTTTTCCTAGTGAAAAAAAATAATTTCGCCTGAATCAGGTGAGAAATATACACAGATCAAGCACTGTCTATAAGTGAAACATTTCTAAACAAATATGTGACCCTGGACCACAAAACCAGTCATAAGGGTCATTTTATTTAAATTGAGATGTATACATCATCTGAAAGCTGAATACATAATACTTCAAATACTATTTGAAAATCTGGAATCTGAGGGTGCAAAGAAATCTAAATATTTGGAAAATTGCCTTTAAAGTTGTCCAAGTGAATTCCTTAGCAATGCATATTACTAATGATAATACACTGATACATTTACGGTTGGAAATTTACAAAATATCTTCATGGAACATGATCTTTACTTGACATCCTAATGATTTCTGGCATAAAAGAAAAATCAATAATTTTGACCCAAACAATGTGTTTTTGGCTATTGCTACATAATATACCCGTGCTACTTATGACTGGTTTTGTGGTCCAGGGTCACATATATTGGTGGATTTTGATGTGAGAGACAACAGGAGATGGACTTTTTCAGTGGAGGTAGGGATGTGCCGATACGAGTATTGGTACCGAACGGTTCACGTGCAAATTCCAAATGGAAGTGATCATCCCTATCCTCTTGGAGTGGGGGCTTTGAAATGAGCAGGGCACGTGCTTGCCATTATGTAGCGTTTGGAATGCACTTGGCAAAGCTAGCTACGTAATTTCCTCATTATCTTCAGCTGGCATGTTCCCGTGACAACGCAGCACGGTGTCCGTCATCAGATGTCGCTGTTTTAATGTCATAAATGTCTTTTTATTGTTGTTAGCATAACTGTTGCAAATAAACATACATTTTATATTTTAAAAAGTTTTTAAAATATGCTATATAATATATAAAAACATATATAAAACTTTTTAAAATATAAAATGTATATTTTTTAATGCCGGTGTCCATCAGCAAATCTGCTGACTGACACCGTACTGCGTTGTCACGGGAACATGCCAGCTCCCTTTGCCAAGTGCATTCCAAACGACTACATAATGGCACGCACGTGCCCTGCTCACTCCAAAGTCCCCCTCTCCAAGGGGATAGGGATGATCACTTCCATTTGGAATTTGCCTGTGAACCGTTTGGTTTCACAATTTGAGTTGAATTACTGAAATAAATGAACTTTTCCACGACATTCTAATTTATTGAGATGCACCTGTAATGGCACGCACGTGCCCTGCTCACTCCAAAGTCCCCACTCCAAGGGGATAGGGATGATCCCTTCCATTTGGAATTTGCCCTGTGAACCGTTTGGTACCAATACTTGTACCGGCACACCCCTAATTCTCTGTCTCGGTGAAGAACGGCGCTTGCAGAAGCTGAGCTGGAGTATAATCCAGAACATGTGAGCCGTGCTCTATACATCACTTTCCCCCTGCTCACCCTGCCAGCTGAACTCGCTGCGAAAGCAGGTGTGTGTGTATGTGCCACACACTCTTTGTGGCCACACACTCTTTATACAGGCCATATACACAGAGTTAAAATTATTTTGCTGTTTCTGATGCCAGTTTCTTTGTCTGTGCTTTAGAAAGTTGGGCTCGTGTGTCTGCTCTGATATGGACGACTCAGCCATGGACTATTCCAGCCAATCAAGCGGTTTGTTACATGCCCAAAGTACAGTAAGTCACACACTTATGCATCTGTGAGTGGAATGCACATGATATGATTTGATGGAGATGTTCATGATCACATGTTTTTCCTCTTCTTCAGGTACTCTGTAGTGAAGCGAGCTGATAATGAGCAGCTCCTCCTAGTGGCCTCAGAGCGCATCAACAGCCTCGCCTCTATATTGAAGACAAATCTAGAAAGTTTGGCTACATTCACAGGTAGATCCAGTGTTCGTTTGTGGCCTGAATTACTTCACTTGATGCCTTTTAAACTGGCCTAAGCATCTCTCTGTTTCTTTCATTCATCTCCAGGGTCAGACCTCAAAGGTGGAGTCTGTCAGCATCCCACAATTCCTTCAAAACAAGTGCCTTTGTTGCCGGCTAATCATGTGACCATGACTAAGGGAACGGGATTGGTCCACACAGCTCCTGCCTACGGCATGGAGGACTACAGTGTTGCTACACACTTTAATCTGCCAGTAGTAAGTCAACACACCTGTGAATGCTGAAATAGTAAGAATATTGTCTTGTTGGCATGACTTTTAATTGGCTGTCTCTCTTCACTAGGAGTGCATGGTGGATGAGGAGGGCAGATTTACAGAACTGGCTGTGCCTGAACTGCAGAAGAAATCTGTGATGACTGAAGGCAATGCCACAGGTGAGAGGAAAGAGATCATGTTGATACAAGAAAAACAGAACAAGATTAGAGCGTATGAAATAATAAAAGAATATGCATTCTAGGAATCATAACTAATGTTTTGTGTGTGTGGGCAGTAATCTCAATGCTGCAGGCAGCGGGTTCCGTTGTGAAAGAAGAGGACTGTGTTCACAGTTACCCATATGACTGGAGGACCAAACAGCCAGTTGTGATCAGAGCCAGTAAACAATGGTTTATTAACACAGCCAGCCTCAAAGACAAAGCTAAGGTGAGACAATAGACTTAAATAAATGAAGACTGTTTTAAGGACTGTTTAGATTTTTTACATAGTGAAATTTTTTTGTATTGAAATTAAATTCTAAAAATAAAATTGCAAAAAATGTGTTATGTATTTATTGATCAGAGCATGCTTGTTTTTAGTTACTCATGCAAAAGTATTACAAATGTGACAGATTTCTAGTAAGTTATATAAGTGCTTATCCGCAGAAAATAAACTCTTGTTGTGTGTTTTTATAGGACGCCCTGCAGAAGATGCGTGTGATACCCGAATCGGCGAGGTCCAGTTTGTTGGCAATGTTGGACAGAAGAACATACTGGTGTATATCTCGGCAGAGGAGCTGGGGCGTCCCCATCCCAGTGTTCTACCATAAAGAGACTGGAGAGCCACTCTTAAACAAGTATATACTTACACCGTCATAGACATACTCAAACACATATAAACTCATCTTAAACTGTATGTTTAATTCCTTCTTTCTCTCTCAGACATTCAGTGACACACATCGCTAAAGTTTTCTCTGAGAAGGGGAGTGACAGCTGGTGGACGGAGCCAGCAGAGACATTTCTGACTCCAGAGGTTCTTCAGAAGGTACATTTTCATATACTACCAGTAGAATTTTTGAAAATATTTTTTTAAAGAAGTCTCTTATGTCACATGATCCTTCAGATTTCATTCTAATTGGTGCTCAAGAAAGATTCAATATATGTTATAAATTGTTTGTCAGAGTAAAGCAGGTGCGGTGTCTGATTATGTACGGGGTGAAGATGTCCTGGATATCTGGTTTGATAGCGGGGCCTCATGGGCCGCTGTGCTCCCGGGTGAGTAGTCAAAGTGGTGCTTAATTGTTACAAGTATTTGGTGTCTGTCTAGTTCCATAAGTATTTTGATGTCTGCTTGTCTTGGGTCCTTTCGTAAGCTTTGTTGTGTTGTAATGTAATCTTACTGTTTCTCTCTTTCAGAATCTGACCCGCGTGCAGACTCATATGTGG
Organism: Sinocyclocheilus anshuiensis; assembly: GCF_001515605.1. Classification (NCBI taxonomy): domain Eukaryota; kingdom Metazoa; phylum Chordata; class Actinopteri; order Cypriniformes; family Cyprinidae; genus Sinocyclocheilus; species Sinocyclocheilus anshuiensis. Next base: position 1,358,054 of record NW_015548239.1, on the reverse strand, counting down.
AGGGGAAAGATCAGGTCGGCGGTTGGTTTCAGTCGTCTCTCCTCACCAGTGTAGCTGTACGGAATAAAGCCCCTTACAAGTGAGTCATATATGCAAATGAAAATACACATGTAGAAAAACATATTGGTGACCTTCTGTGTGTGTTTCAGAGCTCTAGTGGTCCATGGATTTGCTGTGAGTGAGAGAGGAGAAAAAATGTCTAAGTCCGTAGGCAACGTTATCGACCCAGATGTTGTTATTAATGGAGGGAAGGTACGATATGATCAACTATTAATAGAATGAAATTATCAGTCAGTGCTTTCAAACATCAATTTCTCTCTCCCAGGACTTGTCTGTCTCTCCTCCATATGGTGCTGATGTTTTGAGATGGTGGGTTGCAGAGTCAAACGTGTTTTCTGAAGTTCAGATCGGACCGAACACACTAAACGCTGCTAAAGACAGCATCAACAAGGTTTGGCTTATAAACTAATGCATTAGTTTGCTGCCAATCAATGCTAATTCAAAAGGAGATTTTTACACTAGCTTTCAAAAGTTTAGGGTCAGAAAGAATTTGTTATTATTTATAATGTTACAAAAGATTTCTATTTTAAATAAATGCTGTTCTTTTGAACTTTCTATTCCTCAAAGAATCCTGAAATAAAAATGTCACAGTTTGCACAAAAAATATATAAAGCAGCACAACTGTTTTCAACATCGATAATAAGATTAATGGCTGCTGAAAATTCAGGGTTGCTATCACAGGAATAAGTTACATTTTAAAATACATTCAAATAGAAATCTGTTATTTAGATTTTATATTGTAATGTTTCACAATATTATGGTTTTACTGTGTTTTGATCAAATAAATTCAACCTTGGTGAGCTTAAAAGACGTTTTATCAAAACCAAAAAAAAAAAAATCTTACCTACCCCAAACGTTTGAACAGTAGTGTAATCAAAATTTTATGCTAAAGTTTTTTGCTAATGGCCTCTTTTTCAACTGCTCTTCTCTCTCTCCAGCTGAGGAACACGCTGAGGTTTCTCTTGGGGAATCTCCAGGGTTTTGATCCTCGTTCCCAGGCCGTGGACCCTAAACAAATTCACTACATAGATCAGTTCATGCTGCACGTGCTCAGAGAGTTCAGCATGAAGGTGAGTCTCAATGTTAACCATTTAAAATGTTTCTACAGCCTGGGCATGAACCAGCTCTACGCTGCAGTCGATCACGTCACGTGTGTTTGTGTGTGCTGTAGGTAACGGATGCTTACAGTGAGTTTAACAATGGCCGTGTTATCCGTCTGCTGCAATCCTTCATCACTAGAGATTTATCTAACTTCTATTTCAGCATCATTAAAGATCGGTAACAACTCGTTCGATTATGTAACTTTGTGTTTTAAAATCCTTAAGCTATTTTTCTAATGTTTTGTAGCAAAAAGCCTCACTCATTTTTTTCTCTCTCAGGCTGTATTGTGACCCTGAGGACTCCCTTGGTCGGAGGTCGTGTCAGACAGTTTTAGAAGAGATTCTGGATGGAGTGAGTCGTTCTATCGCTCCTGTACTCCCTCATCTCGCTGAGGAGGTGTACCTACACTCTCCTGGACATGATGGTACACACAATGTCCGTACAAAACTGATGCTGCACATCTATGGACTCGTTATCTCACTGTAACGCTTCTCACCTCTCTCTTTGTCTGTAGAGGGTGACACTTTGTTTCGTAGCGGTTGGATTAAGACCAGTTCTGTTTGGCGGAGGCCAGGACTGGAGGAAGCAGTGGAGGGTGCGTGTGCTATCAGAGATTCCTTCCTGTCATCTATTCCGGGACGTAATGCTGCTGAGTATGAGCTCATCATTGCCATTGAGCCCGGCCTGTTCTTTGAGCTCATGGAGGTACATCATTGATTTTAAGGCCTGTTCACACTACAGATGTTGGACACAGAAATACAGCTTGATTGTGGTGTGTCTGTTCAGACAAGTGCATAAAAATGGAAGATGGACATGCAAATGCAATATCTGACAGTAGGTAGTGCTTATAGAAGATATCCCGGTAACCCTGTACATAGAGCACTATGTAACTTTCCGTTTCTGACACGCGTTTGTCACAGAGAAAAAAAATTAAGTCAAACTGCATTTACATGTTTTCAAACAACCATTTAGATTTTTAGCTTCGCTATGAGTGCCATGAAGTTGTGGTTTTATGTAACAGCAGTGGCTCTGGGCCTGTGAATAAAAGCACAAATCTTATTTGTTGGCCAGTTTTCTTTGTAGTGCAATGGAAAAGAAATTAGAACACCTCTGCGTAAAAAAAAAAAAAAGTGACATTGACAGCATGCAAATGTTTGTGTCAGACATTACACATTAACGTCTGTTCATTCAAATTAAACTATTTTGCACTAATTTTTCACACCAAACATTTGTATTTGGTGTGAAAAGGTCTTTAAATACATAATACAATTTTCTGCTTCATTTGCTTGCAGCTAAATCATTTTGTATGTTGTTTTCCACCCTTCTCTGTCAGTCTCTTCAAGAGGAGCCCACTTCCACCTGCTCCCAGCTGACAGAGCTCATGATGGCCTCACGCACGACTCTGGCAAGCTCTCTCCCGCGGGATTTGCCATCGGATGCCATCACAAGCACAGGAACCTTCCTCATCAACCTGGAAGGTAAGATACTTTTCTTCAGATATAAATTATCCAGTGTTTCTTTCATTTTTTGAGTATTCTGTTGGTGAAAATTCAAGTCAGAAAGATACGCAGTTAAACCTGTCTTTACTTGGGGAACAGAATAAGAATCCCAATTAAAAAAAAAAAAAGTATGCAACACTGAAGTAACTTGTTCGGGTGGTTTTGCAAGATAGGACTGCATTTTATTCTGCTCATCTGTGTGTTGTGTAGGGGGCGTGATCCGGGAGGAGAGTGCATACATCGTAGCTGCGATGCCCACCTCTCTATCACACTGTCCGAGATGTCGACGATACACATCAGATGAGCCAGACTGCCTCTGCCCACGATGCCAGACCGTGCTGGAAAACGCCAAGTAATCACCCTGACTGTTGCCTTCCTTCTCCTCCTCCTCTGGTGAAAAAGATTGCAAGGGCTAACATGGACCAGAATGAAGCGGCTATTGTAAGAGGCAGAAAGTTGTCTGAAGGTGTGGGAGAGGGGGACCGTGTTTCTCAGGGGTCAAACGGGAGATGAACTGTTATAAATGAACAAAGGAGGAATTTGGAAGGAAAAACCAAACAGGAGATTCATCTGAGACAAAAACGTCCACAAAAAAACCAATTCAGATCATACTTACAATATGAGCACTGACCTGGGATCTGACAGATTTGAACAATGCAGTTCTCTGCTACAAGTTTAAGCAAACTGATTCAGTACACTGAAAAGGGCCTTGGTGTATGTGTATGTCCATACGTGCTTGTTTTTGTGGTGGGTGAAAGGTTTGATTGACACGTCTATCTTTATTTTTATGTATATTCAAGTCATGAAGGGGTATGTTTTATTGTGATATTTTGAACTGAAGGCATACTGTAATGTCAGTGTGACTTATTCATGAAGCCAAAGCAGAAGTCAGTAGTGAAACCAGTCTTAAATTGTGATATTGAATGTGGCAGTTTATCTAACAATGGGTTTACAAACTTTACACATTCATTCTGCTTGTTTCATTAATGAGGCTCAGTTAGAGGAGAGTTTTTTTCATTTTAGTTTCTTGGTTTACCTGTAAATTGATGCTTTATGACGTCACTTTTATTGCTAAACCAATAAACAGTACATACAGGAAAGAGAATATGAATCTCAATGTGAGTCTTCATGTGTTCCCACTTTCACAAATGTATATAATAATATTCTTCATAAAAACTTGTCTGCATGACAAATCTACTCAAACATGTAAATGACCAACAGGTTAAGTAAATGAGTTCATGTCTGCAGTTGTTTTTTCTTGCTTACTAATGAGCTATATTGGACATGGCTTTCATGAGGTAAATATTATGTGAAAGCTAATACACTTCTTAAATACCACATTCATGTTTATTTCCTGCTATAAGTAGTAGTAAAGAGAAGAGATGACACGCACATTGGAGGTTCTCAGTCTGCCAAATTTGTGCGTCACATTAAAGAGCACAAAAACGATTTGGATTTCATGGGGAAATGGACAGAAGTTAGAACTTTAAAGCTGAGACTTAGTTTCTCATCAAAAATAACAGCGTGTGGAGCACTGCGTGTGTAGTACACATTGACCAGTCTGAGGCAGTGGAGTAGGAAAGGAGATTTGCACATGGGTAAGATTCTCCATCTGGCTGCATTTCCTCCCAATAGTGTATATACCGATATCTAGAGGACTGTATACCAACATAAGATGGTATTAAAATCGACTGTTATCATACTGTGTGTAACGTTTAAGATTTTCACAGTACAATAACTGTCTCACGGTTTCATGGCATGCATAATTTTATAATCGAACAAACTATTAAAAGGTGAAGTAAATAAGCTCGTCTCTGTAGTTCCTTTTTTACAAGCTGCTGTAGTGGACATTGAATGGATTTCCCGAGGTAAATGGTGATCAATGGTGTTTGCATTTTTTCCCCAATATTGCAGATAAGCAAATGTGCACCGTAGGACCATAATTACCGGTGTTGCACCGAATTCTTTGACCATATTAGGCGTTGTATTGAGCTAATCCGACCTACTCCTAAATCCAATCCTAAACCTACCCTCACTACAGCGCCTGCTAGGGTCACATAATTCTGTGCAACAAATAGAATTAAATGTCTTTGTGTTTCTTTTATTCTAACTATATTCTAATGTTGCTAGTTTAATGCTTTCATTTTGAGGACAATGCGCTACACAACAGTTCTATGCAATTGTCTTTATTTTTGGTATCATGGTTAACGTTGCATTATATGAGCAGCCAGGCACAGCTGGTACAGGACTGCATAAAAGGTCAGCTCTACTGAAAAGAAATCTTTCTTTTGTCTCACCTTGCAACCACACCTAAGCTTGTACATTTAAAATAACACTACATTTTAGTGCTTGTTTACTAATAAACAGCATAAATGAGACATTGCAGACATGTTTAATTGGCAGAATAAATGAACAAGAACATCTAGAATTTGAAATAAAAAATATAACCCCCATGGTGTTAATATACTGTAATGTTTTGATTATACTGATTACAGCACAATATAATTTTAAAGCTTCCTTGTAAAGAACGTCATTCTTAAATTACAGGACTACTGTACATGAATAACATTGTTTTTATCCTAATAACACTCTAGACACTAGAGACTCCAGGCCCTTTATTTGTGACACGTTCAGTGTGCACAGGCATTGTGGGATAGCACATCCTCTAGATGTGCTAGTGCTCTAGATGTTATTTTAGTGACTGCTGTGAAAAAGAAATTCAAGTCTGCTAAATTAAGCAGATTACTGATGATGATGATGAAGATGTGTTTACTTTGGCTGCTGACTGGGTGGTTTTCCAGGTCTCAGGGCTTCTTGGAAACTTTTAAAGTCTAGAATATTTAAAAAACATGATTCTCATTCTCTCTTCCTGTGCATTTCTTTATATCAGGGCTCTTCATGTAAAGAGTCCACAGCCTCCAGCAGGTGGAGGGCAAGGCTGTACTGGCCGTGGTTTTCGGGGAGCATCTCGATGACTTTATTGATCAGTCGACTGCTCTGAGACAGAGGGACTGAGGGACAGCGCAGCTCACTGGGGTCCTAGCAACACACAAACCATGACACAGATGAGTGTAAGATGGTAAGAGATTTGAGAACTGTGCAGTCTGTGTGATCTCACCATAGCCTTCAGCCAGGTGCAGAGGGTGGGCGGCAGACGGGCCAACAGCTCCATGTTGGGTTTGGTCTGTGACTGGGAGTGGAGCAAATAGAAAGCGAGTCTCTGACCAGTCAACACCAGCAGCTGAGAGCCCAAAACATCTTTGTCCTGCACCTCCATCATCACCTGCGAGATAACGATAAAAAGAAAAAGTACAAAGAGAAAGTTCAAAATAAGAAAAAAGAAAGATATATACAAAAAGAAAAAATTAAAAAGAAAAAAAATGTAAGAAAATTACAAAAATAAAAATGAGAAAAGTTGAAAGATAAAATGCATACTAAGAAAAAAATGGAAAAAGGAAAAAATAAAGAAAAAGTGAGAAATAAATTACAAGAAAAAAGAGAAAAATTACAAAACAAAGAAAAAAATATATATACAAAAAAAAAAGAAAAAGAAAAAAGAAAGAGAGAATTAAAAACAAAAATAGAACAAAAGAGAAAAATTACAAAAATGAAACCAAAAGAAAGGGTTAAAAAAAGCAAAAAGAAAGCTCATTAGGATCTCTATATTTCACTGTTGTATATATGCTCAGGAGGTTTAACAGAGTGTGTGTGAGTGTGTGTTACCTCCTCTGCCCGCAGGTCCAGGCCCTGGTTGTAGAGCTCACAGACGAGGTGTCTGCGCAGGATGTCAGTATTGACCTGCAGTATAGACGAGAGCTCCATACACACAGACGGCCACATGTCTTCAGTGCTGCTGTGTTTGACACTGTTCTCCTCAGACTCAGCTAGAACCTTCACCCAGCCTGTTAACACGTTCATCAGAAACTACACACATGCACAAGAGAGTAATACATCAACACTGGTTTCAGAGGCAAGCCATAAACATCTTATGATCTGTTATTCGAGAATCTTTTGGCCTACACTTCACTGTCACTGTACAAGATGCATGTGACTATAAAATCTTTGGAATAAAATAAAGCCATTTTGCATGGAGATGTTCTTGATGATTGCAGTTCTACCTCCAATGCTGAGAGTGGCACTGTGACTCACCTCTTGTCTCACTGCGACCAGATTGTGGTCCATGTCTCCACTTGGCAGCAACTGGATAGACGACAAATCTCTAAAAAATGCATTCTTACCCTGTAGGTGACAGAAAAAGACAACATGAATTAGTCGTCATAAAGCAGAAATTTCAATCACCTTTTCTTCCTTGTAGTGATGTATATTCGAGTAAAACGGCTTCTTGAAAGTGAAAAAATGTAGAAGTAGAATTAGGTCAGTACATGTTGAGTCGAACCTGTGTCACACACATAAGAACCATGGCTAATCACTTCACCATTAATTTTTTTTAAAGGTGCCATAAAATGCATTGATACAATATTTTAAATTGTTCTCTGATATCTACATAGAAGGTATGTGGCTTAGGTAAGGGCAAAAAAATCTCCAGAAATGGTTTTACATGTCCATTTACAACACTAGGATTTGTCAGTTGTCACTAGAATGAAATGGCCTGTTTTTACCTTATTTGGAAGGGTCATGAATAATAATGTTGAGCTCTGCTCTGATTGGCTGTTTCACAGTGTGGCTCATTTCAGTAGCTCACACAGCATGAAGGAAACACAGGGAAAATATATATTTCAATACTCTCTCTCGCAGTTATATCGTTGGGTAATTATACTGTATATAAAATGCAGGCATCAGGGAGCCGCTATTAATATATTTGAATGCACGATCGCTTTTTACTTTCACTTTCGAGATTTGCGATCGCATGTGCTGTGTGTAAACTACAGCGGCAGTACTTAACACACATTTTACAAGATGAGATTCTTGTCAGTGGTGCTCAGGATCTGTAAATCATTCGCCATCATCCTCAGTCATCTCTCCTTACTCTGTTTATGTGGTAAGTGAAATCTTATGTACTGTAATGTAACAAGCTACCGCTAGCAAGCACCTAACCATGTCCCTTTAGTGGCTCGCGTTATTTTATTAGAACACGGTTATTTGTTTGTTTTCCGTGTCTTTCTGAATACAGACACCAACCCATCCCTGCACATCACATCCCCTGCACAGCCTGGAACATAACATTTATTTCCATGATCTGTCATTTTTGATATTATCCTTGCTTGTTTCTTCACAATACCTGCAGAACTTCTGATGATTCGGCTGTGCCGGTCCGGCTGGCGGCTGGCATAGAACATGGGCGGGTATATGCAAATGTTGGGGGTGTAACTATTAGTGATCCCGACTGTAACGTCACAGTCGGTGTTATGTTCTGATTCGACTATTTTTCAGTGGTCTTTTGCATGCACGAGATTTACATAAGAAGGAGGAAACAATGGTGTTTGAGGCTCACGGTATGTCATTTCCATGTACAGAACTGTTATTATTCAACTATGCCAAGGTAAATACAGTTTTCCACCTTTAAGGCACTAAACAGCACATTTCTAAATTATATTGAGGTGTGCATGTATAAATGCAGAATTGTGTCCTTTTACCTTGCTGTCAAACAGGCTGAGTGGTTTCAGGCGCAGAGAGAAGGTCATGGCGGCTTGCAGCAGTGACGCTAACACACAGTGATGCTGAACGAGAGGATAGTGAACAGACCTCTGATCCAGAGCTAACTCCACTATAGACACTGGACCCTCAGCACCGCCCCACACTTCCTCCACACACATATCTGGAGCAGACACTTGCTCCACCGCTGAATCCGCCTGAGAGAGAAAAGAAGATTAGAATATATGTCTCGCTTTTATTTCAACCCATTCATTGCCCATCATCATCATTGTAAAATCCACAGTAACTTAAGACATGCTTCCGCCCATGCATACACTGTTTAATCAGTCCTTACTCTGGAGAAAAAAGGAAAGGAAGGGAGAAAAGAGGAAGATGAGACCTCCATCAGGGCCTGCAGTAACTGCACACTGGAGCCCAGGAAACTCCTCACAGCTGCGTCTCCCATTCCTACATCCTAAATACACACACACACACACACAGACATTAAATTCAAATAAAACAGATCTGAATTTAATTTATGCTTTGTGACTTCTCTTACCCGTCTACACAGTCGGTCTTTAGGTGCCTTTCCCACCTACATCAACACATGCGCAGTCAATTCTTAAATCTTAAACAGCACACAAAGAGGAAGAGCCAGAGTACACAGAAATGCAAACCTTTTCCATTAGGAAGGCAGTAGCCGAAAACCGCTTGACTATGAAGGTCTGCCACATCATAGCAGAGACACCTGAGAGAAGAGCATAGATGAAGGAGAGAATTCCTTGTGAAGAAATATGTTGTGGCAACTTCCTATCCATTGATCTGCCAACACAAATTAGCTTTTATCTAATCAATATACGCTATATATCTCTTACCGAACTGAATGTGAGGATTGGATATCATCTTTAAAAACTCCACTGACCACTCTAAGTACTGCCCCACCTGAGGAGAAAGGGAGAGATGACTGGTTGATATTTCTCCAGTAGCAAACTGCAAGCAATTCCAGTGTCTTTAATACTCCTTTACTTTTATGAAGAAGTACTTAGAAATAAATAAATGCAATTCTTTTTGACAAAATGAATGAACAAAAACAAAACCCATTTGATTCCAGTATTTTTCTGGTAATTTCTAAACAAGAACTGGTTCTCAGTTATCGACTCTTTAAGACAGCTTTGAGATTGTTTATAGTCTTCACCTCAGGGTCTTTGTTCCACTGGACCACGTTTTCCCAGCTACAGTGAGCAAACAGCACATCAGGAGACAGAGAATTTGGGAACCGCTGACACACACACTCCAGCAGCTCTAAGACAACACAAATGCACACACAGATGCTTCAGTCAAGCACAGAACACACACATAGCTTAAAGAACTATTATAAATGGAAACCACCATGGAACAATTTTAAATGATCTAACATCTAAGTAACATGATCAGGAATCTTCAGAGTTACCCTCAAGTTTCTCCTCCCCGCCTTGCTGTAATGGCTCATTCTCTCCCCTCCGTTGTAGGATATCCCTCAGGAGATCTGGAGACACACCCTGTCTGAAGATCAACTTGGAAACACAGTCTGCTACACCACCTAAATGACAAAAAAATTAAAATAAGAAAACATTATAATTTATTTAATTTTATCTTAGCATGTATGAAAGCAGATATTTTAAAGCTCCAGTAAACACACTTGTTCAAAAGTTTTGGGTCGATAAGATTTATTAAATGATTTTGAAAGAAGTTTCTTATGTTCACCATACTAATATATTTCTAAATGTAATTTATTCCTGTGATGGAAAAGCTGAATTTTCAGTAGCCATTCCTCCAGCCTTCAGCGTCACATGTTGAAATGTTGAAAATAATCATGCTGCTTAATATGACCGTGATTTTTTTAAAGGGGTCATATGATGTTGCTAAAAAGAACATTATTTTGTGTATTTGGTGTAATGAAATGTGTTTATGCGGTTTAAGGTTCAAAAAACACATTATTTTCCACATAGTGTACATTATTGATTCTCCTCTATGCCCCGCCTTTCTGAAACGCGTCGAGTTTTACAAAGCTCATCGGTCTGAAAAGCGAGGTGTGCTGTGATTGGCCAGCTATCCAGTGCGTTGTGATTGGCCGAATACCTCAAGCGTGTGACGGAAATATTACGCCCCTTACCATATTGTGATGCCCTGTCCGGCCGGAGCGACGAGACAAAAACATTAAAACCCAGAGCTTGTAACACTCCAAAGAGAAAGGAAAAATTGAAATCGCATCATATGACCCCTTTAATGAATATAACCTTTATCAATTTAATGCATCTTTGCTAAATAAAAGTATTAATTAAAAGTATAAAAAAACTGTCTCTTTTGACTGACACAAAACTTTGGAACAGTAGTTTGTGTGTTTTATGTACCTCTGCCACTCTCTAATAGTGTTTTGACCGAGCAGCGTGTAACAGCGCCACCTGTAGAGCCCTGAGGAGATGGCAGGCAGAGCAGTGTTTGCAGAGCAAGAACATCCTCCAGCTGCTTTATACACACCACCCACTGCTCCAACTCCAGAGAAACACATTCCCAGTCCTCCTGAAACTGCACAGAGAGAGAGAGTTACACATATACTGCACTAACTCTACAGATACAGAAAACACCCACCCACACACACACACGCACACACACACACACCTTGCTCTCTCCTAGCCTGGTAATGGCATTCTTGGCTACACGATGAGCGACTAGAGCAGCCAGTAGTGCGGCGGCGGAGCTCTCAGACTGAACACAAGCTGTGCGCACTTGCTGCCACCAGGGCGAGACACACTGGCCGTCCCATGACTCATCCACCGCTCCTGATATACACATGCGCACAATTAAAAAGTTAATATACTGGATAAAAATAAACAGGTTGATCTCTCTCACAGATGACATTAAAAAAGACCTTTCATGGAGCTGAGGGTGGACAGCAGCGTGCCCAGGTGTGAGACGGCATCTGGGTACTTCAGTACATCCTTCTCTTTGTTCAGCCAAACTGACAAGAGCAAAGACTGCCAGAGAGACATAAAAAAAAAAGCAGAAATTAAATTTAAGCAAATTCAGGATCTATTCTAACCATTCCAACCCCTTCCTTTTTTCTCTTTATATCACTTACCAGTAGCTGCTGAGGGCTGATGCCACTTTCCTGCAGAGTCTCACAAACTCTTTGTAAAGGACTCTGACCAGACAGACAACCCCAGAACAGGAAACTACCTGAAATGCATACAAAAATCACATTTGTGATGCACCAATACTAATATTTAGAATGATACAAATTATTTTCATGTTATTGCCAGTAACTGATAGTACAGAAAATTCTACACTATTTTGTTCAAATAAATCAAAACTAAAACATTAACTACTAAAATTTGAAATGCTACAAATGAGTGCACAACATCATAACATTCAACATGAAAAATTGATAATCATTTTGAGGTTTGCTAAAGATTACATTTAACAGTGTTATTAAATTAATGTTTTTAAAGATGAACTTCAAAGTTGTGATGAAAGAGAAGTAGCGACATTACACTCAAATGTAGTAGCTACATTTGAGTGTAATTGATTATAGAAAAAGAAAAAAAAAAGGCAGGGCAGAGACTTGGTTCTATGCATTGGTCATTGATTGGATTTTTAGATGTAGGCATTGCACTCTTGTAGGGAGATAAGTGTGAACATGCAGGGGTCCAGTTATGAAATTTGTATTAAAAATTAATAGATAACTTTTAAAAAAATGAAACGTACAAATTAATTGTTCACAATAAGATCTATAACATGCATTTGGAAAATAGACATGGTGAAATTTCATTTTATGAAAACTTTAAGTGAGTGTTAGATGACGCAAACAGTCTTATCTAAATGTAAAAATAAGGGAAATTTAATAATTGACCAATACAGATTAAAAAAAAGTTGATAACCAGTGTGGTACCAATATTTTGTGCATCCTTAAAATAAATACTTAAACAAAATGTAAACATTTATGACACTTAAAAAAAGCATACAAATAATGCACAATGAAATAAATATCCAGTTTTACCCAGTTGGGTCCAATCAGTATCAGGTTGTTTAATCACTCTGAGCTCTCCATTCACCCACTCCAATTGAGACAGAAATGTTCGGACTGGCAGTGGCCCACTTGAGTCTTGAGCAAATGAGACGCAAGGCCGAGAGTTCATCTCTGTGTAACGTTGCAGGACTGGGCCAACACGAGCAAGATCCTCCTCAATGGCAGAAAACGACGGCTGTATGGAAAGGAGAAGCCTTTAGTTCAAATCCTAGTGTGAAGAGGATACATTAGTTTAGGTCAACTAGATAGTGTCTGTATTACGCACATGTTCTGGCTCAGTGGGTGATGTATCTGGTATGTGCAGTAATTGAACGTCTGTGTAGAGCTGGAGAAGTTTGAGCTGGGATGAACAAAACTGCAGCAATGACTCGTCCACTGCTTCAGCATCTAATACAAACACACATGAAAAACAGATTAAACATTGACATAAGTGTTTAAATATAAAAAAATACACTATGCCCGGGGAGGACCAAGGGTGTTACCTTGTTCTTTCAGGCTAGCCAATAATGCACGAGTAACATTGGTCAAACAGAACACTGGTGCATTCTTATTGGACAGAAGTGACTCCAGAGCCTGTCAATCAATCAGATATTTCATTAAAGAATTTGTTAACATACAGACATATACAAACATAAATATGTTATATATTACAAACCTGTTTCTTAATAGCTGGATGTTTAATGTCCAGTAACACACTTTGTGCTTCACTCTCAAGCAGACCTGTCAATCAAAGTTTACAGGCCAACTCAAACATATGAACACATCAGTGCAACAGAACTAAAAGACAACATTGAGTAGTGGTTCTTTAAAAATGTTATGGATGACAACTTGAAGGTGTTTCATGTATATGCATGGTCTATCATGAATATTAATGAGGTAGGTCTGACCTGGCTCCACCTCCCTGCTCCTCAGAAGAGTGGTGAGTCTCCTCAGCAGGTGCATGTCTTTAGCGCGCTCGCTCTTTTTATCACTGACCAACACAGAACAGACACATTTGCACTAACCTGCATTGTGTGTGTGTTTGTGAATATTAATGTGCACACCTTCATGAATATTTATGTATGATTGTGTACCTGAGTGCCAGGTGGAATGGTATGGTGACGGCTCTCAGGGCTCCATTAACTGGGTCAAACAGACACACTTGTTGTGTGTGGATTTGCCAACCTTGACTGGTTACACTGTTCACACCCATTAACCTGTGACCTGCATACAGCAACCTGAAAGAGCGAAACATGAATGAATATGCATTTTCAGATGGTAGCAATTGAGAGTGTGGTTTTTAGTTTTTGTGTGCGAGTATGTACCTGCACTGTTTGCCCACAGTAAAAGCCCCTATCCGTGGACCATGTTGAGTTCCCCACACCTCTAAAATGCCCCTACGTGGGGCATAAATCACCAGAAATTGGGCATGCCGGCGGGGCATAGAAGGAGATGTGGCTAGATCTCTCTCCCCACGAGCTTCTGACACCTGCACCCACCCGAGCTGAGCGTCACGATAGCCTGCATGCACATAATACAGATATTATGTAAAAACAGTATTGTTTATATACACTAAAGTTCAAAATTTGGGGGCAAACGTTCTTTTTTAATATTTTTGAAAGAAATATCTGTCTCAGCAAGGCAATATTATTGTAATAATACACCAGTCTTCAGTGTCACAGGATATTTCATAAATAATTCAAGAAACATTTCTTATTATAAGGAAATTGTGCTGCTTAATATGAAACTGTGATACTTTTTAATGTTTTAATGTTTAAAAAGATTTTTAAAAATGTAAATGTGTAACTTTTCAATACAAACTGTCATATAGACAAACCGTCCGTAATGATACTGATTTAAGTAACAGCTGTGATGCTTTGTGTGCATTTGTTAAGTGAAGCATTCATCACACTGATTCAAATCCTGTGAGTCACATGTTGTTTTGTACAATTTAATAGGAACAGGGTCATAAGATGCCTGTTCACAAATCAGACTTCATTAGTCGTGCTACACTGCTCACCCTTCCACATCCTGATAGCGATGCCTCGTGCCACATCCAGCAGCGTGACTCTGCCAAAGTCATCTGTGACTCCGGCCATAGTGTTACATGGAGAGAGACAGATAGATTCGCCATGCCGACGAGAATCTGGAAGACCAAACCTGAAGCAAGCCGAAAAATGAAATTGTGCTCTTAAATTAGTTTTTTTAATTTTTTTATTGTGTGTATATGATTACAAGAATTTAAAAGGCAATGATGTGCATGATGGGAGGTAGTTGACTGTACATAAAGTTACCTAACAGGAAGGGCTGTGGCCGGCTCCACTTTTGGCTTCTGTTTCTGCACTGACTCCTCTTCATTTTTACTCTTCCATCCCAACCAGCCACTAAGGAGGAAGATAAGAGAGAGCGACTGAGACCAAGAATGAGTAAACATGGAGTGAGACTGAACATGACAGGTCAGTGCTAATAAGAGCCAAGAGTTAAAATAATCCAGACACACAGACCTGGCAGCACTGAACAGAGCTGATGTGAGTTTGCTGGCCACAGCCAGAGCCACATGGGAGAGAAGAGGCTGAGAACTACCCTGAGATGAGAGAGAGAGGAAAAATGGCCATAATCAACAAGAACAACTACAAACAAGCCACAAACACCAACAACACCTAGAAAAAGATGTGTGTGTGTGTTTGTTTGTACCTCGATAGCATAGTAGAACCCAGTGTAGGGTCCACCTCCCACTGTGATATACTGACTCATAGCAGGAGGACTTCCTTTAACCGAAGCATGAAATCCTCCAAGCATAGATGCATTTTTCATCTGATTGAACACACTGAGAGTAGTAATACCTGAAAGAGAAAGACATTACCTTACACTGCAATTCAAAAGTTTAGCATCAGTAATTCTTTTTTTGAAAGAAATTAATAAGCAATGATGCTTTCAACTGATTAAATGTGTCAGAAAAAACAACAACATTTACAATATTACAAAAGATTTCTATTTCAAATAAATGTTGTTCTTCTGAACTTTCTATTCATCAAAGAATCTTGAAAAAATGTATCACGTTTTCCACAAAAAATATTGAGCAGCCCTACAGTTTTAACACTGATAATAATAAAAAGTGTTTCTTGAGCACCAAATTAGCATATTAGAATGATTTCTGAAGGATAAAAACCCCCCGTAAGAGTTAAGAACTCTTTTACCTATGCTGGAATGGTCTGTAATTGTGTCCATGTCTTGCAGGCCCCACTTCTTATAGGCCAGTGGTGGAGGCTGGATGACATCACTTCCTGCTGCTGCAGCTGAAAGGTAAAGAAACAGATGCAGGGAATAAAACGGCTGAAAACAAATAACATGAGAGACTAAATTAAAAATAAGTTAGGAACTACTGGTCATATGATAACCTGGGCAATGTCTCTCTCTCATACCTCTGGCAACCTGGTTTCGACAGGCACGTAAAGACTGGAAGAGGCTAAAGCCATCGATGGTGACAAGGGCTGCTGGGTACAAAATACTGAGCTCCTCATGCTGATAGAGAAACAGACATTTCATCATCTGATCAGAACGTCAACAGAGTAGGCAGACTGAGTTTGATCCACTGTTTAAGCTAAGATGTCATGTTTAACCTTGCTAACAATTGCTTAACACATGCTTTGTGCAGAACTGAATACATCAAGTCAGCGTAAGAAGTATCTGTACCTGTTCTGTTACTCCAGAGTGACGTGGTATCTCATAGGTGCGGCACTTCAGTTGCAGCACAGGACCTTCATGCAACAATTGGGCCAACAGAAGAACACCACTCTACACACACACACACACAGACACACACACACATAAATGGTGGATTAAACCAGTGGATTGTCTGCTGTGCTGATACTGGTCTAGTTTTGATTAAATATGACATTTGATTGTTTATTAAACATATCGATGCATTAGAGTCTGAATTCAGCTGGTGAGTTCATAGGTCAGAAAACATCACGGTACCTCTGTGTAGAAACGGACATAACCTGAGCTGAATCCAACCACAACACAGGTCCAATCAGGCCGGCCAGTAGAACTCCTAAACACATAACGAGCGCATGTTTCTGAAAGAAGTCTCTTATGCTCACCAAGTCTGCATTTATTTTATCCAAATTATAGCAAAAATAGTAATATTGTGAAATATTATTATAAATGAAACATCTGTTTTCTATTTTAAGCCATTACACCACTCTTCAGTGTCACATGATCCTTCAGAAATCATACTAATATGCAGATTTGGTGCTCAAGGAACATTTCTCATTATTTTCAATTTCGAAAACAGTTATTATTTTTGTGGAACGTGTGATACATTTTTTTAGGATTCTTAGATAAACAGAAAGAAGCATTTATTTTGTTACAATTTACTTTTGCAACAAAATAGAAGGCTTTACTGTCACTGTATACAGGAGTGTGTTATGTGAGTGTGATGTTCTTACCTCTTCTGGCTGGCCAATGGAATACAAATAACACTACAGATACACTCCCTGTGGAAATAACAGACAAAAAAATTGAAAACCGGTGAACAAACGCACCCCCCCCCAAAAAAACAATCAAACAGATTTTTACCACTCTTTATTTTTGTTCTTCTGCCTCTTATCTTTCCACTTTTTACAATCCTCCTTATAATAGACATGTTTTTTTTAAAACATTTACAAACTCCATTACACATAATATTGCTTAGTCCTTCGTTTCTGTCTTGTAACATATTCTTTCTTCTTTGAGGGATTAAAACCCTTCATGGTTTTTCCCATAAAACCATCCAATCCTGACCCTCCCCTCTCCTCTTCTGTCTCTCACCCCTCCTCGGCGCTCAGCGTTCCACTCCAGGTCACAGAGAGGGTCATTTCCTCCTGCCCACTCTCATCTGTCCGCCACTTAGCTGCCAATCAATCAATTCACATACGAGTTATGCCAATCAATAACCAATCATCAATAAAGAATAGATTAATCACTACTATGTGTATACCAGAGAGAAATGTGGCTTTATGGTCTCGAGCGATGACCAGCAAATCTGAGCAGGGCGAGAGAGACATCACACAGTCCTGTAGCCAGGGGGCGCTCTGCAGCTGCTCCTCCTCCTCAGCCTAAGAGAAGAACATGCTGAATTGTTTATGGTGCATTTATGTTATTTTGTGGTCATTATATGGAAAAGAGGGGTGCATAAATTCTTCAAAATTTCAACTTTTGTCTTCCACAGAAAAATAATAACATACAGGTTTAGAATGACATTTCATTGAGTAAATGACATTAATTTTCTTTTTTTCGGTGTACCAATCTTATAATACAAACCTGAGCTCCATCCTCTTTACCATCAGGATTTTCCCAAGAGCCCCAGTCTGAGTCATCCCACGTTAACTCATTCTCTAGAGAAAGAGAAAAGGATGTGCTGTAAATTATGTGGTCAGCAAGGATGAATCTATTCACATTAAACAGTCAGTCGGCTCGATCCGGTGTCCTTCAGCCTCTGTGAGAGTTCATACACACTCTCTCTTTTTCATCCCCTGCATGCTCATTTCTCTTTTACATCTCTATGGTCAAGTGTTTTGACACAAATCGCCTGCCAATCGCATGACAAAATCATGAATGCAAGATGTATCTTACTTACAAACTCTCAATATACCCCTTCCTTTTTCTTTTCTCTTCGTCTTTCTCTGTTTGTCTTTCGTTCATTCACTGTCTCTAACGCAGTCATGTGTTTCAGGACCTTTCTGCAGGATGACTCATTCACCAAGGGCAAATACACCTCCCTTCTTCCCTACATCTCTCTCTCTCTCTCTCTCTCTCTACAGAGAGTGAATAAGTTATTCTGCATCACAGTCAGACAATTCACTTTTTACTGTTTTTTTTTTTCTTTTTAAAAAAACACACATGCAATTGGTTTATTATTAGCTCAGTATAAAAACAGTATATTTTATATCCTTTAACTCTAAATCTAAGCCTCACTGGTCTGCATTTATATATTTTAATTAAAACATTATTTAGTAAGTTAATCATGTCGTTTTACTATCGTTGTGGGGACATTGTAGTTTCCGTAATGTATGCAAAACAAAACCCAACACACGCAGCTCATGACTGTGTTATTCTGCTTTTACCTATCAAAAACAACTTTCCAACTCTACCAACCATCCAGGCCGAACCCCACACACCCGAACTGACACCCATAAATCACTGAACAAGCGCAATGCAGGAGAACCATCATTAAACTGGACTTTAGGCATACTAACTCCAGCAGTACCTGCTCGTGTTTTCTCTTCCTCGGGTCCAGCGTTGTTGTGCTTTTGGAAGAGAAAGTCTCGCACCTGTCTGAGCTCCTGGACCCGGCCGAAATCCAGCAGACAGCAGGACATGTTTCGGGCGGAACCGGTCCCAAAACCTGCGGATTCTACGACATAAACCCTCCGCCCGGTGCGCGAACCGACTCTTAGTGTGTTTATAAGCCTGTCGGTGAAGTTTGTGAGGGTGTTGAGTGTTTTTTTGGACCCGAGCGAGTCAGAAGATCCATCTGAGGTGTCAGTGTGTTATTGTGTGCTGTGAGTTTGGGATGACACATACACATCCGCTATAGACAAGCTAATCGCGCTGTTGCCCCCTGCTGACCTGGAGGACACGCACTTTTCAATACTATTAAGTGTATTTTCTATATATAATATAATATAATATAATATAATATAATATAATATAATAATCGAAGAGTATCAGTGTAGAGAACTGTTTTCATTTAAACTGTTAAAAACTGTTTCTTTCCTGATTGAGACAGCAAATTCCTTAAGAGGTAAAATAACAGATCCTTTCGTTCAGGTATGCTG
>NW_015548239.1:1319157-1338799 GCF_001515605.1 Sinocyclocheilus anshuiensis | reverse complement strand
TTATTTGAGCACTTTTATACAAAAAAAAAAAAATACTGTATGTATATATATATATATATATATATATACACAGTCAAACCTAAATTTATTCAGACACCAGATATAATTTTTGATGTTTTTGTTTGTACTAGTGGGTGCAAGACACTATAGTTCATTTATGTAAGTGAAGATAGCAAAATAAAGAAAACTGTCACATATTATACCAAAAAAATTCTTCATACAGTGAACTACCAGTAAAATTGATTAAAAAAAAATTGGGACCAAAAATTATTCAGACACTTTGACCTGACCATGTTTTGTCTTTTTTAAAATTTTTTATCTGTCATTATCAAGATGAATTTGGTCTGACAGACCATTTTCTAAACGATAGCGAATAAACTGTGATAATGTGTGAAATGTTGAAGGTGTCTGAATAAATTTAGGTTTGACTGTAAGAAATATATAAAACAAAGTTATATATTTTTTACTTATGTGTTTATGTTGTAATATATGAATGTTATGATCTGTTGGTGACACTTTAAAATTAAAGATTACTTTAAGAGAATATAGTTTATGAAATAGTTACAGGGCTAGTTGTCACGCTTTATTTATTTTCTTTATTGACACATACTTTAACATAGAGGACCATGTTGTCACAGTATATGCGTTATGGAACCTGACATTAAACAATGAAATAATAAAAACAACCAAATGCAAAAGGTAGCCTACAAAATATCAAACAACTGTTTTAGCCAACAAATACTGTAATTAATACATTTATAACATTAACAAGACACACACACACACACACACACACACACACACACACATATGAATAGGTATAAATGATCCTGAGAAGTTAGTTTCAGTTAAAATACTATTGTCTGAATGTTTGCCAGTGATTTTATTGTTCACTTGCTTACCCAAGAGTTATAGCAAAAATAAGATTTTAGTACCAGAAGCATTCATGTGCATTAGTGCTTAACTTTATAAGAACACAGCTGTAAATAGATTTACTAATGAAATAAAATGTTCTATGCAAGAAGCCTGATCATGGAGAAGAGATTTCGCATAAGAACAGATTGTGCTAAGAGAAGAATTTCACCAGGAGGCAATGAGGTCTGCATGAAGACATCTAACAGATCTCAGCTTTCAACTCAAGACCAACAGGTAATAAAGAAACACACATTAGAAGCTGTGCAGACTGGGCCTGCCTGTCACTTATCAGTCTCTTTCACCTCACAGAACATGATCAGAGACTGCAGGCTGGTTCAGTTGCTGAGAAACAGCAAGCTAGGTTGTTGGCTGAGTGAGATCTGTGCAGGTAGTGTCGCACTCCAGCTGCTGACAGCCGGCCTCTTCCTGCTGGTTGTCTGGCTCCTGGCAGAACTGCACATAGTTCTGCCCTGCCTCCTTCTGTGTGGCTGCCTCTTTGATGGGCCACTCAGGAGGGCAGTGAACACAGCCTGGAACTGGATTACAGTTTCTGTAAGGGCTAAAGCGGTGGAGAAGATGCTGCACACTGATGGATGTTCAGAGGGAACAAGGTCATAACCTTGCGATCAAACACTAATGATTAACTACACTAAAATCCACCTTGAGTTGGGCAATTAAATTAAAGAGGAATTTTGAATCCGAATGTAATCTGTCTATAAAAGTGTGGTCATATTTACCATTGCTTGGAGAAAGAAAAATGGACCAGATGTGACAAAATTTGATGAATAATAAGGGAATAATGAAGACAAATTAATCCTATATAACTGCTTCAATTAACTGAACACAATTTTAGCTCATTGTCTGCTTTCGGCTGCATTGAAATAGAGCCTGACCCTGCATTGCCGGAGTAGCCATGGCAACAGACCACAGATTGTCCTCGTGCACATTTTCCAGCACTGGCGAGTTACAGAGCTGCTTATTTTAATGAATCACTTGGAAAAATTCTGCTGAGTAGCATCCAGAACTATGGTCTCCGCCACTTTAATTAGCCTGTTATTTATACGGTTGCTAAGGGACACAAACACAGAGGAGGCAAAGAGAGTTTTCTTCCATTTATTAAGTTTGAAGCCCACTTATACAAAACTCATGAACTGCTTTTAGAACACTTTGATAGCTTTCCAAACATTTGGAAATAAATTAAGGAGAAGAAGTAAACAGCAACACACAAAAATAAAAACATTAAAAAAGAATGAATTATGACAGGTGAATATCAGGAATATGAGGAAATGCATCCCTCACAGAAAGGCATTGTTTAGTCACATGTGCTACTCTTTTAGGTAATAAGCTCTTAAACAAATCCAACAGAATCAGTTTTAACCTTCTAACTAAATGATGTTGGGGAACTTCAAACAAGTACAATTCCTTAATATTGAACAAATACTCTATTTGTGTCAGCTGTCTTGTTATCCAATGAAAAAATGACTGGTGGATTACATTGTTTCAGACAGGTTATTACTGACATGTACAAGGGTCATGCGAGTGTTAAGTGTTATGACGTGACACTTTTCTCCTGAATTATCACTATCGTAAGACATAAAAACAGCACATTAAACAGAGGTCTATAGAGTTTCACTGTAAATCCCAAAGGTATTAAGAAAACAGAACATGCAATGCCATTTGTAAATGCAGCTGTGAAAATGTGTGCGTGTCACGGTATCCGAGTTAAAATCCCTTTTCTAGCTTTGTCCACATTGACCTAGTATATCAACAATGGATTGTGTCCGTATTCATGTAAAGTATCTGCTGACCTGTGATCAAGCACCCTGGCAGAGTTAAGTGTGAGTTTGTGCGTGCGTGAAAGCCTAGTGTAGCGAAATACACAACAACCTTCAAATACTTACAATCGTCACTCTTTCTTTATGAATCAACATTAATGTTCAATAATCAAACGATACTGAAGTAAAGTTTAATAAAATGCTTATATATCAGGACACTACTGAGATCTTTGTGTGAGAGAATGAGTGTGTTTTGCTCTGGGTTTTTTGTAGAGCATCTCAAGAGTTGCTTCCCAAAGAAGTATTATTATTATTATTTATGTTATTAAAATACCAATAAACAAACAAGCAGAGCAAAAGAAAAGAGAATCCGACTGGACACAGCAAAATTTCTGTACACAAGTTTTAAGAAAAGAGAAAGAAGTTTGGCAGGGCGAGTAGAGAGATTTCGGAGGGGAATTGGGAAGGTAAAGCTGCCCCAGATAGGGGTAGTTTGCTGAAGGTGGCATTATCAAACTGAATTTGTTCTGACACAGTTTAACTTTGAGTTCTTGTTATATTTTATTACCATTTTCTATACGATAGCGAATAAACTGTGATAATGTGTGAAATGTTGAAGGTGTCTGAATAAATTTAGGTTTGACTGTAAGAAATATATAAAACAAAGTTATATACTTATGTGTTATGTGTTTATGTTGTAATATATGAATGTTATGATCTGTTGGTGACACTTTAAAATTAAAGTAAGAGAATAGAGAATATAGTTTATGAAATAGTTACAGGGCTAGTTGTCACGCTTTATTTATTTTCTTTATTGACACATACTTTAACATAGAGGACCATGTTGTCACAGTATATGCGTTATGGAACCTGACATTAAACAATGAAATAATAAAAACAACCAAATGCAAAAGGTAGCCTACAAAATATCAAACAACTGTTTTAGCCAACAAATACTGTAATTAATACATTTATAACATTAACAAGACACACACACACACACACACACACACACACACATATGAATAGGTATAAATGATCCTGAGAAGTTAGTGTTTCAGTTAAAATACTATTGTCTGAATGTTTGCCAGTGATTTTATTGTTCACTTGCTTACCCAAGAGTTATAGCAAAAATAAGATTTTAGTACCAGAAGCATTCATGTGCATTAGTGCTTAACTTTATAAGAACACAGCTGTAAATAGATTTACTAATGAAATAAAATGTTCTATGCAAGAAGCCTGATCATGGAGAAGAGATTTCGCATAAGAACAGATTGTGCTAAGAGAAGAATTTCACCAGGAGGCAATGAGGTCTGCATGAAGACATCTAACAGATCTCAGCTTTCAACTCAAGACCAACAGGTAATAAAGAAACACACATTAGAAGCTGTGCAGACTGGGCCTGCCTGTCACTTATCAGTCTCTTTCACCTCACAGAACATGATCAGAGACTGCAGGCTGGTTCAGTTGCTGAGAAACAGCAAGCTAGGTTGTTGGCTGAGTGAGATCTGTGCAGGTAGTGTCGCACTCCAGCTGCTGACAGCCGGCCTCTTCCTGCTGGTTGTCTGGCTCCTGGCAGAACTGCACATAGTTCTGCCCTGCCTCCTTCTGTGTGGCTGCCTCTTTGATGGGCCACTCAGGAGGGCAGTGAACACAGCCTGGAACTGGATTACAGTTTCTGTAAGGGCTAAAGCGGTGGAGAAGATGCTGCACACTGATGGATGTTCAGAGGGAACAAGGTCATAACCTTGCGATCAAACACTAATGATTAACTACACTAAAATCCACCTTGAGTTGGGCAATTAAATTAAAGAGGAATTTTGAATCCGAATGTAATCTGTCTATAAAGGTGTGGTCATATTTACCATTGCTTGGAGAAAGAAAAATGGACCAGATGTGACAAAATTTGATGAATAATAAGGGAATAATGAAGACAAATTAATCCTATATAACTGCTTCAATTAACTGAACACAATTTTAGCTCATTGTCTGCTTTCGGCTGCATTGAAATAGAGCCTGACCCTGCATTGCCGGAGTAGCCATGGCAACAGACCACAGATTGTCCTCGTGCACATTTTCCAGCACTGGCGAGTTACAGAGCTGCTTATTTTAATGAATCACTTGGAAAAATTCTGCTGAGTAGCATCCAGAACTATGGTCTCCGCCACTTTAATTAGCCTGTTATTTATACGGTTGCTAAGGGACACAAACACAGAGGAGGCAAAGAGAGTTTTCTTCCATTTATTAAGTTTGAAGCCCACTTATACAAAACTCATGAACTGCTTTTAGAACACTTTGATAGCTTTCCAAACATTTGGAAATAAATTAAGGAGAAGAAGTAAACAGCAACACACAAAAATAAAAACATTAAAAAAGAATGAATTATGACAGGTGAATATCAGGAATATGAGGAAATGCATCCCTCACAGAAAGGCATTGTTTAGTCACATGTGCTACTCTTTTAGGTAATAAGCTCTTAAACAAATCCAACAGAATCAGTTTTAACCTTCTAACTAAATGATGTTGGGGAACTTCAAACAAGTACAATTCCTTAATATTGAACAAATACTCTATTTGTGTCAGCTGTCTTGTTATCCAATGAAAAAATGACTGGTGGATTACATTGTTTCAGACAGGTTATTACTGACATGTACAAGGGTCATGCGAGTGTTAAGTGTTATGACGTGACACTTTTCTCCTGAATTATCACTATCGTAAGACATAAAAACAGCACATTAAACAGAGGTCTATAGAGTTTCACTGTAAATCCCAAAGGTATTAAGAAAACAGAACATGCAATGCCATTTGTAAATGCAGCTGTGAAAATGTGTGCGTGTCACGGTATCCGAGTTAAAATCCCTTTTCTAGCTTTGTCCACATTGACCTAGTATATCAACAATGGATTGTGTCCGTATTCATGTAAAGTATCTGCTGACCTGTGATCAAGCACCCTGGCAGAGTTAAGTGTGAGTTTGTGCGTGCGTGAAAGCCTAGTGTAGCGAAATACACAACAACCTTCAAATACTTACAATCGTCACTCTTTCTTTATGAATCAACATTAATGTTCAATAATCAAACGATACTGAAGTAAAGTTTAATAAAATGCTTATATATCAGGACACTACTGAGATCTTTGTGTGAGAGAATGAGTGTGTTTTGCTCTGGGTTTTTTGTAGAGCATCTCAAGAGTTGCTTCCCAAAGAAGTATTATTATTATTATTTATGTTATTAAAATACCAATAAACAAACAAGCAGAGCAAAAGAAAAGAGAATCCGACTGGACACAGCAAAATTTCTGTACACAAGTTTTAAGAAAAGAGAAAGAAGTTTGGCAGGGCGAGTAGAGAGATTTCGGAGGGGAATTGGGAAGGTAAAGCTGCCCCAGATAGGGGTAGTTTGCTGAAGGTGGGGGGGATGGAGGGTGTGGTTCTGGGTGGCAAGCCGCTCACCTCTTCTTGGGGGCTTGGGCCGTACGGGGCGGGGTCACAGGTCGCCCTGAGTTGACCCCGCTGTACTGATACTTTGCCTTCTTTTCTGATGGCTTCAGGATCTGAGAGAGAAAAGAGAGTGTGAATACATTGTGAGAGCAATGCACCGTGTGTGTGTGTGTGTGTGTGTGTGGATGATAACACACCTGAAAAGAGCACCTTCTAACTAAATGATGTTGGGGAACTTCAAACAAGTACAATTCCTTAATATTGAACAAATACTCTATTTGTGTCAGCTGTCTTGTTATCCAATGAAAAAATGACTGGTGGATTACATTGTTTCAGACAGGTTATTACTGACATGTACAAGGGTCATGCGAGTGTTAAGTGTTATGACGTGACACTTTTCTCCTGAATTATCACTATCGTAAGACATAAAAACAGCACATTAAACAGAGGTCTATAGAGTTTCACTGTAAATCCCAAAGGTATTAAGAAAACAGAACATGCAATGCCATTTGTAAATGCAGCTGTGAAAATGTGTGCGTGTCACGGTATCCGAGTTAAAATCCCTTTTCTAGCTTTGTCCACATTGACCTAGTATATCAACAATGGATTGTGTCCGTATTCATGTAAAGTATCTGCTGACCTGTGATCAAGCACCCTGGCAGAGTTAAGTGTGAGTTTGTGCGTGCGTGAAAGCCTAGTGTAGCGAAATACACAACAACCTTCAAATACTTACAATCGCCACTCTTTCTTTATGAATCAACATTAATGTTCAATAATCAAAGAGTACTGAAGTAAAGTTTAATAAAATGCTTATATATCAGGACACTACTGAGATCTTTGTGTGAGAGAATGAGTGTGTTTTGCTCTGGGTTTTTTGTAGAGCATCTCAAGAGTTGCTTCCCAAAGAAGTATTATTATTATTATTTATGTTATTAAAATACCAATAAACAAACAAGCAGAGCAAAAGAAAAGAGAATCCGACTGGACACAGCAAAATTTCTGTACACAAGTTTTAAGAAAAGAGAAAGAAGTTTGGCAGGGCGAGTAGAGAGATTTCGGAGGGGAATTGGGAAGGTAAAGCTGCCCCAGATAGGGGTAGTTTGCTGAAGGTGGGGGGGATGGAGGGTGTGGTTCTGGGTGGCAAGCCGCTCACCTCTTCTTGGGGGCTTGGGCCGTACGGGGCGGGGTCACAGGTCGCCCTGAGTTGACCCCGCTGTACTGATACTTTGCCTTCTTTTCTGATGGCTTCAGGATCTGAGAGAGAAAAGAGAGTGTGTGAATACATTGTGAGAGCAATGCACCGTGTGTGTGTGTGTGTGTGGATGATAACACACCTGAAAAGAGCACATGAGTGACTCATCCACACTCATCATTCCACCGGCATTGTCAAACTCCCCACAGTAGTTTGGCGCCGAGAAAAGAGTGACCAACTGCCGCTTTGCAAAGAACTCATAACCATCTTCAACCACCTGCGAAACACAACACACTCACTGCACAAACTAAAACACGATCTACATATAGAAGCCTTAACCACAATTATTCCAAGTTACGACATGGATAGTGATCCTGACTGGTTAAAATTAATTAGTACCTGATGTGCCCTGCAGATTAGGTCCAGATCGTGGCGGTTGAGGAATTTGCTGACTACGTCGGCACCAAAAGTGAATGAAACGCCACGATCGTTTTCCCCCCATCCCTGAACGTCCTTATCTGGGTCCGACCACAGCAAATCACACAGCAACCCTGCAAGACCGAGAGACAGAGAATATGTATCTGTGATAGGGATGTAACGGTATGAAAATTTCTTATCACGATTATAGTGACCAAAATTATCACGGTTATCGGTATTATCACGGTATTGTTAAAATGTGCTGGAAATGTTCAAAAAGTACTGACACACAAATCATGTCATCAAGTTTTACATTTAAAATCAACAAACAACAAATAAAATGAGTTTTTGTTTGCATAACTAAAACAATAACATTGCCAATGATGTCCGGATTTTAAATGACAACATGACTAATGTAAATATCTAATGTAAATATCAAATATCTAATGCAATAAAACTGTGTTTTATGCTTCAGGGCTCCAGACTCATTCTTCCCACTGGTCGCTCTTTTGCGACTAACTTTCTCAGTTGGTCACACCAGCACATAGCTACAGAACATTTAGCAAACACTGAGGAATCAAATAAATAAAAAAGAGAGCTTACATAGCATAACGTGAGGTAAACAGCAAAGATAACAAGCTTTTCAAAATGAAAACAAAAAGAAAAGTAAAACTAAACTTGCTGTCAGTGACAGAGCTTGCATGTTTTTTTCCCCCCACAAGAATACCAACATGTTCACCTTTGGTTTAAGAAGCGGTCTTTTACTTTACTTTAGCATGAAAACCATCCATCCTTTCCTCAATATTCGCATCATTTTTGCTGCATGCACCTTCGCGTTCGTGCTGACGCGGCGAGTATAAACCAGGCTCTACACTCTATAAGCGCTGCGCAGTTCAAACGAGTCGCGTGGTTTCGTTATGCTTTCAGTTTCGTTTGCCGTTTGATGTTTCACATATGCAAAAGATATGGCAGCGCTTATGAGTTAAACAATGCGGTGGTCGCGCCAGTGCGACAGCACACAAAATTTAGTCGCACGGGCAGAAAAAATGATCGCAAAATGCGACCATTTGGTCGCACTCTGGAGCCCTGTGCAGTACAATATTTATTTATCCTCAGTTGTTCAAATTGCGGTAATCAAATACGGTTATAGTGATAATTAAAATATGAAACGGTAATACTAACCGTGGGGTATTTTATCACGATTTATCGTCAAACACCGGTTATCGTTACATCCCTAATCGGTGATAATATTTCATTACATCGAAATGTTTTTATTAGTGGTCAACCAATATTAAATGTAAATGTAATGTTATACTAGGTGACTAACTGAAATAAATTTTAAGCTGGAAATAAATGAAAACTAAAACTCAAACTGAAAATCTAAAAATAAAAGACAATTTAAACTGTTAATAAAAACTATCTATAAAAATAGCCTCCCTGTAGCTCAATAAGAAGAGTACGACACTAGCAACACAAGATCATATGTTCGATTCAAAGGGAAAGCAAGAACTGATAAAATTTGTATCATGACTGTCTTTTTGGATAAACACGTCTGACAAATGCATAAATGTAAAGGTAAACTATAATACATATAATAAATAATACTAAAATAACACTGTATACAATTTAATTGCAGGAAATATTTTAATAAAGAAAATGTCAAAGGTTGTCAGATTTTACAATTGAGACATTAGTGATTCATCGGCCTAAAACAAGTATTTGTTTTTGTAATATATTCGCATACACACCTGTATCTGGGACGTCAGTTGGTCGCATAATCCGACGTATCTGTTCCATTGACTGCAGATCAGGAGAGAGACCTAGAACCCAGACATAAAAAAGACAAGTCATCACACAGAAAAAGTGTTACAAAGAGCATGCATTAATATTTTTAGTCTCAGCTGACCTATTTCATCAGGCCAAGAGTCACTTCTATAAAACTATCCATCTTTCATTCACCCGATCTC
Organism: Sinocyclocheilus anshuiensis; assembly: GCF_001515605.1. Lineage (NCBI taxonomy): Eukaryota > Metazoa > Chordata > Actinopteri > Cypriniformes > Cyprinidae > Sinocyclocheilus > Sinocyclocheilus anshuiensis. The sequence goes on along the minus strand of NW_015548239.1, from coordinate 1,329,096 downwards.
ACCTCCATGGCAACAGAAAATCTTCTCATCTATGATGGCAGCAATTGGGAGGCAGTTGAAGCAGTCTGTGAACGTCTTCCAGAGTTTTATATTGAACCTGCGCTTGCCTGCGACAGAAAAATGTACATATTCATAACAATAAAGTATGATCCATGATCTGAAAGTTTGTTAAGTGGGTGAAAAATCAATATGATTTCAGATTATTTGGTGTGGGTGTGTGTTAACGTTTGGTGTATTTATATATGCATATGCTCAGATGCTCACACTCATCATAGAAGCCATAGATTCGGTTGATGGAGGCGCACTCGTGGTTTCCCCTCAAGAGGAAGAAATTTTCGGGGTATTTGATCTTATAGGCCAATAGGAGGCAGATGGTCTCCAAAGATTGTTTCCCTCGGTCCACATAATCACCCAGAAAGAGATAGTTCGCCTCCGGTGGAAAACCACCGTATTCAAACAACCTCAACAAATCTGTATACTGGCCATGGATGTCACCTAGAGACAGAGAGTTATAAAACAGACATAATAAATCAATAGTTATATGGATTTTGTCAGATTAGGATTCAGAAAAGAAAAGAAAATAGTGGCCTAAAGATCTCAACATGCAAAATTCAGGTTAATGACTCTGGCACGCACGCACGCACGCACACACACACACACACAGGGGTCTCAGGTGTGCCACAGAGAGAAGAGAAATGACCTCAAACCTATCCTCATTACATTCATATTTATAACCTGCTCTACATACACGCTGGTTTCCAAAATCTTAAGAGATAGTGGGGAAGGAATGTTCTCCACTCTGAAAAAGGGGAGTATCGAACCTACCACAGATTTTAAGTGGAGCCTCCAACTCCAGCAGGATGGGCTGACTGAGAAAGATCTCTCGAGATTTAATGCAGAGTCCTCGAACTTCTGCTTCCGTCATCTGAACGATCTTCCCAGGACGACATCCTCGCACTGGAACAGTAGACATCAACATTTGTTAATATCTAGTTAACATCATTTCCTAAGTGTGACAAATTTATTGCAGCCTCAATAACTGGGTCAAATGTGGGATTTTCTAATCACTCAATGTTCTAATTGGCCCACTTATCATACAGTCATCCACTGAAACATAATGTACACAAAAATAGACTTTCACAATCTGGCAAATTGGCTCTGATCTGATTGATCAGATTTTTAATGCCTGGAAACAATGGCATGTTTATAAGGAGCTGCATGAGCACTTCGGAAGAACTAGCCACTAGATTTGCCAAAGGTTGGATTGTTGTGACATTAAATCTTTGAAGGACATTCAGAGTTATGCTCGGTAAGCTAGATATCTATGAGAAGAATTATATATTTAGTTTTTTTTTTCTGATTGAATACAACGAATTAATCTGTGCTTATTATTTGAATTAGATTTTTTTTCCAAACTGGTCTTTTACCATAGTAACCATTTCAGATAGCCACTATAAACATTTAAAACCATGGTTGGTAACTTCATATGTTTATCAGACAGGTCTCTCCCTGTCTAAGTGGGCCAGAAGAACAGGCTGCAAAGTGGACTTTGTCAATATTCAAAAGTCTTGCTGTGCCTTTATCCAATCAGGGTCTAATGTGACAAATATAAATATATATAAAAACACACACAACTTTGATTTAACTGATCATGATACTTTTATTTGAACATTTTCTTATGATTTACACTACCATTCAACAGTTTGGGGTCATTAAGAAATTAATAATTTTATTCAGCAAGGATGTATTAAATTGATGGAAAAAAGATTACAAATAATTTTACTAGGAATGTCGCAATAATCAATATATGCACTTATCGCGCAATATATGTACATGACCTCAATAATGTTTGGTGACGTAATATATCGGCCATTATATTTACTTAAATTAATGTCACCATGTTTTGTACATTCCACTTGCACCTGTGTCTTTTGCACCTTCTTGTACATAATGTGGTGTAGTCATGAGGTGCTAGTTCAAATTTAAAAAATGCTTCTACAAACAAAGTTTCATCTGCAGATATGGCCTTGTTTAGGGATCTGTGCCTTTGTGCATACAGACATCTGACTGCCGAGTAGTGATTGTGTTTTTCAGCAATAGTGTGCAACTTTAATTTACAGAGAAAAGAAGGTCTGGGAAAAATCTCCATACAAGTTCTTTGTGCATTTTTCTTTTTTTTTTACTTGTTACTTTGCACTTTTTGTTAGAAAATTTTTATTTATTTTTTATTCAAGTTTTTTAAGGTATCTAATATTTTGATACTTAATTTCAATGATCTAAATATTCTTCAAAATTAAAAGTTTGTTGTCATTTGGAAGTGTAGGCCTTCTTGCATTATTATGCTGTTACATTATGATTATATGTTCAGTGGCATAAAATGGTCTTTAAAATGACAATAATATAGTTTATCGCAATTATTTCTGGGGCAATATATCGCACAACAAAAAGTTGTTATCGTGACAGGCCTAACTTTTACATTGTTACAAAAAAATATTTTTCATATAAATGCTGTTATTTTTTAATCAAAGAATCCTGAAAAAAACATTTATGACGTTTTCCACGAAAATATTAAACAGAACAACAGTTTTCAACATTGATATTAATAACAAATATTTCTTGAACATTAAATCAGCATATTAGAATGATTTTTGAATGTCACGTTACACTGAAGACTGAAGTAATGGCTGCTGAAAATTCGGCTTTGTCATCAAAGGAATAAATTACGCTTTAAAATACATTAAAATTGAAAACAGTTATTTTAAATTGTAATAATTTTTCACAATATTACCGTTTTCCTATATTATTAAGTAAAAAAAAGCAACCTTAGTGAGTATAAGAGACTTCGTTCATAATCATTGAAAAATCACACCAAACCCAAACATTAAATGTTAGTGTACATTTTATAATAAATACATTTCCATACGTCTTGCTCACATAGTGATGTCAGTGAATTCTGCTGTTTATGTGAGTGGGAATCTTGAGTGTCTGGAATTCTGCAGGAATGTTCCCGCCTTGGCAAGCACAGTCGAGACTGTTAAACAACCATTTTGCAGAGCAGTTTGTCTAAGACCTTCATATGAGAAACTACAAGTGAGAACCTGTAGCCATAATTCACTATGAGACGAGGAGAATGACAAATTAGAAAAGTGTGTGTGCCGTGTGTGTGGGGAGAAAAAGTAGAATAGCTGAGAGACAGTATATATGTCACAGAGAAGGAAAAGTTGTGCTCTTTTCTTACAGCCATGATTACGGTTATATAATAGCACTAACCATTTTAGTCTTCAGGCCGTCCACCCTCACAATATCCCACACAAACCAGAAATGTTGGAGACTCTTTGAAAAGAATGCTGTAACCCCAACTACTGTGTGTGTGAGTAAAGTGAAGAGCACTTTACGAGATTGCAAGCATGGTGCCATTTGTACAGATTGAAGGGTGTGTGTGTATAAGTCTATGAATTGATGAAATGCCCGTTATTGCAGCATGACTAAACATAAGGAAAATCTGATTGTGTGTATGTGTGTGTTTGACAAGCCACAGTCCAGACCAGTCTGAGCTAGATTATGAGCTTGCTAGAAACAACTTGTTCAAAGTGGCAATCGACTTCAATTCATAAAAATAATTCATCGCTCTGATTCCTTATTTATCATGTTAGGGTCACATTACATAACAATACATAAGAACGAAATGACACAGACAAGCTAAACTGATCCACTTTCCCGCTAAAGCATTTTACAGCAATCCACAAGATTATCCAAGTCCTGATGGGCAGTCACTAGACGACCACCGTGGGACAGCAGGCCACTTGATCTTCACAGACAGAGGAGTGTGATTGAGAGACACAGATGGAACATGAGAGAAACATACAGAGATGTGTCTGTGGGACCATGAGAATCGAAGTGTGAAGAAGCGAAAAATGGGACGTTAGGGTTACACAGAATCACAGATGGCATTGCTGAGTGAGGGTCAGCAGGAGGGTGTTGGGACAGATGGACGGGCACGAGGCCATATCGGTTATTAGGGTGGTGCAATAATCCACAGAGCTTGCCTTTATAAAAAGTAACTGAACAGCAGAAGTTTGTGTAGTAGCAGAAGTCACTGAGATGGACAGAAATAACCAAGGATAGAGAGACAGAAACATTTGTCTTTCTACGACTTACAAAACTCTCTAATATTGAATGTACAGGCTAGTAAATGGTTCCAGCATTTATAAAAGGCATTTATTAAAGCCAACAATCCAGTCTACAGTACAGGAAACATTACAGAGCCAAGCGGCCAAACACCAGATTGCAGAAGATTATAATAAATTATTATAAAGATTATTCATGTTAAGTAGAATGTGATGTTCTGATTTAAATGTATTTTACGGTAGGAAGATGATACACTGTAACAGAGAACAAAATTAGCATTCCTTTCATTAATTATTCACTTCTGACATCCTGAAAATAAAGCGAACTTTTGCAGACAGAGTAAAGTTACTTTACAAGAGCAAATAAAGTGTAACATTACTAAGAGAATATAGTGTAATGTTACAGAGAGAATATTTAGTGTGCATTATTACGACGCAAATTCAGTGTGACATTACTGAAGAGAACACAAAGTAATGTCACAAAGGGATTGTAACCTAACGTTGATAAAAGATCAATGTAACATTATGAAAAAATATATATAACATTACACTGAACCCACTGCATAATAAAACACTATTCTTTTCATAAAGTTACATTGTATTCTTTTAGTAAGGTTATGCTATATTCCCTTTATGACATTACTTTGTATTCTCCTTAGCAACGTTACACTGAATCCTCTTCATAATGATAATGAACACTATAACTTATATTCCATGTAACACTGTAATGTTATTAAGAAGAAAACAAAATAAAGTCATAAAAGGGAACGTAGTGCAACATTACTAAAAGAATGCAGTCTAATATTATTAAGAGAATATTTATTGGTTCATTATGAAGAGGATTCAGTTTAATACTCGGTGTAATATAAATATAAGAACTGAAAACAATTAAAGTTAATCGTTGCTAAGAGAAAAAACAGTGCGATAAGAGACTAGCGTAACGCTGTAAACATACAGTGTACCATTATGTGTAAGATTCGGTGCAATATTACAACAAATTCAGTGTAACGCTAATAGGAGGATTTAGAAAACACACTGGTAACATTAATCAAGAGTAAGCACACGGTAACCTTGTATAGTGAATACAGTATGAGGACAGTCGAATGGAGAATCAGAATTAACGTTACGTCGGTTACATTCGCCTGAAGTCAACGACACAGCGGACACAGCGGACACTGCATCGTCCTGCCCTCTCTCACATTTGCTCGGTTTCTTTAACAACGGCTGTATAAAAAAACTACAGGCCTTCACTTCTCGTCCCAGCTTCGCTAGATAAAGGCAAGGTTAGCTCTAATCTGAAACTCCCATCGCTGGTATATAGGCTGTCCAAACCCCAGGGCCACTGCCGTGTTTGTAAACAGGGCGCAGATAGCCCTCTCTTTACGCGCACAATTTCCCATTCACCAGCAGAAAAACAGATCACGACAAGTAGCTAATTACCGGGTATGTTTATATAAACGTTAAAATGCCTTCACTTCCTAACAGCTCACCTTCAAGAAGCCGAGAAATGAGACTGTCGACGTTTAATTCCCCCTCCGCCATCTTCAGAGCCGAGTTCTGCATGCAGCGCTTCCAGCAACGGCCGCTAGGTGGCGCTCGCAATGACGTCATTCACTTAGTTACAAGCGGTTACGTCAATATCAATGATCTCTTCGTGAATATTTAATCGCTTTGAAGGCCAACTTTTGACCTGTTGAAAGCAACTTAAATGTTAATGGTATTTTCTATTGTTTAACGTTTGGAGATTTGTGTATCTGGTTTCCCTTCCAGGAGGATTTTTTATCAGAGTACGTTGACTTTTGGCATTTATTTTTTCACTTAGGCTATATTTTATATATAATCAGTAATAATTTATTAAGCTTGATTCGGATTACAGTGTGTTCTGTGAGTAAAATTAATTACATTGAAAATAATTCATTTTGTTTATTGTATTTTTTGCAAGCCATCACTTTCCTGTGCTTGTGTAACAAAATGCTCATAAATATAACACGTTTAAATAAAATTTATCTTAACTAAATTTATATTAACTGCTCATGTAGGTTGTATATTATGATAATTTAGTATCCCAGAGGCTTCGCTGCGTTACTAGCGAAGCTGCCATCCTCTGATCACTTAAAATACTTGAGAACTGAATCAGAGGAGCATGAAAAGAGAAAAACGGACGATACAGAGAAGTTAAGAGAACATCTTAAAAAAAAAAAAAAAAACAAGTATTAAAAAAAAATAACACACACATGAAAAAGTATATATTCAAAGTTGCAATTCTCTAATTCTGTAACAAATACAGGGAAATAATAATCTATAAATCTTTCAAAAAACAATATACCAAAAATAATTACAAAAATACTGTTGAGCAAATTGCACTTTAATTAAACAACAATTAAACAAAATAATATTTTTTATTTCACTACTTTATTAAAATAAAAATATTAATTACAACGGTCTATACAAGTATTACAAGTATTTATCATTTAAATAATTTACACCAATACATTAATTTATTGACATATAAACACTTCATCTTGTTTTTATATCTAGGGTTGGAATTCAAAAATGTTCTCAACAGGAAAATCTATTCATAAATAAAATATATTTATGAAATATATATGCTTTTAATATAAAAAAAAAACGCAAAAAGGGAAAGCTTAGGGGTGGGTTTAGTCTATACATATATATATATACAGTGGGTACGGAAAGTATTCAGACCCCCTTCAATTTTTCACTCTTTGTTATATTGCAGCCATTTGCTAAAATCATTTAAGTTAATTTTTTTTCCTCATTAATGTACACACAGCACCTTTTTTTTTTTTTAAATCTTATTAGAACTTAGTTCCATTCATTTCTGTGCTTTCGTTTCTCTTTCTGTTCTTTCGTTCTCTGTAGTAGAAGATCATCCAGGTTATGACCCAACCAATAATCAAGCCTCCTACAGCCAGAACAGCAGCTGCCCAGGCCGGTACAGAATCACTGGGGCAATCTGCGGGGAGAGGGGTGCCTGGTGCAACTGTGGTGGGTACGGCAGTTGTAAGGACGTCAGAGACACTGTTTATTCGTGTAAAGATGAAGGGATGCTCCTGGAGAAGATATGAAGAGAGATCATTAATTGAAAGACCATGCTTGGTTATGTTGTTCTGACAGTGGTTTCCATTGGATATTTACTCACCTTTGTGGGACACTGGATCTTACTGCGGTCATATGTGAAATTATTGTAGTTTTGTTTACTGCCCACAGGCTCCAGCTAAAACCAAAACACAGGACATTTGCAGTTAAATACAATAAAGCTGCTGTGAGATTGTGTGTATGTATGTGTATTTACCATGTTGTTCCAGAGCGCAATTGCCATCTCTGCATGTCCACGCTCAGCGAAATGAAAACAATCCACAGAGAAGATAGTCAGGTCTGGTGTGCCATCCTAAAGCAGAAAGATTCATCTCTTAACATTAGCCATGATACTGAAACTCTAGGTTTAAGCTGTTGTAGCGTGAGTTCAAATGCGATCTCTAAAAGCATTACATTAGCCTAACATATTTATATACATATTTAAACATTTTATATCTGAATGTATTGTTTATATGTGATCTCATGAGGCTCTATAGAGAGAGAGGTATTTTAAGGGTGCTGACTTCGACCATTAGAATAACAGAGTTCTCGAAGAAAGGCTGTAGCACCACTGCAAAGTCCTGTCTTCCGTCATACCGTCCCCCATACACCAGCCTTTCAGTCTCCATCTGACACAGAAAACAACACTTCTATTATTGAAGGTCAAGATAATCTAAAGCCCACTCAGATAGACAGTTATCAATGAACTGACAACTTGATTGGCTACAGACCTGCAGATCTCTGTTGACCTTCTTCATTTCATTTATTTCTGGAGAGTTCTCACGAGGTTCCAGAAAACATGGACAAATGTTCCTGTCACACACACAGTCATGAAAATGCTGTTGGTGTACATGAGAACATAAAAACTGAACACTGATTTTTAGATTAAATTGTTTATTTATTGATTGACTTACTCTTGCAGGAGGCTGCAGCCCAATGTGTCCCTCTTTATCATTCGCAGATCCTCGATCTCTAAGATTCCCACAAAATTTACCAGCACTCTGGGAACCTGCACACACACACACACACACACACACAAGCGCACACACACGCACACACACACACGTTGGGTTTTCATGTGTTTTATAGGGACATTCCATATGTGCAAAGGTTTTTATACTGTCCAAACTGTATTTTCTATCCCCTTACCCTAACCCTGCCCCTCAAAGAAAACTTACTGCTATTTTAGATTTTCAAAATCTCATTCTATATGATTTATAATCTTGTTATATAATTTCACATTTAAATATAAGTGAAAATGTGTAATTGTCATGAAAATAATGTCACTGTGCAAAAACCCTTAATTTTTTATGCAAAATTATTTTCTAACTAATAAGAATTTAATTTCTTGTTTTTTTTTTTATTTTGTGGGTGAAAGAAGATTCATGAATGTGATATGGATCAGTAAATGCATCTCTCTCACCTCATTGTACAGCATGTCCAGACTGTCTCTGATGTGACTGATGTACTTAGAAGGAGACAGAGAAGCCTGGGTAGAGAAAAACACAACACACTTTTATTTCCCAGCAAAATGTAATTGTTATTTGCTGGTCTTAGATACGAAAAACAACATTTACATGACACAGTGGCACATCTCTGTTTGTTAGTATCAGAATGGATTTTAGCTGCTTAAAGGTCACTGCTGACGCTGAGGTTCTCTGATGCAAGAAGAAACCATTTTTGATGGTGAGCTGAGAGCCTTTATTAAGAATCATCCACTCACCCGGTCGTGACAGTACTGGCAAAGGTCATTTCCCCCAATGAATAGTGTCACCAGTTTCCAATCCTTCTCAAAGTCCACTTCCTGAAAAATGAGAGTAAAAATTGAATAAATCAGATTCTTTATTGCCCTACAATAATTGGTGGGATATGCTTTGTGCAGCAAAGATTTGGCACATGCCTATTTTAAAATATATTTATAAATGACATGCAGAAGACAGCAAACAGTAATTTGTATGTATTTTTTATTTATTCATCACAAAATTATTTAGAGCAACACTGTAAAAACATAGTTTTTTCGAAGTTGTGATTAAAATGAAGATTATTGGAGTACATATTTCAAGAAAATGCTATTTCAGTTTTTCTACTGTAAAATTTCACATTTAATTCAATGTGTTACTTGTCATTTCTTTGTAAATGTTTGTAAAATTTACTAGCAAATTCTGAGTGAAAATGATTTCTGCAACAATTTTTTTTCTGTGAATTTAATAGATTAAATAAGCATACTAACCGTGCTATTCTTTAAAGCTGTGATAAGATCCCTCACTTGTGCTGGTATATTACTGAATAGAAAGAAAGAAATCATTAGCTGAGAGGATACTGTAAATTGTGTTTGCATGATATGTCTGTGTGTTGCTTACCTTGCTTTGGCACCGCTCACTGCCATATTGAGGCCATTTGGCCGTTTACTTTTCCCCTTTGAGAAGCCGAAAACATTTGGATTGAACTTCTTAAGAATGTCTGATAACAAATAATGACACAAGGCACTCATGATTATCATGTTATTAAACAAGAATCATATCTGATAATAAGGATCAGAGCCATTAGTCTCATTCCTACACTCTAAAAAATGCTGGGTTGTTTTAACCCAACTTTGGGTCAAATATGGACTAACCCAACTGTTGGGCTAAATTTTTCAATTACATTTTTAACCCTAAAGTTGGGTTAGTCCATATTTGACCCAAAGTTGGGTTAAAACAACCCAGCATTTTTT